>NC_080174.1:29778027-30378027 GCF_950295315.1 Erinaceus europaeus | reverse complement strand
CTTCTGTAATTGCTTCCCTGATGAAAATGGGCATTGGCAGGTTGATCCATACTCCCAGCCTGTCTCTTTCCCTAGTGGGTCAGGGCTCTGGGGAAGCAGGGCTTCAGGACACATTGGTGAGGTTATCTGCCCAGGGAAGTTGAGTTGGCATCATGGTAGCATCTGCAACCTGGTGGCTGAAAAAAGAGTTAACATATAAATCTGAACAAATTGTTGACTAATTATGAACCTAGAGGCTGTAATATTGCAGATGAAGATTTGGTGGTCTCCATTTTGGAGATAGCTAGTAGGCCTATTTTAGTTATATTACATAGGGTGCATGATTACACTAGTTTTTTCCTGAGCCTGACATCTGATATGCTGGTGGACAAAAGTTGTTGTCTGGGGAGATGAAGTCATCGCAGGAAAAAGGGCTAGAAAGCTGGGTCAGGGAAGAGAGTAGCTCCCAAATGTGGGAAAAGTGTATAAATATTGTTGACTGTAAACCTCATCAATTTGATGTGATCTGGATCCCATAGTCAGCTTAGGAGCTTATGTAACCTTTGCATCCTTGTAGGTCTGAGCTCACATTCTGTGGTCATTAGTAGGAACATGCCAAGCTTTCTCAATTTCAGGACCCATCTTCCTCAGGTGTAGCATAGAGTATGCTGTCCAGCCTCCCTTCAGAGGATGGAGCATTTTCTACTGTTGTTGATCCACATCGAGGGCAGGGTTCTATGGGATCCCATAAAGGGGTCTATTGTGTCATTCCTAATGGAGATGATCAGTAAAAATTAAGAGAGGAATCTATTAGAGGTCTAGGCCCATAAGGTCTGTGTGGAAATCTCAGGACTCTCTGACTAGGACCCCAGCTGATAGGGTGGCCTGATAGGGACTAAAGAGTCATCATTAAAGTATGTCAGTCTCTTGCCCTTATATAGCTTTTGTAGTCCTTGCTTTGATAAGGATAGCCTCTGTTATCTACTCCCACCTCCTAGCCCACAAGCTCTTCAAGCCCCATTATTTGTTTTTATTTTAATTTTAAAAACATTTTTATATTTATTTATTTTCCTTTTTGTTGCCCTTGTCGTTATTGTTGTTGTAGTTATTATTTTTGTTGTTGTTGATGTTGTCATAGTTAAATAGGACAGAAAGAAAAATGGAGAGAGGAGGGGAAGACAGACGGGGAGAGAATTATCAACTCCTGCAGACCTGCTTGACTGCCTGTGAAGCGACTCCCCTGCAGGTGGGGAGCCAAGGACTCGAACCAGGATCTTTACTCTGGTCCTTGCACTTTGCGCCACATGTGTTTAACCGGCTGCGCTACTGCCCAACTCTCATTATTTGGGTTTTTATGGAGGTTTCAGTATAGAGGCAAGGTTAAATAAACTGTTAGTCTTTAGAGATTAAATTCCAATCCCAATTTCCATCCCTTTAAGGGAGGGGTAAAATAGGACAGAATGAAAATTTCCGACCAGCTAAATCACATGTTTGACTCCACTGACAGCTAGTCCCCATGCTCAGGGACTTCCATATGTCGCCCAACTAATATAACAAAAGATACTTTAGGGAATTCAAGACTGTTAGAGGATATGAGCCTGGAACTGTAGATGAAAACCAAATATATATGTACATGTTTCTCTACCTCTCACCTCTCATTATAGTCATATACAGCTCTGAAGGAAATAGTGTATTTGAAGCCACACAGATGATTCTCCACACTCTCCAGAAGAATATGTCTCCTTTCAGGCTGGAGTCATACCCACCTCAAGGACAGCAGTGGATAATCTGAAACCATATTGGTCACTTTGCAGCAGCTTTTGATGTTATTTCAGGTTTTCATTCATTCTGTTTCCAGCTGAGAAGAAGACATAGGTGGAGAATTTTATCAGGAGAGAGCATTGCAGTGCAATCTTTCTGATGATTTTAAAGAGCCAAACCAAATATCTAAATTAGAAACTCTTCCTACTACAGGATATATGATCAAATCACAGCAAACAACCTGAAAGAACTTCCAGTACCCCAACTTGAGCAATAAAATAATCAACTATAAGCATGGATTATAATTTATAAGACTGAAAATATCAGTTGCTACTGGATCATCTGTCTTATAGGTGAAATCTACAAAACAAAGCAAAGGACAATACAAGGTGAATACCCAATGGACTATACTCCACTGCAGAAGATCTGGGGACTTAGAGGGGGAAGGAAAAATTACTAAAGGGAGGTTGGGGACTTAAGTCCCTATGGTGGAACAAGGCTCTAAGGAGGAACACCCTTTGCTTAAGGCTGAAGTGAGGAAATGTGAAAATGTACCTTTGTGACAGCAGAAATCATGTAATGATTTACATTTACTCAATAAAGTGATAAATGTTAAAAAATTGTTAACCTAATAAGAGACTAAGGGAAAGTTGAACTGCCTTTATTTAGAAATAGCCAAAAACTATAATTTTAGGAAGAAATCAGTTCTTTCAAGTAGGGTATTCTCTTTCTCATCAGTTTCTTTCAATATTGACAGTTTGATTCAGTTCAAGAATCAGATCCAATATAAAGAGCAACATTACCTGTGGTGTCTTTTCTATCCTTACCTTAATGTAATCCCACTGTGTTACTTTTCACACCAAGAGCCTATACTGATAGGAATGTTTAACCATATATTTAAATGAGGACAGGGGATAGTTCTTCATCCCAGAACAAGAACAATAATGTAAATATGGGAGAAACAAGAAAAGCATAAAATCACCATCACAAAAATTGTAACTGTACCTAGGCTCCAATTTTCAGACAGAAACCTGAGGACAAATAGAATATTTGCAGGAAGAAAGTATCTTTTTTTTCCTTAAGCATTATTTATTGGTTTGTTAATGATTTACAAAATTATAAGATAAAAGGGATATAGTTCCGCACCACTCCCATCACCAGAGTCCTGTGTTCCTTATTTTCTTTTCTTGTTTCTTTTCTCTTCTCTCTCTTTCCTTCCATTCCTTCTGCCCCCATAGGGAAGAAAATATCTTTTCCAAGACAACAACTCATTGCAAAGGGGATGCTTTTAACTTTATAGTGGAGAAAATAAATGGACACATTTTTAACCAGGTCATCAAGACTAGCTCTAAAATAAAATACAATCTAGCAATAAAATACAATCAACATTATCACTACCTCCTGCTGAGAAAAAGGATCAAAGATATATGATCTCTTCCTCCCCAGACCCCTACCCCACTAGGGAAAGAGAGAGACAGGCTGGGAGTATGGATTGACCTGCTAACACCTATGTTCAGCAGGAAGCGATTACAGAAGTCAGACCTTCCATTTTCTGCACCCCATAATGATCCTTGGTACACACTACCAGAGCAACAAAGAATAGAAAAAGCATTCAAGGGAGGAGATGGGATATGGGGTTCCGGTGGTGGGAACTTTGTGGAGTTGTTCCCCTCTTATCCTATGGTATTGTCAATATTTCTATTTTATAAATAACAAAATTTAAAAAGGTATATGATCTCAATCTAGTCAGGAGAAAAACCCAAATAAAGACAAACCCAAATAAAGGGATACATTGCTGGCTAGTTCTCTTTAAAAACAATGGCAAGGACATTAAAGATAAGGAGAGCAGAGATATTCATAGATGGGAGGAGACTCAGGAGACAACAAGTAAGTACAGAATATGAGATCTTTGCATTGGGTCCCAGAACAGAAAAAGAATGGTAGTAGGTTGGTGTATTGCATCAAAATAAAAACTCTGGGGTTGGGGGAGGGTTCAGGTCTTGGAGCATGATGGCAGAGAAGGACCTAGTGGAGGTTGAATTTTTCTGTGGAAAACTGAGAAATGTTAGGCATGTACAAATGACAGTATTTTACTGTCGACTGCAAACCATTAATCCACCAGTAAATAAATTTTAAATATTAGTAGGAAAAGTGGTGGAATTAGTGGCCAGCGGGGCAAGAACAGGGGCTAGGAACCCTGGGACCTGTAATGAAATGGACAGGAGACACAAAGAATGACAGCAAGACAGGATTCTTATCAAGCTGCCAAATTTTATTGTGTTTACAGGCATTATAAGACTTTGGAGAAGGGGGAGTGCAGGAGGAGGAGGAGGAGGGGGAGCAATTATCAGGGTGGAATGTCCCTTGCAACATACATAGCCAAAACTATGTCTATTAACTATAACTATGTGGTGTGTCACTTGTTTTCTGGTAAATGGCCTACCTGTGGGGAAATAGAGACTTATCTCGAGGGCTTTCATTGTTTCAAAGGATTATCTTTCTATGTATGCTATCATATCATCTGCAAATAGTGAGAGCTTGACTTCTTCCCTTCCAATCTGTATTCCTTTGATTTCTTTCTCTTGCCTGATTGCTATGGCAAGAACTTCCAATACTATGTTGAAGAGTAACGGTGACAGTGGACAGCCCTGTCTAGTCCCAGATCTGAGGAGGAATGCTTTCAGCTTCTGTCCATTGAGTATGATGTTGGCTGTAGTTTTGCTATATATAGACTCCACTATCTTGAGGAATTTCCCATCTATTCCCCTTTTTTGTAGGGTTTTGAGCATGAATGGGTGTTGGATTTTGTCAAAGGCTTTCTCTGCATCTATTGAGATAATCATGTGGTTTTTGGCTTTGCTTTGATTGATGTGGTGAATGACATTGATTGACTTACGGATGTTTAACCAGCCTTGCATTCCTGGGATGAATCCCACTTGGTCATGATGAACAATCTTTTTGATGTGTTGCTGTATCCGGTTGGCCAAGATCTTGTTTAATATTTTGGCATCTATGTTCATCAGAGATATTGGTCTGTAGTTTTCCTTTTTTGTTCTGTCCCTATCAGCTTTTGGTATCAGGGTGGTGTTGACTTCATAGAAGGTGGAAGGGAGTATTCCTGTTTCTTCAATCTTATGGAATAGCTTAAGAAGTATGGGTAGTAACTGTTTCCTGAAAGTTTTGTAGAATTCGTTTGTGAAGCCATCTGGTCCAGGACTTTTGTTGTTGGGGAGATTCTTAACAACGGTTTCAATTTCTTTGTCTGTGATTGGTGCATTTAGATTTTGTAGTTCTTCTTGGTTCAGTTTTGGAAGTGCATAGGTTTCTAGGAATTGTTCCATTTCTTCCAGATTCTCTAGCTTGGTGGCATATAGTTCTTTATAGAAGTTTCGCAGGATTCTCTGGATTTCTGTGATGTCATTTGTGATATCTCCTCCATTGTTTACAATTCTATTAATTTGAGTCTTCTCTCTTTTTTGTTTGGTGAATCTGGCTAGGGGTTTGTCAATTTCGTTTAATCTTTCAAAGAACCAACATTTGGCTTCACTGATCTTTTGTATGGTTCTCTTATTTTCGATGTTGTTTATTTCTGCTCAAACTTTAGTGATTTCTGTCCTTCTGGTTGCTTTAGGGTTCCTTTGTTCCTCTTCCTCTAAGTCCTTGAGGTGTGCAGTAAGGTCGTTCATTTGAGCTTCTTCTTGTTGTTTAATATATGATTGTATGGCTATAAGTTTCCCTCTCAGTACTGCTTTAGCTGTGTCCCAAATATTTTGATAGGTTGTGTCTTCATTTTCATTAGTTTCCAGGAACATTTGAATTTCCTGCTTGAGTGAGTGACCCAGTGGTTCTTAAGGAGCATGTTGTTTAGTTTCCAAATTCTGTGTCTTTTAATAATTTTCCGTTTGTTGTTAAATGTTAGTTTTACTCCACTGTGGTCTGAGAAGATACTTGGGATGATTTCAATGCTCTTGAATTTATTGATGCTGTCTTTGTGGCCTAACATGTGGTCTATCCTTGAGTATGTGTTATGTGGATTTGAAAAGAAGGTGTATTCCAGTTTTTTGGGGTGGAGGAGTCTGAAAATGTCCAAGAGGTCTAGTGTGTCGGTCTCTTCATTCAATTCTCTTGTATCTTTGTTGGTTCTCTGCTTTGTTGATCTGTCTAAGTGTGAGAGTGGGGTACTGAAGTCTCCCACTATTATTGTATTACTATTGATGTATTTTTGAAATTCTTTCAGTAGATGCTTAATGTATTTAGATGTTCCCTCATTGGTTGCATAGATGTTAATAATTGCTAAGTCTTCTTGGCTGATTGATCCTCTAATCATTATGTAATGTCCTTGCCTATCTTTTATTACTTTATTTAATTTAAAATCTATCGTATCTGATATGAGAATGGCTGTTCCTGCCTTTTTTTGTGGTCCGTTAGCCTGTATGATAGTTTTCCATCCTTTCACTTTAAGTCTGTGTTTATCTTGTTGTGACAGATGGGATTCTTGCAAGCAGCATATGGTTGGGTTATGTTTTCTGATCCATCCCCCAACTTTGTGCCTTTTGATGGGTGAGTTTAAGCCATTGACATTTATTGATATTATGGATTTAATGTATTGTAGTGCCATTGTTCTAAAAAAAATTTGTTTGCTCTGATATATTGGAAGTATTATAGTGATGTTCTTGTTTATAAGCAGTCTTTTAATACCTCTTTCAGGGCCGGCTTGGTGATGGTTGCCTCCTTTAACTGTTGTTTATCTAAGAAGGTTTTGATCCCTCCATCTAGTTTGAATGGAAGTCTAGCAGGATATATTATCCTTGGTTGAAACCCTTTTTCATTCAGGGCTCGATAGATATCTTGCCACTCCCTTCTGGCTTTTAGAGTTTGAGTGGAAAAGTCTGCAGATAATCTTATGGGTTTTCCCTTGTATGTGACTTTTTGTTTCTCTCTTGCAGCCTTTAGGATCCTTTCTTTATCCTTACTTCTTCTTATTGTGACTATGATGTGTCTTGGTGTCTTCAGGTCTGGGTTGATTCTGTTTGGTACTCTCTGGGCCTCTTGAACCTTGATATCCTTTCTGTTATTCAGGTCTGGGAAGTTTTCTTGTATTATTTCCTCTAGAATGTTTGCTTCCCCTTCCTCTCTTTCTTCCTCTGGCAGGCCAATTATGCGAATGTTACTTCTTTTGAGATCATCCCATATGTCTCTGTTTTGTTTTCAGTGTCTCTCAATCTCTTTTTAAGCTCTTTCACCTCTTTCTTTGTTTTCTCTAACTCATCCTCTGTCTGACTAATTCTGTTTTCTGCTTCTGTTAGTCTGCTTTCCCTTGCCTCAGCTTCTTTCTTCATTACAGCTATTTCAGCTTTCAGTTCTCTGATTGCCTCAAGATAATCAGTATTTTCCTTGGGGGTCTCAACTGTTGTTTCCCTAATATTGCCATTCCTTTCCTCCAATGTTGTTTTCATTTCTGTGATCAATAAGTTTATTATTGCTTGCATACTTTTCTTATCTATGGTTACTTCTGGCTGATTTGTAGTTTCTTCTGGGCTCTTGTTTTCATTCATTGGGGTAGCAGTTTTATTTGTTTTTGATCTACCCATTTTTTTAATTTATGTGTTTCTTTTTTTTGTGCTCTGTTGTTCCTCAGTTGTTGTGTCTTGAGTACAAGTAACACTGTACTAAATACCTTTATGACAATTGCACTCAGCAACCTCAGGAATTACAGTAGCAACTGAAGTAAGTATTGAAGTAGTTTAATCATTACCAGTTAGCCAAACAATTTCTCCAGTCCGTGAAATATAGTAACCAAATCCCAGTGAAGAAAGAGAAAAGAAAGAGAGGATAGCAAGGATAGACAGTTATGCAAATCTACTATCCACTGTATATTCTAGGGGTAACAAGAGGGGAAAGCAAACTAGAGCAGAGATACACACATAGAGAGTCCACTTGTTTCCAGAAGATGTGATCAGAGCTCACGCTGCTAGCGGCTTCTCAGTCCGCCATCTTCCGGGAACCCCCATTTATTGAGCTTTTAATATTCTAAAGGAAACAAAAATACATGGATTGGATGTCTACTGAAGCAAAACAGAGCAAAACAGAGCCATAGCTCCTAAGCTTTTGGGGCTTTTTCTTGTTTGAGCTGTAGCCCACATAAATTTAGAAAAAATACCAACTGAGAAAAAAAAATGTTTTTGTTTACTAAACATGGGCAGGTGAATTACATCAATCTTAAGAGAGCATTGGCTTTTATCAATTGAGATTAATATTAAAAGTCTGAATAGCAGGATCTTAATTAAACAATGCAGGATCCAGTAAAGTGCTCTCACTGTGGCAGGTCAAGCATTAAAAATTAGGCTTGTAAAAAATGAGAAAAATTTTAGGACATGAGTGACTTTAGGAGTCATCATCCACCCATGAATAAAAAAAGAAAAATGTTTAGTTTTAAATATTACCATATGAGCAGTCAGTTCTTTATGTGCAGATATACCTATAATTATTTACTTAGGGAGAGAACTTGTACCAAGTTAATTGATGATCTAATGGTTAGAATTGGCTTGCGTTTTTTTATATGATTTTAGAAGGCTCTTTATTAAAATAAATATACCAATATGTTATAGAAAGTCAACCTAATGTGTTGACATTATAAAATGTTTACCATTTTTTAGCATTATTTTCAACTGATCAGTTTAAGCACACTATTATAACTTTAGTTTACTAAGATCTTTACTCATCACAAAGCTATCATGAGTAAGCGTAGATATAAAACTCTTAATAGATTTTGTTCTTTAGAATTTTAATATGGCAACTTAAAAGGCTAAAATAAACCTCATAGCTTAAATGTTCAAAATAAGTTTTTACTGTTAACATTTCTTTTAGATGACAATTTTACATTAAATAATTTTGTTGAATCACATCTGCCAAATGAAAAATTTTACAGGCCAGGAATATCATGTTTAACCCGTTTTTCCTGGCAAGGCCACTGTTCTACACTGACTGGGTTATTAGAAAGCCAATTGAAGCATGGAATTTGTTACGAATAGTGGCAGTTGGTATTGGGGTGCTGTTAAGGTTTAGAATTTTCACAAGAGTGAGACTGCAGAGGCATTTTACCACGCCTAGAGGTCTCATAAAATCTTTTGTTTATTTATTTATTTAATTTATTTATTTCCTTTTGTTGCCCTTGTTGTTTTATTGTTGTAGTTATTATTGTTGTTGTCATCATTGTTGGATAGGACAGAGAGAAATGGAGAGAGGAGGGGAAGACAGAGAGGAGGAGAGAAAGATAGACACCTGCAGACCCACTTCACTGCCTGTGAAGCGACTCCCCTGCAGGTGGGGAGCCGGGGTGTGACCCTCAGAAAATCTTTTAACTAATGAATTGATGCTGATATTAGCTATTAGAAGGACAAAACTGTCCTATAGTTTACTTTGTTAAAGGTGTGCCAACTATATGAGTTGGGATCTTTAAAACCACATTTAGCTTAACTAAATCTTATTTAAAACTTAAAACAAACTTTAGTTACTTAGGGGTTAACACACATTAATGAAAACAAGGTTAGCAAATAGACTTAAAACAGACATTCCTGGTGAAAAGAAAAATTTTCCATTTGAAAAGCGGCTTTTGGATTTCTAACTCACAGCCTCTCCACCCCCCCCCCCCCAGGGGTGTTTGTGGCTTAGGGGATGATTGACTGAAATCTTTGCCAATCTGTGGAGCAGGTGCTTTGTGTTGTGATTGGCTGCCCGGACGGAACAGGTGGGCTTAGTTTACCACCACGCACGGAGAATCGAGAAGCATGGAGAAAAATCTTTGAAAGTTCTTTTTCTGGGCTAAGATACATTTTAGTGTTTTAAAGAAACAAATCATTAAATTTCTATCAAAAGTGTGTACTGGTTCTCTGATTAATAGCTTTTAAGTTAAAGAGAACATCTTGTTTGATTTCATTCTTTCTTTAAAGAATAGCTTGCTAGCCAGATAAGATCTCACTCAGAATTGGTTTAACGCCTTCTGAGAGTAGAGGGGAAAAAGCTGGATCTTTTTGGCTGGCTAATTTTAAGATAATGCCAAATCAAGAGCCCACAGTTCTTTAACTAATTGTAAATGCTCTCATTTTCTTCTATTAGTTTTCTAAGGGAAGCTGTTTTTTGTGCTAGTTGAGTTTTAGCCTTGGTGGTATAATCAATAATATTGGCCAAGTTGAGGACCAGAGCACAAAACGGAGGGGTGGTGGCATAAGGAGGCGGTCTGGACAAGGAAGAGCATAGGAGTGGCTGGTGAGGATTATGATATTTGGCCATCTCTTCATCAAGGGATAAGGCCTCTTCAGGAGAAAGACTATCATCAGGCCCATCTTTGGCGGGGGGCCTTAAGGTTGTCAAAAGGGTAAATCTTAACAGGAGGGCACTTATCAGGTGGCCTCAGGGGTGGGGCCTCCTGAATCAGGCATGGGAATAGAGACAGACTCACAGACAGAAGGCCAGGAGTGTCCTGGTAAGACTTTTTCTCCCTCTCTCATGACTCACTGTACATCAGGAGTTTATAGACTTTGAGTATATCATTTACTAAATTCCAATAAGAAAAAGCATGGACTGGAATCTTTTCTGGACCAAAGGTCTCATAAAAATCTCTTAAACAGTTTCCTACTCTAGCCCAACTTTTTTTCATCAATAGTCCCCTCTAAGGGAAAACATGGACAAACATCACTCACAAAAAAAAAAAAAAAACTTCTTGAGATCCTTTTTTTTAACCCTTACTCCTCGTGTCTTGAGGGACTCCCTGAGTCCTTTAATAAATAAATCTTGTTTGCTAAATGCCTGTCCCATGGTGGTGCCTACCTTGCACCGCTGTGACACTCCTCCAGATCTGACTCATGGCCGGGCAGCTCCGTGGTAATCAATGTGAGCTGGTGTGTTACTTTCAAGGCCGTGGTGGCTCAGTGACTTCGAATAGGCCTATCATCTCTAGCAGCAGTGTTCCAAAGGTCTCCAGAAGGCTTCTTCACCCCACGTTTGGGTGCCAGATGCCCTGGCCAGTGGGGAGAGAACAGGGGCTAGGAACCCTGGAACCTGGAATGAAAGGGACAGGAGACACAAAGAACAACAGCAAGACAGGATTCTTATCAAGCTGCCAAATTTTATTGTGTTTACAGGCATTATAAGGCTTTGGAGAAGGGGGAGTGCAGGAGGAGGAGGAGGGGGGAGCAATTATCAGAGTGGAATGTTCCTTGCAACATACATAGCCAAAACTATGTCTATTAACTATAACTATGTGGTGTGTCACTTGTTTTCTGGTAAATGGCCTACCTGCGGGGAAATAGAAACTTATCTTGAGGGCTTTCATTGTTTCAATGGATTATCTTCTAAAGCAGAGAATGGCTCTTGGCACTTTCTTTCTTCTGTATCCTGTCCTGGTTATTCTCATACCTAGGAACCTTTTCATCTTCACTCCAGAGGAAAATCCCATTAATTGCTCTAGTTTCAGTTCTTGTGTACCTTTCTCTGTGTTACCATCCTAGACTTTTCTCAAATGGTTCTTATTCTCTGTTTTTCCTCCCTTCCCTTATCTTATGTGCTCCTTTGGTCACACTTGCCTCTGTATTCTTTAAGGAACAAAAGCTTCTGAGTAGCTGTTATGTGCCAGGATTATAGCTGTGTCTGAATTAGGTTTTAGGTATATAATACTTATGAGTAAAATACCATAAATTTTCTCTCAAGGTGTATACAGTTAAGAAATATTATCATTTAAATAATCTGGCAAAAGGGAAATGTATAAAAGCTAATACAACCATATGTCAGCAATTTTTCTGTAAAGCATTAACTCCTGTCCTATAAAATGGTAAAAAAATTTGAAACAGAAAAGTATTAATACATAAAATTTTTCATAATCCACCACTTAGAAAACTTAAAAAAAAAGAACACTTATAGCCATTATCAGATATTTTACTATGTAGACATAGAGAAGGGTGACACAGACAGTGGAGGTGGGGAAGTATTGAAATCTTGTCAAGGTAGAGCTTGAAGCAGGGTGCACTTTGCACAGGTGACAATGTCTAAACTGGGCACTAACCTTTAAACATGGCTTCACAGAAAGGGGGCTCTAGACATTCTGGTTAGAGGCACCTGATATCTACATGTTCTGAGGCATTGCCTAGTCTCATGTGAGTGAAGCAGTCCAGTCCTCAGCAGATTCAATGCTGTATGTTGGGAGGTGTAGAGCTGAGTCTACGTCTACAAGTGAGACCCACATATCTGGTCTGCCACTCTAAGATACATTTTGCTTTTGATCAATGTAGTGCTGGAGTGGTGGTGGGGGGTGTTAGAAAAATCATCTATTTTACATTAAAAAAAATCACATAACTAAATCACATAATTGAAGGGGCACAATTCCATCTAAATATTTTCTTGTGATAATATCTTCTGACTCCCAGCCTTTTTTAAAACTTTTAATTTTTGTCACTTATTTTATTATTCTTATTATTTATTTTTATTATCTTTATTTTTTGTCATCTTTATTTATTAGATAGAGACAGTCAAAAATATAGAGGGAGGGGGTAAGTAGAGAGGGAGAAAAATACCTGCAGACCTGCTTTAGCACTTGTGAAGCTTTCCCCTTGCATATGGCTGCAGGGGTTTGAACCTGGGTGTTTGAGCATTGTAACATGTGCACTCAACAAGGTGTGCTGCCACCTGACCCCTACACTCCTAGTCTAGTTAAGGTAATTAAGCTAGCAGCTAGTTAAAATAAATTTCTATGTTTATTAAGGCAGAAACTAAATCTGGTGAAAATCAACCATTGGCTCTTTGTCTCAATTTCTAGGGAATTCACAATCAGTCAAGAGATAAAATCCCACAAGGACCAGCATGAGGATCCCGGTTCGAACCCCGGCTCCCCACCTGCAGGGGAGTCGCTTCACAGGCGGTGAAGCAGGTCTGCAGGTGTCTATCTTTCTCTCCTCCTCTCTGTCTTCCCCTCCTCTCTCCATTTCTCTCTGTCCTATCCAACAACGACAACAACAATAATAACTACAACAATAAAACAACAAGGGCAGCAAAAGGGAATAAATAAATAAAATAAATATTTAAAAAAAAAAAAAAGAGATAAAATCCACTGTCTTTTGTGACTTTGAAAGTCTGCCAGGCTATCTCCAATGAATCTTCATTCACTGTGTCTCCACTGCATTCTTTACTTCGAGGTAGACCCCCCCCCCTTTTTAAAAGTGATTTAATGATTGACAAAATTGTAGGAAAAGAGGGGGCACAATTGCATACAACTCAGTTCTCACCACCAGAGTTCCATATCTCCCCTCCCCCATTAGAAGCTTCCCTGTTGTTTATCCTTCTGGGAGTGTGGACCAAAGATCTTTCTGGGGTGCAGAAGGTGGGGAACCGGAGGCTTGAACCGGGATCCTTGATCCAGTCTTTGTGCTTTGTATTATGTGCACTTAACCTGGTGTGCTACCGCCTGGCCCCGGGGATCATTATTTATGAAAAAGATCATAGATGTAATCTTAAAAAAAATTTTTTTTATATTTATTTATTTTCCCATTTTCTTGCCCTTGTTTTTTATTTTAGTTGTAAGTATTGTTGTTATTAATGTCGTTGTTAGAACAGAGAGAAATGGAGAGGAGGGGAAGACAGAGAGGGGGAGAGAAAGATAGACACTTGCAGACCTGCTTCACCACCTGTGAAGGGATTTACCTGCGGGTAGGAAGCCAGGGACTTCTTTACATTGGTCCTTGCACTTCTCTCCACATACACTTAAACTGCTGTGATACCACCCAGCTCCCCTTAGATGTAATCTTAGCTCTAATTATGACTGATTGTGGCAGTGGGGTGACTTAGTCTGACTCTATTTTCCTATTTGAATACTTGGAAAATATATTAATGAATATAAAATCCACTGGAGAAAAATAGGCAGTGTCTTGATTTTAGCTCTGTGTTCTATTTTAAAAAGTCATAATCTCATTTAGGACTTTATAAATTGTAGATGTTTGTGCCCAACCCTAGGCCTAATGAATCAGAATCCCTGGTGACTGAGCTGAAGCATATGCACGCTTTAAAACTTCACAGGTGTTTCTAATGTGCATCCTTGATTGAGAAATTCCACTCCAGGTGATTATAAAGGTCTGTTTAGTTTGATCTAAGAACTCAAGTAAGAATGGGTCTGGTGTTATCTTTTTTTTTTGCTTTTTTAAGTTGCTTTTCCTAAGGACATTATGTAACTTTGAAGTACTGCTTGAGAAGACCCCCCCCCTTGCATTCCTTCTCCCTTAACTTGCTTGAATAAACACCCTGAACAAAGAACATTAGCAAAAGAAAGTGGTGGTGATTATTGCCTTTACTCACTGGAGTTTTGGCTATAGTCAAATTAGTGGATTTCTTTATATGGTCATTTGTCATGTCATTGTCATTTCATTTTTTTTTTTTTCATGTACAGAAACGATTATGAAATTTTTGTTAGTACGTGTTTTTTTTCCCTGATAGGACACAGGCAAGAGAGCAAACCATCACCACCCCTACCACAAACAACAACTTGATGAAGCCGCAACTGAATAAAAATGTTTTATCTTTAGCTTTGCTCCTGACCAAATAAATTCAAGTATCTATTGTCCACTTAGACACATTTCATAATCTTTCTATTAATTAAAATAGCAAAAAAAGATCTAGATGGCTGTTCTAACTCAAAGAAACAGATGTTGATGGAACTCAGAAGGAATTTAATTTCCTGGTGCACAAATTATCCCTTTTTGCCATGTTTCGGCTTATTTAAGCACATCATTGTGTTTTCTGTATAGTTTTTAAAGAAGCTAGAGACACTTAGAGGAGCAGTATGTGTCTAAGACATTTTGGATAAATACAGATCTGATCAAGAAGACACCTATATATGTTTTCCTCTTTAGGCAGATACAGTCTGTGACCACTTCTGACCAGTGAGCTGTGAGTGAAGGTGACCTGCCTCTTCTCAGCTGTGTATGAGTTCTCACTGTCTCCTGGTGATGTCTCAGATGATGGGCTCTCTAGAGGTTCTGAAAGACTAAGTGGAGCCAAGCTCCTGACCTGAAATTAGTGGTATTGTTGGGGGGGGGGACAATTAGGGCTCAGAATTTTGTCACTAAGAACTTTTGTTTTTGATCCTGTCACTGAGGGGTAAGAAAATTTAGAGACTATCAGAGGAGGAAGTCAGGTACTTTGTTTCCCTAAAAACAAAAAACACTGGAAGTAGTAATACTTGTAGAGATGTAGAAATGCATAAAAGAGCTAAACTTGAACCAATAAGAACCATTTTGCCCAAATGACCCACATATCTCCATGTGTCTTTACATTTACCTAAATAAGAGTTTACAATGCCTGAGACCATGTTCTCTTCAATTCTTTGTGGAATATCCTATGGCAAACCAAATGTTATGGAGGAGAGAGATTCTGGCCTGTTTTTCCCTGTATCAAGATTTAACCAATTCAGGCATTTTAATGTTTCCAAAATCTCCCCACAACACAGATCCCCTTGCTATATCTTCCTTGGCATGATGAGTATTTGGAAGATCAAAGCTGTCTGTGTAAGGAGAGGTATAAATTAAAGCAAGAACACATTCAGTCTCATAAACCTTTTGGTTAGAAGACTGTGATAATTAGAAAACAGTTACTTAGTCAAGAGTGTCAGAATTATCTTAAAAAGACTCTGTTTCACTTTTCTTGACTATTCCCAGCATTCTTTGGTAATGTCTCTTTTAAATCCTTAGAGGTTGCTGGTATCTTTTGTTGGCCAGAGCCTGCAATATATATTGATCTGCTCTGTGCTCAGAGCCAGCAAGACTGCAATTTTTCCCATTGGCAATTGCAAGAGTGCTTTAGGACCTCAGGATGTCCAGAAGGGTGGAGCATCTCACACCCACTTACATAGAAACTTCCATGGCCTTACGACTACAACTGTCTATATATGTCTGGGGGAGGCATTCTCTCCAGCTTCTCACATGCCAGTTGAGGGTCTCTAGTTTCAGATATTAATGTTTGCAATTTCAGCAGTTTCTGCTCTCAGTTGGCCCATAGGCAACATGAAGAAACAGCCATGAAAACAAGTTAGGCTATCCATAAAAAAAAGTAAATAAATAGCTATAGAGGCATAAGTGGCCAAAAAAGGAAATTATTTTTTAAATATTTTATTTAGTTAATTATAGTTAGAGAGAGAGAGAAAGAGACAGAGAGATACAGAGAGTGACACAGGAGAGCGGGGCAGTCAGTGGTACACCTGGTTAATCACACATATTACAGAAAGACACTGAGAGAAGTACCAGAGCACTGCTTAGCTCTGACTTAGGGTGGTGCTAGGGGTTGAACCTGGAACCTGGGATCTCAGAGCCTCAGGCATGAAATCCTTTTTCATAGCCATTATGCTATCTCCCCAGCCAAACTTTTACATTTTCTAATGAGAAATATATAGAGAGGAATATACAGAAAGAGAACAAGATCAGAGCATGGCTCAGCTCTGTTTATGGTAGTGCTGGGGCTTGAACCTGGGAGTTCAGAGCCTCAGGTGTAAGAGTATTTTGCATAATCATTAGGCTGTCTCCCTAGCCCAAGCCCTGGGTATTTTTCATTTTTAACACACACCACAACACACACACACACACACACACACACACACACACACACACACACACACATTTATTACCAGATCATTTCTCTGTTCTGGCTTATGGTGGTATGCAGGATTGAATTTTGGGGTCTTCGAGCCTCAGGCACTAGAGTCTGTTTGCATAACCACTATGCTATCTCTTTACCCTTGCCATGGGAATTCTTATCTGACAAAATGTTACTTTTCAGGCTGGAGGAAAATTAGACTTTAAACTATGTTTTAAGTGACATAAGCTTTTGACAGATGGGCATGGACATACAGGCTTATGATAAAGCATGTGAAAAATGGTGTGTCATGAAGTTGACTGGGGAAGAAAACTTGGGAGAAGACTTTGAAAAGCACTGGCTATGTCTTTCTCCCTCTCTATAACCCCTTCCCTCATGATTTTTGGCTGTCTCTATCCAATAAATAGATAAAGATAATACAATTTAAAAAATTACTGTTAATTAATCTTATTGCCACCAGAGTTATTGCTGTGGCTCTGTGCTTGAACAATAAATTTGTTGTTCCCTGTGTCCGTCCCCCTCCCCTTTTTCTCTTTTTATTTGCTATGACAGAGAAAAATTGAGAGGGTAGGAGGAGATAGAGAGGGAGCAAGACAGAGACACCAGCAGCCATGCTTCACTGCTTGTGAGGTTTTCCCCCACAGATGGAGTGCAGGGACTTGAACTAGGGCCCTTAAGTATGATAACTCATGTGCTCTACCAGGTGCTCCATTCCCCCCACCCCCTGCATTGCCAATTCTTAGTTGTATGTCCTGGCACAAGTTACTTAACCTTGCCAAGGAAGTTTCATTTCCAGTCTTGCCATTTGGAGACAACAGTAATTCCTCTCTCATAGGGTTGTTGTAAAAGAGTAAGGAGTAAAATTGCTTAGCACTTGCCATAACACAAACTCATTTTGTGTTAACTATATATACATATCTATTTTCAAATTACCCACTACTGCTAGCTATTTTGGTACTACTACCTAACTATGTTTTTGCTAAGAAAGCATTAAGTAAATCGGCACAATAAGGAAACGGAAAGATCAGAAAAATTGTTAGTATAATCACAAAAGAAAATGATAGTCAGTCAAGACACACCTGTTTTCTATCTCCTCTTTGTTAAAGGACCTTTCAGCACATACTCTAGAGATCATGAAAAGCTCATCATTCTTTTCTTCTCTGGTTTGCGGCCCTGCCTCTTAGAAATTTGACAAAGGGAGAAAGTGCAAGTTGCCTTATCTGCAACAGGGCAATCACTGGCTATCTGAGGAGCATTTAATATTTGATTTTCCCAAGGGGTGAATTGTTGTAATGAGACAGACAGTCTGGCCTTCTTTGCCTGAGTGTGTTGAAAATAAAGCCCTACTATGCACACAGCTACACAGCGTGCATTTGCTAAACAGACCTACAAAAAGCAGACAGCCTCTGTTCAACTGAAAGGAGGTTGATTAAAATAATAATAATAAAAATAATAATGATAATAAAATTTAAAAACAAAGACTAACCTCTGTAAAAGGACCTCGACTGTGTTGTTGTAAGCTGCCAATCACACCTTCCACTGAAGGAGATTGCACTTTATTGATCTCTGAAAACTGTTTCAGCAACCTCTTTTGCAGCTGGATATTTTTTTTTAATTCTCCCCTGGGAGCAGAGCTACTTCATTTCTAAAGATGGCTACTACTTTTCTGTCAGTATATGAGCTTCTTTATGCACCAATACTTGTGAGAAAACATTTTAAATGTTTTGTGAGTGTTTGGAAATTTGTGAGCTGCTGCTATCTGCTTTTCATAGATATGCGGTCTGCTTTTGTGAACGTGGAACGCCCGCCACCTAGTGGTTATGTGCAGTCAAAACCTTAAAACATGAGAAGGAATTTGGAGAGAAAAGAAAATCCATAAACTAGTGCAAAATATATACCTGAAAGCAGAAGTACACTAGAGTTTGCAGTGAGTACCCCCACAACATTTCCTCTCCACTATTCCAACCTTTGGGTCCATGATTACTCAACAATTTGTTTGGCTTTGTATGTTAACTCTCTCACCACCAGGTGCCAGATGCCATCAGGATGCTGGCCAGGTTTCCCTGGACTGAAGGCCCCACCAGTGTGTCCTGGAGCTCCGCTTCCCCAGAGACCCACCCTACTAGGGAAAGAGAGAGGCAGACTGGGAGTATGGACAGACCAGTCAACGCCCATGTTCAGCGGGGAAGCAGTTACAGAAGCCAGACCTTCCACCTTCTGCAACCCTCAACGACCCTGGGTCCATGCTCCCAGAGGGATAGAGAATGGGAAAGCTATCAGGGGAGGGGATGGGATATGGAGATTGGGTGGTGGGAATTGTGTGGAGTTGTACCCCTCCTACCCTATGGTTTTGTTAATTTATCCTTTCTTAAATAAAGAAATAAATTTTAAAAAGAGAAAATACCAAAGTAAATGTTTATTTTTCCTCTATCTGAGCTGGAGAAACTGCTGTTTAATGTTTCTAGTTGTGACCATAGATTACGAGCTTAGACTGACAGGGATGCGGAGGTCACACAGGCTCCTGTGAATAGGTATGAATATGAATAGATATGGGCCCTAAGGCAGATCAATGGTGTTTATAGTTAATGGTATTTATATACTTGCCTCTTCTTTGGGACATACTCTCTGCCCTGATCCAACATTCTAGTCTTATTCTCAACTCTAAAACCATATTTCCAGACAATATTTTTTAGCCCACCTGCATGTTAGCTGTTGGGTTCAGGCAAAAGTTAGTAAAATATACCTAAGTATACCTAATATACGGAATATACCTAAAATATACATAAAAATATCTAAATAAATAAATTTAGGTAAAGTAAAATATACCTAATATATGGAATATACCTAAAACAAACTTCCTAGCTTCTCCCCCCACAAAAACCCTTAGTTTCATCTGCTCTATTCTTACATTTAGGTTCCTGATTATCAAACAGTTTGCCCGGCTTTATATATTACTGCCTTTTAACCACTAAGTTATAGATACTACCATTATGACATCCCCACTTCCCTGGGCAGAGACATCACTAATGTGTTCTGGAACACCCCCCCCCCATCCCCAGAGCCCTGCACCACTAACAAAAAGATAAAAACAAGCTAGGGATATGGATTGACCTGTCAATGCCCATGTTTAGTGGAGAAGGAATTACAGAAGCCAGACCTTTGGTCCATACTCCCTGTGGGATAAAGGAAAGGGAAACTCCAGTGGATGGAATGGGATACGGAACTCTGGTGGTGGGAATTGTATGGGATTGTACCCCTTTTATCCTAATCCTGTCAATCATTATTAATCACTAATAAAAAAGCAGGTGTATGACATAGTTTTTGCAGTCACCATAATTGTAATACTAGCCCTTTTTCTCTTTTTTATTTTGATACTTTGGTCATTTCTTACAGGGTTTTTTTTTTTATGTTGTTAGCCATACATGTTATTGGTTTTTTTTAAATTTTTTTAAATTTTTAAATTTATTTATTCCCTTTTGTTGTCCTTGTTTTTTTTTTTTTAAACTGTTGTAGTTATTGTTGTTGTCATTGTTGGATACGACAGAGAGAAATGGAAAGAGGGAAAGACAGAGAGGGGGAGAGAAAGATAGACACCTGCAGACCTGCTTCACCGCCTGTGAAGTGACTTCCCTGCAGGTGGTGAGCTGGGGCTCTAACAAGAATTATTCCGCCAGTCCTCGCGCTTTGCACCATGTGTGCTTAACCCGCTGCACTACCGCCCAACTCCCTGACATACATGTTAAATGGAGAAAAAAATTTAAGTTTTTCTGATGGTTTGTGTTTATTATGGAGACTCCACTTCATGAGGAACTTTTTTTTTTTAATATAGAGGGCAAGAGGGCAGAGGGCTATCATTGCACTACTCTAATATATATATATATAGATATATATAACTAAAATATTTTCATTTATCTTTGGATGTAGGCAGAAATCAAGTCCCCTTGCATGTGAGGACTGGGGGCTTGAACCTGGATCTTTGCTCACTGTAACATGTCAGCTGAGGGCTCCACCAGCTGCTCCATAAAATTGATATGTTAATAGCTTATAGACTGGATTAATATTAATGTAATTCAAGCCTATGCCTTCCTACTGCTCAGGGAAGATTAGGAATGAGAGCTCCTGAACCACAGTCCTAATGTTATTATCTAAGACCCCAAACTTTTGTGACCAGGACTCTTTGTTTTTTGCTCTATCACTGAGAGGGAAGAGAATTTGGAGAATACCCAAAGAGGAAGTCAGACCATTTGTTTCCCTTACCTAAAGAGAAGGAAAAGGAAGGACTCTCGAGAAAGCAGTAATCAACATGGGCATGGCTTAGAAAGAAAGAAGTTGCCCTAAAAAGTCCAAAAAAGAGCTATACTTGAAGAAACATCCCTCTATACTTGTGCTTTCATTTTCCTAAATAAAATCTATAATGCCTGATCATGAAGTCCCCAAAACTTTGTGGAACAAAACTGTGATATGATAGGGAAGACACCTTGGTCACACCCTCCATAAAACTACCACCACTCCCTAAGGGTCTCCAGTGTGGGAAGCGGCATGTTAATGAGTGGAAGTGAGCTGATTTTTCTCCTATTCTTGAATTCAACACCTGCACAGTAACCCTACACTGAGTTCTCCCTTGGTTGAACAATTGATCAATCAGACATAAGGCAAATTAATAAGAAATTAAGGAATATGTATTCATAATATGCATGGAGAGTTACACTGATGATATTTGGGAGAGGAAGATTATCTTGTCAAAACTAAGTGGAGGGGATCCTTGGAGCCAGGAAGAGTAGGGCTTGGGAAGTAACAGTCACTATCTTTTAGATCTGAAAAAGGGAATTATTCCTCAAGTGCTGCTTATTTTGATAAGGGGAAGTCCCAGAAGTCAGCAGAGTCCTAGAGTTTGTGTCCTCAAGTTGCATATAACCTAAATAAGGTGTTTATACGTCATCTACACCCTCTACCTTTTTATTTCTTATTTTATTTTATTTTATCAGAGCACCTCTCATTTCTGGCTTTTGGTGGTGTGGGACATTGAACATGGAACGTGGAGCCTTAGACATGAAAGTCTCTTTGTATAATCATTTTGCTACTCCTATTGCTTTGTTATTTTTAAATTTTGATTTTCTTCCAAATGAAAGAGAACTTCTAATTTTAACCCACACAAACTGACACAACTCCTGTATATAAGTGAAATATAAGGAATTTATTCTTAAGTTTGAAAGAGTGAGAATAAGGCCAATATACAAACTTACACAAGGACGAGAGACAAATCCCAGCTGGGGGATCCCAGGCTGGTATGCCAAAATGGCCCCATTGCGTTGAGATCTTGAAGTCTGGAACTTATCTCCTTTTAAAGGGTCTAGGAGTGGGGTTTTTCTAAGGGTTTTGGGGATTTTAGGCATGAAAGTCTTTCCACATAGACACTATGTTATCTCCTCAATCCCTGTGTGTACTATTTTACTAGAAACTTTCAAACTTTATATAAGTGGAATTAACACTCTGGACTAAAATTAATGCTATTTTACTTTACCATTTAATGTAATTATTAATAGAGACACTATAAGTAATACTATTAATATTTAATTTACCAGTTTAAGAAATTATTAATGGCTTTAATTCTTGTCACTCTGTTAGTTATTGATTCAATGCAGATCACTCTTGCTAGTGATAGCATATGAAATTCACACTGACTTATACAAAAATATATATTGTGAATCATGATGCATTCACCAAGAGGTAGATACGTATTTTAACTCTCTTGTTAATTGACAATGTAAAATATGATATAATAAAACAAGATAGGTAATGATACAAGTAAAATACAACTTTAATTCCCCTGCACACCACCCCCAAAAACCACTTATTTTTCAGAGGCTCCATAAAAGTCTGTGCTGTCTATATTTTTTAAACCTTCTTATACACCATCTACATGACCAGATCTTCCCTCCTTGAAGTCACCCATGATGTAGATAAACAAACTGGTTATGTCTAAGTTTTAATCTTGTATTATCAACACATTTGACTGAAAATCCTTCATTCTAGAAAAACTTTCTTCATGTATCTGTTTTCCTCCTTTTCTTTTTTTTTTTTTCAAATCACCTTTACTTATTTATTGGATAGAAACAGCCAGAAACTGAGGGAAGTGGGAGATGGAGAGGGAAAGAGAAGCAGAGAGATACCTGCAGTGCTGCTTCACCATTTGAAAAGCATTCCCCCTGCAGGTGGGGACTGGTGCTTTGGCCTTGAGTCCTTGCATTTTATAACATGTAATTATATGAATAATAAATTATAGCTTATAAGTATTTATAAGCTATATGAGTATGAACAAATTTAAATTACTTATAAATTTATTTAGCATAAATCTACATTCCTGCATTTTTTTCCCCAATATCCTATGTTTTCCTTTTGTGCTCAACATTATTAGCTCTGAAAACAGAAGTAAGTTATTTAGAACTGTTACTAGGTGCATGTAGATGGCTTTATATAGTTGCTGGTGGCCAGCTCTGTGGCACACATTTATGCTCATCAGTCGAGGTTGTTGAAAGCGTGGGGGGCATTCACCTCTTCATAAACCTGCTTTTCTTTTTCTTATCCACTCAACTACAGCAAAGTTCCTGAGAGCTCTCTTATGTGACATGATCAATAATCTCTTGACTGTTCCTGGGAACAGCATATTTTTTTCTGTTTGTTCTGAGTATTTCTCACATTCAATAAAGCATGATATATGGCTCCATTGATGAGGAAAGGTTGAGGGTACATAAGCAGAATATCACTGGGGAGGGGTTCAGGTCTAATATATCATATGGTTTATTTATAGTGCACACCAACTAGTTTTGCTCTCTTTATACGGAATCAGCAAAATAGCAAAATGTATTTCAAGCATAAAACTAAGGGTCAGCTAGTTTCCACATTGCTACTGCACTTGTTGAGAGGAAAATAGAGGTTAAGACTATAACTTATATAAAAATTTGTTGGTCCAAATCCTATTTTTTAAAAATGTATTTTTTGGGAGTCAGGCGGTAGCACAGAGGGTTAAGTGCATTTGGCGCAAAGCACAAGGACCAGAGTAAGGATCCTGGTTCGAGCCCCCGGCTCCCCACCTGCAGAGGAATTGCTTCACAGGCGGTGAAGCTGGTCTGCAGGTGTCTATCTTTCTCTCCCCCTCTCTGTCTTCCCCTCCTCTCTCCATTGCTTTCTGTCCTATCCAACAATGACGACATCAATAACTACAACAATAAAACAATAAGGGCAACAAAAGGGAATAAATAAATAAATATTAAAAAAACATTTTTTATTTTGTATAGAAACTAAAATTGATAAGTAAGATTGAGGTAGAGAGGCAGGGTTGTGGGGTGGGGAGCACTGCAGCACTACTTCATCACTTGTAAAGCTTCTCCTGCAAGTGGGGACTTGTGCTCTGAAACATGTGTGCTTTTCTGGGCATGCCATTGCCCAGCCCCCCAAATCCTGTCGTAATTATTTATAAACTATACAATCATAAACAAGTTACTTTAAATTTTTAACCTTATTTTACCTTCCCATGTATTTCAGGGTTGTTTGTGCGGGCTGTATGAGAGAGGGATGTTAAACATACGATGCAGTGTCAGAAGTTACTAAAAAAGTTAAGAGATTACAATTTTCAGAAGTTTACTAAAAGGAAAGCCCAACAGGTTGCTGCTCTGTCAACTCAATTATGAATAAAGGGGTTATAAACAAGTGTCTCAAGGGATTGCATATATTTAATTTGAAACCTCCCAAAATCCCACCCCTCAAAATGAGCAAACCACACCTTTTCTTTTCCCCCTAACTCTGAAAAACTTCTTTCATGAAGCAGGTTCATTGGATTATTTACTTTAAAATGTGAACACAAGCCTGTGGTTTATTCCTATAACCATGTTCACCATGTAACAGGAAGTTAAAAGTGTTAACTGTGAGCACTACCCCCACTGCACTGGAAGAAATAATAGCCAACCCATATCTGAATGGGCATACATAACTGGTGGTGGGAATGCTGTGGAATAATATCCCTGTTATCTTATAATTTTGTAAATCAGTATTATATTACTAATAAAATTTATAAAATAATAAAAGTCTCAGGCTCCAAAGGTCAGCAGACTTATATGAAATCTGATTCTGGGCCATTCTTGTTGTAAGAAAAAAAGAAAAGGAAAATCAAGATTCAACTTTGAAAATATTAAAAATATATATTGTAACATTTATTTATGGTGGATTTCCTTTTAAATTGTCAGCTGTTGCCTCTCCATTGACCAGTGATAAAAAAGAATTCAATGTAAGCTTTGAATGATGGTGGATTTCACTCTTGAGTAACAAACTATCTAGGATTTAAAACAACACTTAACATTTCACTTCTTTGTATCAACTCATTTGGAATGCCCTGAGGGACCTTCTGGCTTAAACTGATGGTTGTGTCTGTAAATAGGTATTGGCCAGATCTGCTTCTGACTGACTGACAGACTCTGTGTTTGTTTGTGTGTGTGTTGTATATTTTTCACATCCAGTAGACTTATTTGGGCTTCTTCACATGGTGGTAGTAGCTATGGAGGCAAGAAAAGAAGGCCCAATAAACATGCTTTCATTAATGTATTTACTTAAAGCTAAATGAGAAAAAAAAAGCCTAAATGAGTTTTCAAAATATTTTATGTATTTACTTTTGGATAGAGATAGAAAGACATTGAGAGAAGGAGAGACACTATTATCTGGCCCCTAAATGAACTTTAAATCTTAATGCTTCTCTTACATGGTTAAAAGAATGTTGCTTAATTCATATTGAAGTGTTTTATTAAGACTTCTGGCAACTAAATCATTTTTATTTTTACATTGCTAAACCTTTATTTAGGCTGAAGTTTATTTTGACAAGATTCAGCATTAGGCTTTTTTTTGTTACTTTAAAAATGAGTTCATAGTTTATTTCTTCTTACTTGGTGCTCTGAAATTAGATAGTGAGATACAGGATGCACCTGTTTCTTCGAATGTTGACATGTCTGAGTCACAAGTCATTCTGGAGATGTTTCTTTGACAACATTTTCACTTTCTTGTTTAGCTATGCACCTTTTAAGTTGTTTGCTTTTCTTTAATAGACATCTATTTCCTAAGAATTATTTTGATGATTAAGATCTTCAGAATTTTAAATATGTCTTCACAAACAAAATGCCAAGTATATATATAAAAAACGGTAGTTCCACCTATATTGCTATAGTTTCTTACAATATTCCTGGCCTGTATTTTATCTTGTATCTTCATTAATTTTTCATCTTTGGTATTTTATTTTGCTTTTCTTGAAATTTCTTGTTGTAATTACTTATAACTTTAATTTAATCCAAAACATTGCTTTAAATGATAATGATTAATATGTAAGTTATCAAAATTTTTTTTTTGCTTCTGTAGAAAATAAGGAACATAAACTACTTTGACAATATAAGTTATAGGATGTTCTCAAACTATAAAAACAAAACTAAAAATCCTGAAGGGTTGGATATAGGGAGAAGGAGCAGTGAGTGGCCATTCTTTCAAACTACTGCATATCAAATAATATCAAACATTGAATTAAGTTGGGAATCTTGTTTGTACAATTTTAGAGCAAGTTAGTAATTATACCTTAAAAATTGGACTTTAGTCATGACTTTAGTAATTTTTGCCTGTTCCAGACCTGCCAATGTCCATGTCCAGCAGAGAAGCAATGACAGAAACAAGAACTCCCACTTTCTGTACCCCATAAATAATTTTTGTCCGTATTCACAGAGAGGGATAAAGAATAAGGAAGCTTTCAGTAGAGGGGATGGGACATGGAGCTCTGGTGGTGGGAACTGTGTGGAATTATACCACCATTCTCTTATAATCTTGTCTATCATTATTAAATCACTAATAGAAATTTACAAAAATTGGAGATGGACAAACAGCCTTAATGGTAGATCTACAGATGATAGATATGTTCAGTTAAAATTAATATTTTGTTCAAAAGAGTTCTAGGTAATGCCATTTAATTTTCAGACTTCATAGAATTCAGTTAGTGTGGGTATTAAACTCTTTATGCAGGACATTAATTGCTGCTTAGCTTCTAGCTTTGTCCTCTTAGTCAATTCAGTGCAATCTAGCAAATTCTTTTTTGTCTAAAGATCTAGTAAAAATAAGCATTTTTAGTTTATATCTTCTAAGTGTTTATATATTTGGGCCATAGATGGAATTCTAGTGAGTGATAATTGTAAAAGCAAGTTAGAATAAGAAGTTGCACTTGTAAAGTTAAGAGTTGTTGCTGAGTTCATAGAGATGAAAGAGGTGGTTTTTTATCACTACTTAATAATAAAGTCAACATGTGGCACTTGTAATTCATTTTGGTAAGAGGCAGAAACTTCTCCAAGGTGACAGGATTTCTGTTAAAACAATTAACAAAGCATTACTCCACTATCTCCTCTGGATTCTCTCTACCTCCCCGCCCCCCAAATCACATCAAAAATATTCAAGAGGCTTAAATTTATTTTGTTTTAATAGGAGGAATTAATTGTGTTTCAGTAATCTAAATAATTAAGACTATTATTCATAAAACAAACTTTTCCCACTTATGTATTTGAGTAAGAACTTTCTTTTGTACAGTAAAACTTTTTTAAATTTTTTTAATATTTATTTTATTTATTTATTCCCTTTTGTTGCCCTTGTTGTTTTATTGTTGTAGTTATTATTGTTGTTGTCATTGTTGGATAGGACAGAGAGAAATGGAGAGAGGAGGGGAAGACAGAGAGGAGGAGAGAGAGATAGACACCTGCAGACCTGCTTCACAGCCTGTGAAGCGACTCCCCTGCAGGTGGGAAGCCGGGGTTTGAACCGGGATCCTTATGCCGGTCCTTGTGCTTTGCGCCACCTGTGCTTAACCCGCTGAGCTACAGCCCGACTCCCACAGTAAAACTTTCTTAGGGGACTCTTTAACAGTGATTCTTTCTATCTCTTTAAAAGAATGTGTCAATTTCAAGACTCTTGTGTGTATCTTATTTTTCCATACTCGCTGCTGCAGATTTTGTTTGTGATATCAAACATCAATAAAATGTCAGATGTAACAAATATTCAGTATTGTTTTTTTTGGAAGATGTATTTGAAGTCATGAGAAGTTTGACCTCAAGTCACTTTAAAGAGAAAAATATTTATCAAATTCTATTTCTACATGCTTTTGAGTTCTTTTGGATATTTATAAAGTAGAAATAGTCAACAACACCTCAGTTGAAGGAATTCACAATCTATTTCAAGACCTGCTAATAGAAAATAACAAGTAAGAGAAGTAATACTGTAGAGGTACGGTGGGTAGGGTGGATCTTAAAATATGAAGAAGACCAATTCCACAAAAATGATGTAGAAAATAAGTGTTGGGGCTGGTGATATCTCACTGGTAGAACAGGCATGTTAACATGATGACCTGGGTTCAAACCCCAAGTTCCTTACTGCAGGGGGCAACTTCACCAGCAGTGGAATAGTACTATAGATCTCTCTTCTCCTCTCTACTCTCTTTTTAGGATTTCTTTTATCTTTATTTATTTATTGGATAGAAACTGACAGAAATAGAGAGGAAGAAGGAATTAGAGAGGGAGAGAAACAGATGCCTACAACACTGCTTCACTATTTGCAAAGTTTTCCCCTGCAGGTGGGGGCCAGAGGTTTGAACCCAGGCCCTTGTGCATTGTAACATGTATGCTCAACCAGATGCACCACCACCCTGCCCCTCTGCTCTCTTTTCTACTCTCTCTACTTTTCTATCACTCTCTGTCTCATCCTGTATCAAAAAAGAAAAAAAAAGCCACTGAAAGCAATGAAGTAGTCATGCAGGCACCAAGCTGCAGCAATAGCCTTGGTGACTCCTCCCCCCACTGCTACCTCATTATCAAAGCAAGTCCACACCTTCCCGGTAAATGTGGCCCCCAATAGACAAGACCCTCAAGTGTGGCATCCATACTCCTCCAAAGACATTAGGGAGCTCAGACAAGAAGTTAAGGATGATGTAATTCATGCCCTATGGACCAAGTCCATTTTACAAGGTTTTCTCCAGCACCTTAATACCCCCCAAGATTGGAGGGACGTAGCTCATGCTATGCTCCCAGACCACTTCTACCTGCACTGGGAGGCATGTTTTCATGATGAATGCTCAAAGCAATCCCAGAGAAATAGTCAGAATAAGCTGGAGTGGAATTTTGATGCACTGTTTGAAGAGGAAGAGTTTAAAACCAGAATTCAGCATGCAGATGCCAAGTTTCCAGCCGGTTATTTTGAACAGGTATGCATCTGTGTGTCACAAGCATGGGAGAGGTTGACCCCACCCACAGCAGCGGCCTCAGTCCCCATTCTCTCCCTTTGCCAAGAAACCGATGAATCCATAGTTCACTTCCTTGCCAGGGTGCTGTCAAGCTTAGAGAGAAAGATTTGTAATCCTGAAGCCCATTCCTCCTCCTGCGTATTATTGTCTGGGATGGAATGATACCAGAATTCCATCAGGCATGCCTCAGTCTTAAACACCAACACCCAGATAATTAGATTTTAGTGACACAGGAACTTAGACCATGCTCTTATGGGGCACCCATTATGACACAAGCTTATGCAGCTACCCCACATAAGCAAAATGAGCCTGCTTTCAGTGCGGTTGCCAAGGGCACTGGCATAACCAATGTCCAGATAAGCTATGACCCCGCCTCCACTCAGGACAACCACGCCTCCAGTCAGGGAGCCAGAGACCATGAACACCTTGTCCTAGATGCCAGAAAGGTTTTCATTGGAGGAGAGATTGTTCATCCAAGTTTCATAAAAATGGCACACCCCTGAATGATGCAAATTCAGAGCCTGAGATTTTGTGGACCACTCCTGTTTTAAAATGAGGTCACCCTACTATGACAGTAAGGATTGGCAATATTCCTTTTAAATGTTTGATTGACACAGGGGCATAAAATATGATTTTAAGGCAAGCAGAGGTTCCCCAGAGGTGGGAACTCCTCCCAGGAGTTTACATGGAATTGGAGGTTGACCCAAGCCTTTCTCACAGGAGATTTGCTTATGTGGGAAGACCCAGAAGGGACTACCGGACACTTCCACCCTTTGGTAGCTGATATTAGCACCAACCTACTGGGAAGAGATCTTCTGGAATCTCTTGATGTTATGTTATCCACAGATGATTCTGCAGAGCACAATACCCACTCCTGCGAGATTTCTAGAGCTAACTAGCACCACCAATACTAACTGCCACAGTTCGTAACCAAGCTCCCTGCTTAGATTGGCTTTCTAATGAGATTTTCTGGGTGGAATAGTGGCCTTTGCCTAGGGAGAAGCTAGAAATTTTAAAAGAGCTCATCCAGGAGCAGTTGTCCTTGGGACACATTCGTCATTCCCAAAGCCCATGGAATACTCCCGTCTTTGTGATTTAAAAGAGCTCAGGAAAATGGTGCCTCCTCCAAGATCTCTGTGTGGTTAAAAATATTGTGTTTTACTGTTGACTGTAAACCATTAATCACCCCAATACAGAGATTTTTTAAAAAAGACGTTTATAAGGAAAAGAAAATAGGTCCTATTTTATTGTTATACATTCTCTGGCACAAAATAGTTTCTGGCAGACCAGTGTGAACCTTGAAGTCACACAAACTGATTTTAAAGGGACTGAAAAAACTGCAAAGCATGAGTGGAGCCCCCTTTCAAAAGCATACTGATTCTTCCTAGAAACAAACTATTATACAAATTCTAATCACAAGGCAGGTTTGTTCAGGAGAGCTTGGTGATATAGTACCAAGTAATGCCCTTCAATGACAATAAAATCTGATCACTACACAAATAGATGTGTCAGTCCCTGCAGTGTCAAGAGATCAGTCACTCGCCAACTTCAATTAGACTCTGAATCAGTACTGTTTGAAGAAATACAACTACTCCCAAGCACACAGAAGTAAAAATTTCCTCTGGGAAATTTTATCATGAATTCCTAACTCATGAATAAAGTGTACAATAGTCCTTCTCAAGGTATTGTCAGAAAATGATGATAAAGTCAAGCTGTGGGACTTCATGCCCACTATAGTGAAATCTGCAACCTAAGGAATTATTCAGGCCTTGGAACTTAGTCAGGTGCAAAAGAGCAAATTAAGCACATCCCATAAAGAAGCCATGCAACTCCTCCCCTATCCCCTAATGTCCTTTACTTTTAGGGCTATGGTCTCTAAAAAGCCTCAGAATATCAGTTTGTTGGGGCTGCCAGAACAAGCACTGAAGACTGGATGACTCAAATAACAGGAATGTATTTTTCTCACAGTAATGGAGGCTAGAAGTCTAAGATCAAGCTGTCAGAAGAACTGGTTTCTGGTGATGACTCTCTCCCTGCCTTATTGTTGGTATGTTTCATATTGGTTTGGTCTAGCTCTCCCCCTGCCAGGAGAATTGGTTTGGCCCTTGCTAGTTTCATGCCTCTCTTTCTCCCTGCCCCCTATGCTAAGTAGTTCCGGAGTTCTTGGCGCAGCCGCGAGAGAAGGATGTAGGAGAGATCTGTGTGGTGATTAGTTTGGGTTAGTTTATGAATCGGTGTCTGTGAATAAAGAAATATAGCTTCACTGCCCAGCCGTGTGTCTCTGGTCATCTCTGTCTACCGCCGCAAAGCTAGCCCGGCCTGCTGGAGCCCCAAACACTAACAACAAATGGCACCCACGTGGACCTGACCTGAGCATCTCTCAGATAAGTGAAGACAATTTGGCTACCTATGCACTATGGCCTTCTCTCCTGCTTGTGAAGAGATCTCCAAAGGCCTCTGCCCTTTCTTTTCGAGACTGTTTCGCTCTTTCTGGAACATTTATCTCTGGACCACTCTGTGGTTTCCGCCCAATGCCAGCCCGCAGGAGCCCAATGCCAGCCTGCATGAGCCAGCTTTCCACCGTGTGGTGCGGGGCATTGGGTGTCGGCTCCTCCCATGCTGCTCGGCCGCAGAGAGCAGGGCACCAGACATGGCAGGCAAAGCTGCAGCCTCTCATGGCCGCACACCTTGGCCCACGCCTTCTGCACAGATGGCCCGCCCACCCTCCTGCTATGAAGTCTGGACAGATCCCAGACCACCCGGAGACCGCAGGCTCCCTTCTGAAACTGGGCCCCCTGGCCAAGATCTCCAGCTTGGGTCTGAAGGATAAACTAGAATACGCAGAGATTCGTCCAGAGATCGCTACCTACAATTCCTGGAGCTGAAGTTGCTCAAGAGGCCACCACTGGAGAACGCACTCCCTGAACGGCTAAGACAGTACACATCTCAATTCGTGTTTAAAATGACATGTCTTACTAACAAAGGTTTCTCTCCCTGTGTATTAAAGACCATTTTTACGTGTGTTTAAAGTTTGGTAAACATTAACTTTAAGGTTAAAAATGTAACTTTAAGGCTATATTCTTACCAGAGTTAAATGAAAAATGTTTTTCAACATAGTTCTCATAAAGATAAAATTAACTTACATTTAAAGTCTGAGTTAAAAATTAGTAAAAAAATCAATATATTTTAACTAAGTTAGTCTAAAAAAATACCTGCACACACCTAGGGTGTGTCTCCATCTTGAATGGTGTAACAAAAAGTTAAATAGGCTTGTTGATATGTAAAACTTTCAAATTCCTTCTCAATTAGAAACGATAGATTGCGCTATGGTTATTCTAATGATTCTCATGCATGAGGCTTTTTTCTTTCCACGCTTCTTATGTTTACCCTTCTGCATTCTATTGTTTAAACTTTCAGCAACCTTAAAATCATACTAAAAAAGGCTTCCAATTGTAATAGTGTTATCAATTGTGACAAACTTCTAACCTGCTACAAGTTTTGTTTCATAGTAAGTAAATTGCAGCTGTCAAGTTCTCTACAGAAAAGCAGAATTCCATCAGCTGACCTTCATCATACAACGTTCCACCCCCTGGCACTCTTCCATGGACATCTGCTTTGGACTGGCATTTCTATCGGACTCACTGGTACAACTCTTGGACACTTTGCACAAAACTAGCAGCTTCCCTTTATGCTGCTGGGTTTCTCAAAGACTGACTATAGCCAGCTGCCTTGAGACTCTAGGCCTCACCCTCCCCCCATGCTAGAAAATGCCCGTCGAGGCAAGTAACGCCCCCTAGAGGCAGGAAATGTTTTTTTTTTAGCTGATAAGTTTTGCTCCCCTTAGGCCTTCCCTTGGCAGCACACTGGTTCAAGCATTAACAAGTTCAAGCACTAACAAGATTGCAAAAGAATTTAAGAACCACTAAAGAATAAATTTCAGTCCCTGCTAAGAGTTTACTAATGAGCTGATTTCCAGTTACATTTATCTATTCATAATTGCAGGTTGGGCAGACTGGGAGGTGGTATGGTGATAAAATTCTGGACTAGTAAAAATGAGGTATGGAGTTAATTCCCCAGCCTTGTATATCCCAGTGATAGTCCCGTGTTCTCTCTCTCCATCTTTCTCTTGCAAAATAAATAAATCTTTTTTTTAAAAAAAAGTGGGTTAATAATCTCTTCATTCAAGTACCCATTAAATTTCTTCAAATAACTAGATTTAGTATTCTGATTTCTTTCTGAAGTAATACTTCATTATAATATTACATAAGTTTCAGGTGTGCATCCTTATACATTAGCATGTATCTTTTTATTTTTTAATTTCTTTATTGAGGGATTAATGTTTTACATTTGACAGTAAGTGCAGTTTGTACATGCCAGCACTCACGTGGAATGGCTCCAACTTGGGGAGGGGGTAAGCCTTTGACCCTCCCTCACCAACTCTAGTGACTGTGTGAATTAGAAAGAGGCATCGGGAGATATTCTGGTATGAACATCCATTTATTTGAAGATGGGTAAATATTTTTATACTGAACATATAAATATTCTTTTATAGAGAACATTTATTACATATGTAAGAAAATATAGGTTTCTTAAAGGTCAGCTTGCCCTCATTGTAGGGGGTTGGTATAACAAGAATTGATGAGATACATAAATGTCAAGACAATTAGTTTTCATGATGCAGGCAAGTTAATTATTCAAAGGTATCTGAGAAAAGCATAGGGGTTAAACCAGTAAGGTGAGGTAGAGAAGAGGAAAAAACAAAGATTGATGTAAATCACAGATATTAAGGGACACAAGGAAATAGAATATGGGTCTCATATACGTTCTCCTATATGATCAAAAGGTGAAGTTATAGTGAATTATGAACTTTGAATGACTATAGTGAACTTTGAGTGAACCCTCAAGCAGGCAACCATTTGGCCTGCTAGCTGGAGGAACTAAGTGTGAGAGGCTTGTAGGATTTCTGTGGGCTTGAGAGACTAACAAGGAGAAACTGAGTCATGGAAGACTTTTCCTCTTGGCTCATCTCTATAAGGAGAGAGGCTAACAAGTGGGGTGTCTTTCCAGACCTCCATCCAAGGATGGGAGAGCTCCCCTAAGCTCTACCAAGTTTTCACATAGTCCCAAATGTACATGCATAACATTTCCCAGTTTTCCATGTAAAAATACAACCCCCACTAGGTCCTCTGTCATCCTTTTGGACCTGTATTCTCCCCCACCCACACTCTCACCACAGAGTATTTTACTTTGGTGCAATACACCAATTCCAGTTCAGATTCTACTTGTATTTTATCTTCTGATCTTGTTTTTCAAATTCTTTCTGAGAGTGAGATCATCCCATATTCATCCTTCTGTTTTGAATTATTTCACTCAACATAATTTTTTTTGAGATACATCTAAGCTCGGCTGAAAACGGTGAAGTTTTCAAAAGCTGAGTAGTATTCCACTGTGTATATATAGTACAACTTGCTCAGCCACTCATCTGTTGCTGGACGCCTAGGTTGCTTACAGGTTTCAGCTGTTATAAATTGTGCTGCTAAGAACATATGTGTTCAGATCTTTTTGGATGGGTGTGTTGGGTTCCTTAGGGTATATCCCCAGGAGAGGAATTGCAGGATCATAGGGTAGGTCCATTTCTAGCCTTCTGAGAGTTCTCCAGACTGTTCTCCACAGAGGTTGGACCAAGTGATATTCCCACCAGCAGTGCAGGAGGGTTCCTTTGACCCAACAACCTCTTCAGCATTTTCTGCTGCTACCTTTTCTGATGATTGACATTCTCACAGGAGTTAAGTGGTATCTCATTGTTGTCTTGATTTGCATTTCTCTGACAATCAGAGACTTGGAGCATTTTTTCACGTGTTTCTTGGACTTTTGGATCTATTCTGTGGTGAATATTCTGTCCATGTTCTCTCCCCATTTTTGGATGGTATTTGTTTTCTTGGTGCTGAGTTGGGCAAGCTTTTATATAATTTGGTTATTAGACTCTTTTCTGATGTGTGCCATGTACAGATCTTCTCTCATTCTGTAAAGGGTCTCTTGGTTTGGGTAGTGGTTTCCTTTGCTGCGCAGAAGCTTTTTAATTTGATGTAGTCCAAGAGATTTATGCTTTCCTTAGCCTTCTTTGTAATTGTGTTTGTTTCACTGAAGATGTCTTTAAAATTTATGTGGAAAAGAGTTCTGCCAATAGTTTCTGCTAAGTATTTGATAGTTTCTGGTATAACATCCAAGACCTTGATACACATGGAATTTACTTTTGTATTTGGTGAAATATAGTGGTTCAGTTTCATTCTTCTGCATGTTTCAACCAATTTTTTTAACACTATTTGCTGAAGAGTTTCTGCTTTCCTGATTTAATAGTCTAGGTACCTGTATCAAAGATTAGATATCATAGGTGTGGGGGCTTACTTCTGGGCTCTAAATTCTATTCTGCTGGTCAGTGTGTCTATTCATGTTCCAGTACCAAGCAGTTTTGATGACAATGGCCCTATAATACAATATGATATCTGGGAGTGTGATGCTACCAGTTCTGTTCTTTCTTCTCAAGATTGTTTTGGCAATTCTAGGTCTTTTCTCATTTCAGAAAAAAACGTGGTTGCAGTAGAGACAGTGGCAGCCAGAGAAAACTAACACATGTCTGCCAAAATGGAACACTTGGGGCAAAATGTAGAGGGCTTAGGGCGGGTAAGCGCCAAGACAATATCCCTTAACACTTTTATCTCAGCCTCAAGGTCTCTTAACTTATTGGCAGGGTGCCTTATATATATCCCAAAAGTTGCAAACATAGCCAGGAGGATCCACAGTGCAGCCCCAAGTAAAACATCTCCGATATATAAAGCCTGTCCCATGAGAAAAGAGTAGAGGGTTTGGGAAGCCTCTTTGTAAAATGGAATGAATTCCATGGAAGAGAGGAACACGGGGCCACAGAGAGTCAAGCATCTTACCTACGTCTGGCCAGGTCAAGCCCAACGCTGGACACCAGATGTCGAGTTTTGAGCATGAATGGGTTTTGGATTTTGTCAAAGGCTTTTTCTGCGTGTATTGATTTAATCATGTGGTTTTTGGCTTTGCTTTTATTGATGTGGTGAATGACATTGATTAACTTATGTATGTTGAACCAGCTTGCATTCCTGGGATAAATCTCACTTGGTCGTGATGAACAATCTTTTTGATATACTGTTGTATCCAGTTGGCCAGGATCTTGTTTGATATTTTGGCATCTATGTCCATCAGAGATATTGGTCTATAGTTTTCCTTTTTTGTTAATGTTCCTATCTGCTTTTGGTATCAGGGTGATGTTGGCTTCATAGAAGGTGAAAGGGAGCATTCCTGTTTTTTCTATCTTGTGGAAGAGCTTTAGAAGCATTAGGTATTAACTGTTTCCTGAAACTTTTGTAGAATTCATTTGTGAAGCCATCTGGTCTAGGACTTTTGTCGTTGGGGAGATTCTTAATAACTGTTTTGATTTCTTTGTCTGTGATTGGTGCACTTAGGTTCTGTAGTTCTTCTTGGTTCAGTTTTGGAAGAGCATATGTTTCTAGGAATTCTTCCATTTCTTCCAGATTCCAATTCTTCCATTTCTTCCAGATTCTCTAGCTTGGTGGCATATATTTCTTCATAGAAGAATACAGATTTAAAAATTAAACAAGATTGACAAACCTTAGCCTAACTCACTAAACAAAAAGGGGATAAGACTCAAATTTATAGAATTGTAAATAATAGAGGAGATATAACAGCTGACACCACAGAAATCCATAAAATCATGAGGGTTTGTCAATCTTGTTTAATTTTTCAAGGAACCAACTTTTGGCTTCATTGTTCTTTTGTATGGTTCTCTTATTTTCGATGTTGTTTATTTCTGCTCTAATTTTAGTAATTTCCGTCATTCTGGTTGGTTTAGGGTTCTTTTGTTCCTCTTCCTCTAAGTCCTTATGGTGTGCAGTAAGGTAATTTGAGCTTTTTCTTGTTTTTTAATATGTGACTCTCTGGCTATGAGTTTCCCTCTCAGTACTGCTTTAGCTGTGTCCCAAATATTTTGATAGCTTGTGTCTTCATTTTGTTTGTTTCCAGGAACATATAAATTTCTTGCTTGAGTGTCTTTCTGACCCAGTGGCTCTTAAGCAGTATGTTGTTTAGTTTACAAATTCTGTGTCTTTTAGTAATTTTCTGTTTGTTGTTAAATGTTAGCTTTACTCCACTGTGGTCTAAGTAGGTACTTGGAATGATTTCAATGCTCTTGAATTTGTTGATGCTGTCTTTATGGCCTAACATGTGGTCTATCCTTGATTATGTGTTGTGTGGATTTGCAAAAAAATGTGTATTTGAGATTTTGGGGGTGAAGACCTCTGAAAATGTCCAGGAGGTCTATTCTGTCCACCTCTTCATTTGATTCTCTTGTTTCTTTGTTGATTCTCTGCTTCATTGATATGTCTAAGTATGAGAGTGGGGTGTTAAAAGACTTCCACTATTATTGTATTACTATTGATGTATTTTTGTAGTTCTTTCAGTAGGTGTTTGATGTATTTAGATGATCCCTCACTGGGTGCATATATGTTTAGAATTGTTAAATATTCTTGGTTGATTGATCCTCTAATCATTATGTATTGGTCTTGCCTATATTTTATTACATTATTTAATTTAATGTCTATTGTGTCAGAGATAAGAATGGCTGTTCCTGCCTTTTTTTTTTTGTGGTCCATTAGCCTTATGGTAATTTTCCATCCTTTAAATTTAAGTCTGTCTTTATCTTGTTGTGTCAGATGGGATTCTTGCAAGCAGCATGTGGTTGGGGTTGTGTTTTCTGATCCATCCTCCCATTCTGTGCCTTTTAATGGGTGAGTTTAAGCCATTGACATTTGTTGATATTATGGACTTAATGTATTGTAGTGGCATTATTCAACAATTTTTTTTATTTGTTCTGATGTATGCTAAGTATTATTGTGATGTTCTTGTTTATAAGAGGTCTTTTAGAACCTCTTTCAGGGCAAGCTAGTTGATAGTTGCCTCCTTTAACTGTTGTCTGTCTGAGAAGTTTTGATCCCTCAATCTAGTTTGAATGAAAGTCTAGCAAGATATATTATCCTTGGTTGAAACCCTTTTTCATTCAGGGCTCGATAGATATCTTGTCAGTCTCTTCTGGCTTTTAGAGTTTGAGTGGAGAAGTCTTATGGGTTACCTTCCTCTGTATGTGACTTTTTGTTTTTCTCTTGAAGCCTGTAGGATCCTTTCTTTATTCTTACTTCTTTTCACTGTAACTATGATGTATCTTGCTGTCTTCAGGTCTGGGTTTATTCTGTTTGGGACTCTCTCTGCTTCTTGAATCTTAAGGTCCTTTCTGTTGTTTAGGTCTGGGATTTTTTTATTATTATTATTTACTCTAGAATGTTTCCTTCCCCTTCCTCTCTTTCTTCCTCTGGTAGTCCAATGATATGAATGGTACTTCTTTTAGATCATCCCATATGTCTCGTTATTTTTTTTAGTGTCTCTCAGTCTCTTTTTGGACTCTTTTACCTCTTTCTTAGTTTTCTCTAAATCATCCTCTGGCTGGCTAATTCTGTTTTCTGCTTCTATTAAGCTTCTTTCTCTTCCCTTAGCTTCTTTCTTCAGTTTGGTTATAGTACTAGCTTGTTCTGCTAATTGACCTTTTAGTTCAGCTATTTTGGCTTTCAGTTCTCTGATTACCTTGAGGTAGCTAGTACTTTTCTTAAAGGTTTCATCTGTTGTTTCCCTAATTCTGCTAGCCTTTTCCTCCATAGTTGTCTTCATTTCTGTGATTATTAGGTGTAGTATTGCTTGCATACTTTTCTTATCTATGGTTACTTCTAACTGATTTGGAGTTTCTTCTAGGATTCTGTCTTTATTCATTGTGGTTGCAGTTTTATTTGCTCTTGATCTAACCATTTTTTATTTATTTTTATTTTTTTTATTTTTCTTTTCTGTCGTTCTTCAGCTGTTGTGTTTTGAGTAGAAGCCACGCTATGCTAAACGCCTTTATGACAAATGCTGTCACCAACCTCAGAAATTACAAAAATAGTAACTGAAGCAAGGGTTAATGCAGTTTAACCAATACCAGTTAGCCAAACACTTCCAGTCCAAGAAAAAATAGCAACAAAACTTAAGGGAATGAGAAAGAGAAAGAGAAAGGAAAAAAGGGAAAGCAAGAATAGACAATTATGCAAATCTACTATTCACTGTAAATTCTAGGGATAGCAAGAGAAGAAAGGGAAGTAGAGTAGAGAGGTCCACACAGAAAGTCCACTCTGAGTCAGATTTCTTCCCCAAAATAATTAACTAGCAGTATCTGTGAATTTGGATAGCAGAAGGAGCAGGGAAGAAGGTAAGAAAAAACAAAAAGAGCAGCGAAAGGAGAATTTTTTTTTAATTAGCTAGGAGGAGGAAAAAAGGGGCAAGTGGATGGAAGAGGTAGGATGCGACAAGTTCCTCTTACAATGGACAGGACAACTAGTCACCTAGCAATGGAAAAAACAGGAACAGTTAATTTTGGTCAACCTAAAGAAGGAGGGGAGAGAGGGACACGTGTATATAGAATAGTAATAATAAATTAAAATAGAGTAAAAAACCTTAACAGTCAGTCTGCAGCTTGGAGGGCTCAGGATTAGCTCAGGCAGCCTGAGCAAAGACTGCCAATTTAAAAAAACCCTCAAGTAGTCTTTCCCAGGCAGGAGTGAGGCTCTGATTGGTCAGATATTTTGTTACTCAACTAGAGCTCCTTCCACTTAGAAAAAAAAAAAGAGAGAGAGAAGGAAATCAAATAGGAAAAGGATTGGAATGACACTCCTGTTTATCTAGGAATCTTGGTAAAGAAAAAAGCTCAGTGGGGAGCCTGCTAGTAGCAGCTCTCCTGCCCCTGGGGTCTGGTTTTGGGGTGGTATGGAGAGGTGCACTTCAGGAAAAATCAGAAGATTTCCTTTTTTTTTCCTCTGTTTTCTAACACAAGATTGACCTCCTTGGCGTCACACTTAGGACCCCTTTTTCACTGTCCTGCTGACAGTGTAATATCCTACCTATCTAGCAGCTGTTGTTGGAGCTCTTGCCAGCAGCTGCCTCCAATTCACCATCTTGGCTTCGCCCTCCCTTTAAAAAAAAATTTTTTTATATTTATTTATTTTCCCTTTTGTTGCCCTTGTTGTTTAACATTGTTGTGGTTATTGATGTCATCGTTGTTGGCTAGGACAGAGAGAAATGGAGAGAGGAGGGGAAGACAGAGAGGGGGAGAGAAAGATAGACACCTGCAGACCTGCTTCACCGCCTGTGAAGCGACTCCCTTGCAGGTGGGGAGCCTGGGGGCTCGAACCGGGATCCTTATGCAGGTCCTTGCGTTTTGTGCCACGTGCGCTTAACCCGCTGCGCTACTGCCCGAATCCCAACGCTCTCCCTTTTTTTAATAGCCATTATGCTACCTCTCCAATCCCTGCAGATAATATTTTAACTTAACCAGAGAGTTGATAATAAGTTATTAATCCAAAAATTTCCTCTAGAAATGATTTGCTTTGTGTTTTCGATGCACTGTTCTATGTTGCATATTCCTTTATTTAATGATTTTACTCTCAGAACCAGCCTTTCTAGGGTTTAAGCATATAGTGAAATAGATGCATAACGTACACAGAAACAATTCACATTGTGTACCAGAAAAAAAGAGATTATGGCCAGTAGAGGACATCAAGAAATTGTAACAAGTAATAGATTTGATATGAAAAATGATGCTATTTCATTGGCAGGATAATTTTAGCCAAAACATCTGTACTAAATCAATTCTCTAATATTAATGTATTTAACACACCAGGGTTAAATTACTGAATGATAATACTGGGTCTCAGTCACTATAAATGTGCCTTATTTATACAGTTTGCCTAATGCAGCTTATGTTGAAATGAAAATTATTGGATTTTGACATTCTTAGGAAAAATATAATATTAAGGGTAAATAGCAATAGTTTTAAATTTTGAAATATGTACAGCAGGCCCTTGAATAATGAATGTTTCATTAAAACATACTTGAGAAGGGTCAGATGGTGGAGCACCTGGTTGAGTATACAGGTTACCATGGTGCAAAGACACAGGTTCAAACCCTAGGTTCTCACCTGCAGTGGGGAAGATTCACAAGTATTGAAGCAGTACTACAGATGTATCTTCTCTCTCCCACTCTATCTTGTCCTTCCCTCTTGATTCCTTTCTGTCTCTACCAAATAAATAAAATAAATATTAAAAAATATTTTGAGAAAAACCCAAAATAGTTTTAACCATTGTTAAAGATATTATTTTATCTTAGGAGCTGCTTTTTAGTTTTAAATTTGATGTTTCTAAGAATCCATTGATAGTTATTTTATGTGAGGATTTACTTAGCAGTGTATACATCCTTATAGTTCCTATTTATACTTCCTCAGTTCTTAAATATGAAAGGTTGAGGAACATGCCTCCATGGTATTTTCTAGCTAGTGTACACAGTGAGTGTAGTCTTACCTGGGAATGAGACTGCAAGCTGTAGAATTTAGATGCATAATATCTTTCTGCCACTAGAGGACTCCCTCTATCAAAATAAAACACTAAAAGTACAGTTTCTGAACATTGTGTCTTGATTTCTTATTACTACTTTTGAAAACATTGCATTCATTATTATTATCATTTTAAAATATTTATTTATAAAAAGGAGACACTGACAAAAACCATAGGATAAGAGGGATACAACTCCACACTATTCCCACCACCAAAACTCCATATCCCACTCCCTCCCATGATAGCTTTCCTATTTTTTAACCCTCTGGGAGTATGGACCCAGAGTCATTATGGGGTGCAGAAGGTAGAAGGTCTGGCTTCTGTAATTGCTTTCCCACTGAACATGGGCATTGACAGGTTGATCCATACTCCCAGCCTGTCGCTCTCTTTCCCTAGTGGGGTGGAGTTCTGGGGAGAGGGGCTCCAGGACACATGGTGGGGTTATCTGCCCAGGGAAGTCTGGTAGGCATCATGTTAGCATCTAGAACCTGGTGGCTGAAAAAAAGAGTTCACATATAGAGCAAAAAAAAAAAAAGTTGACTAATCATGAACCTAAAGACTGGAAAAGTTCATATGAAGAGTTGGGGGGGGGTCTCTGTTTTGTAGATAGCTAGGAGGTACTTCAGTTATATTCTAAAGGGCCCATGACTATATTAGGTGGGTCTAACTTATTGTGTGGGGTGATGATGTCATGGATGAAAAAAGGGCTAGAAAACTATCAGAGAGAAGAGTAGCTCCCAAATATGAGTAAGGTGTATAAACATCGTTGACTATGAACCCCATTAAATTGATCTGGGGTCCATATTCACCTTAGGAGCCTATGTAACCTCTGCATCCATGTAAATACGAGCTCACATTTTGTGGTCATGAGTAGGCTGCCCCAGTATCGACCGATCTTCCTCAGGTGTATCATAAGTATGTTGTCTAGCCTACCTTTGGAGGATGGAATATTCTCTACCATTATTGACTCACATTGAGGGTAAGGTCCTATGGGGGCCCAAAAAGGTGTCTATTGTGTTGTTCCTGATGGAGATGAACAGGGACAATGGAGAGAGGGATTAGGTCTAGGCCCATTGTGGTCAATCTTCATCTCTATCTTCCCGACTTATCTCAGCCAATGATGACCTTATATGTAGGTGAACTTGGGAGACAGAGTCAGAAAGGGAAAATACAGGGAGAAAGTCAGACTGGGGGTGATATACTGCAGGGGACTGTGCAGAAGGAATGGATAAAGGGGACTTGGGGTCCTATGTTGGGACAGAGGCAAGGATATTTTGCAGACAACTGTTGTGGGGAATTGGGAAACTGTGCCCATGTGTAGACAGCTCTGCTGTAAAATCATCTCTCTCCAATAATAAAATTTAAAAAGTCAATCTTCAGTAAGCTACTGCAAGGTTCTTTTTGGTTACTAATAGAACAACAGTTAAACAGTGAAAATTTTTGACTCCTGTTTTTTTTTTTTTTTTTGGATAGATGTCCTTGCTTAAAGCCCACTCTCTGTACTGAGGGTTTTTATTACAATACAGAGTCACAGCTCCCTGGACAGTAACTAGACCATAGAATATGGTCTGGATATAATGGGCCTAGTCCTCTAACAGATCCCTCTCTCCACAGTCACTGGTCATCTCCATCAGGAGCAACATAATAAACCCTTTTGTGGGCCCCTATAAGACCTTGCCCTCAATGTGGATCAACAGTGGTAGGGACTGTTCCATTCTCCACCCAAGGAAGATGGGTCTTGAAATTAGAGCAGCCTGGAATGTTCCTAGCCATGACCACAGAATGTGAGCTCAGACCTATAGGGATGCAGAGGTTACATAGGCTTCTGTGCTGAATATGGGCCCCAGATCAAATGGACAGGGTTTACAGTTAATAGTTGTATAATTTTTCCATATTTGGGAGCTACTGCCTTTCCTGATCCAGCTTTCTAGTCCTTTTTCCAACTATGACACCATCTTCCCAGATAATACCTTTGGTCCACCTGCATATTAGATGTCAGGCTCAGGCAGAAACTAATGAAGTCATAGGCCCCTTGGTCTATTTTAAGTATAAAATAGATGTACTAACCTTTTCCAAAAAAGAGACCCCAAATATTCATCTAACAGTATTATTGCCTTTAGGTTCATAAGATTAGTCAACAATTTGTTCTGCTTTATATCTTAACTCTATTTTTTTTTCAGCTACCAGGTTTCAGATGTTACCATGATGCCAACCTGGCTTCCCTGGGCAGACAACCCCACCATGTGTCCTGGAGCCCCACTTCCCCAGATGCCTGCCCCACTAGGGAAAGAAAGCAACAGGCTGGGAGCATGGATCAACCTGTCAATACCCATGTTCAGTGGGGAAGCAATTACAGAAGCCAGACCTTCCACCTTCTGCACCCTATAATGATTCTGGGTCCATACTCCCGGAGGGATAAAGAATAAGAAAGCTATCAGGGGAGTGGATGGGACATGGAGTTCTGGTGGTGGGAACTGTGCAGAATTGTACTTCTCTTAATGTATGGTCTTATTAATATTTCCATTTTATAAATAAAAATTATATAAAAAAGAATATGGTCTGAGGAGGTCCTGAAGCCAGGTGAATTACTTGGTAAGTTGCTGACTTTGATGTACATATTAAAATAACTTCTATTAGTGGAATAGGTATGAATCTTGAAGCTGAAGATTTTAGATTCTCTACGCTGTATTAAAATACAGAGTAAAGAACATTTCACTGGAGCCTTTTATTAATGCTCCTAGATTGCCTGCTTTATGTTTCTGAGTTTTTCTGTCACATCTGTGAGGATACTGACTGGCATTATGAAGCATAATTAAGTGTGAAAGAGACTACACATAAGAGCAATTTTCTTCTTTTCTCATTTCTTTTCTGTTTCTCTTCTAATTTCCTTTAAGAAAGGCAAACTGTCTAAGCATTTAGATGACCTTGAGCCCTAAGTAAGCTAAATGCTTCTAATCCAGAGTATGTCTTTAGCTTTTCCTGAAGAGAATTTTTAAGATTGGGACACTTTAGTAAGATAATTGAAAGACTAATTGAGAAGCTGTGAAGCTCTGGTATAAAATATACTTACTGGGGGCCTGGTGGTGGTACACCAAGTTAAACACACACCTTACTATGCACAAGGATCTGGGTTAGAGCCCCTGATCTCCACCTTTAGGGGGAACTCTTCTCAAGGAGTGAAGTAGATCAGCAGTTGTCTTCTTTCTCTCTCCCTTTATATCTTCTTCTCCCCCTTCAATTTCTCTCAGCCCTATCCAATTAAAAAAATAAGAAAACAAAAAACTGGCTATTAGGAGCTATGAATTTGTAGTGCTGACCTCAATCCTTAGAAATAACCCTGATGTCAGGGGAAAAAAAAAAGAAAAAAACCTAATTTATGGTAAAAAAGAAAAGTTGGCATACACATGCATGAATGCAGTAAATTATTTAAAGGTTACTGGTATAATTCTTAGCTATTTATCCAAAAGAGATGAAAACACTACTTTGAGTTTATAGGAATGTTCACAACTGCATTTGTCACAATAGCCACAATATAGAAGCAACCTGAATGTCCATATAAAGATGACTGGCTAAAGAATTTATGGGACATATATATACTCTATGGAATACTACTCTGCAATAAGAATATTATATGTCCTTTGGAACAAAAGGGATCAAAGTGGAGGTGATTATGCTTAGTGAAGTGAGGAAGTGAAAGGATATGAAAGACAGATAATGGATAGTTTAACTCATATGTGAAATATAGAGAATTGGAAAAAAAAAAAAAAAGAACTTGCAAAAAAAAAAAGTAACCAATTTTTCTATAAGACCTTGGGAGAACTGTGTTGGTTATCCTTGAGAGAACACAGAACTTTGATGGTAGGAGTGGTAAGAAACTAACTATATCCTTTTTATTTTATAATCTTGCAAATCACTATGAAATTGCTAACATAATCAGAAACACTTTAAAAAGTACTGGTATAGAATCAGGTATTAAATACTAGTCTCACCTACACAATTCTATAGCTGAAAAAGTGAATTCCTGAGAGATGAGGTGAGACCTGACCATTAGTCTCTAAGATACTGTAGCTTTGATTCTTCCCATCTGTCTGAGGGTCCATGTGTGGAGTCGTCTTCACTGTCCTGATTTGTTCTGACATCAGTGCAGGTTTCCTGTTTCAGTCTCATCAGAGTTTGGTAGTACAGTTTTCCTGTTTCAGTCTCATCAGAGTTTGGTAGGGGCACTCATATTTATATAAGATATTATGCTGATATCTTTTGTTGTTGTTGTTTACTGCTATCCCATGAATCATTTAAAATTTTATGAACTGAGAGAAATACTTAGGATTCCATCCGCCTAAGATTTCTTTTCAAATGGCTTTGGATGAGGACCCTCAAGACAACTTGAATGGGTGATGTGAGTCTAAATTGTACAGAGTATGCTTACTAGACAGGCAGCATCAGTAATACCTGGGATTTTGTTAGGAAGTCACAAACTCTGGTCTAATTTTAGATCCACCAAATTATAAGCAGGAAAAATACTAACATTTTTCTGCACTTTCACTTTGTACTGCAAAGTTATACTTTGATTAGTGTGAAATGTCAGTTTGGGAGGGGATCCATGTTTTCTATTCTACCACTGACTATCTAGAATTTAGCATAATCCCTGGCAGATTGTAGGTGCTCAGTAAATGTTTGATGAATGATAAAGCGTTATCACCCAGAGTAAGGGATGTTTGCTTAACCAACTTGTTAAGTAACCAGTGTGTTTAGAAGGACTCAATGAAAGACTAGTGTTAACAGTGGAAACAAATGAGGTGTGTAATTAACACCTCTGATCCTATTATTTTTTTCTAGAAGAGATTTTCTGCCAAGTTGATTGTGATTAAACTAGGGTAGACAATTTCCAATGTGGAAAAAGGATTGGTCTACTTGGCAAAGAAGTGACTTTTGCTCTCTTCTGCTCTCTACTCAAATCATGAAGCTTATCATCTACTGCTGAAATTCCTACATGTATGCCCTCCCCCCACTGTAGTTTATAAGTTTACCTTCTTTCCATTTAAATAGGTTGTGTCCTCCTATTATATTTACCAGTTTGTGTATGATTCAATTTTATGTCTGAGCTCTTTCTAGCATCTTCCCATCTTTTCCTTCCCTTCATTTTTTTTCTTTTTCTGTTATAAATTTTACTGAAATTCTTTAAAATCATTTTATTAGGAGGATTTTGGCTTACAATACAGTTGTTGACAAACAGCTGCAATTTCTCCTCTCCTCAGCTTGTTGCATATTCCAAAATAAGTAACTTGAGAAGTGTATTTTTCGTTATAGTATCTGTACATAATGGAAAACTAGTCAGCTGTTAAAAATGATGATGCATATTGTATAGGTTGGGATCAGCAGAGGTAGTATCATTTGGTATGAATTGAGAGAAGCATGCAGAAAAGTGAGCCCCAGCCTAGAGGTTTCAGGACTGGGGGAAATTGGGACATTATAGAGGAAGCAAGAGGTTCCTGCGGTCTTAGGGTTTAAGAAGGCAATAAACAGTTATTGCTATAATCAAATTATTTGGCAATTGGGTTGACTTTGAAAATCCCATTGTTAGGATTTGCTGTATCATACATGACATCACCATAATTTGTCCTTTTGTGTTATATATATATAGCTTTATCTTATAAAGTAATGCCACTGGTTGCTTCTGCTCTCCTTGTCTAAGCTTTTAAGAGAGTCAACATTTCAAAGACTCAGCCTATGTTCGGTGAATTAAAAATGTGGAAACAATCAATTTTTCCTTTCTTATATTAATTAAATAGTGATTTATATGATTACAAGTTAATAGGAGTGTACACCATTACCACATCAGCATGCTTCACTTTGGAATGTGTTCAGAGATGTCAGGCATAGAATGTCAATCCTTCAGCATCATTACTCAGGTGAGACCCTTCCTTTCTAACAGGACTACTTAATTCCATTTTGGGTGGTTCACTTCCCACTAAAGCCTCAAAACCTAGATATAGACCAGATCCCATGAGATAGGACATATGTACACATTTATCCATAAATAAGGTTAAAATATATACATTAAAACAAGAGTGCACAATAGTTTGCAGTGAGTCAATAAATGAATCACAAAAAAAAAAAAAATAGAAAGACCTAAAAAGACACCGTAAAGTACCTAATGAAATAGTTCCTACTTAGAACTAGATACCCTCACCTACTTCCTATTACATTTCCCTCAGTCATTCCAAAGCTAACCTTATCAAAGTAAGGACTACAAAAGCTGAATACGGGAAAGAGACTAGCATACTTTAATGATGACTCTTTAGTCACTGTCAGGCCATCCCCTAGCAGTTGAGGCCCTAGTCAGGGAGGCTTGGGATTTCCCACACAAACACGATGAGCCTAGACCTTGAATAGATCCCTCTCCCCGTTATCACTGGTAATCTCCATCAGGAACAACATAATGGACCCCTTTTAGGGGTCCATTGGACCTCCATAGGACCTTGCCCTCATTGAGGATCAACAATGGTAGAGAATGTTTCATCCTCCAAAGGGGGTGTTGAATAACATACTCTATCTACCACCTGAAGAAGATGGGTCCTGAAATTGGTGAAACTTGGAATGTTCCTACTGATGACCACAGAATGCAAGGTTGGACCTACAGGCAAGTAGAGGTTACATAGGCTCCTCTGCTGAATACGAGGCTCAGATCAAATTGATGGGGTTTCCAGTCAACAATATTTTTACACTTTTGCCATATTTGGGAGCTACTCTCTTTCCTTATCCAGCTTCCTAGCCCTTTTTACAGACATGACATCATCTCCCCAGACAATAACTTGGGTCCACCTGCATATCAGATGTCAGTTTCAGGGCCCTTTGGAATATACCTAAAAATAGACTTACTAGCTATTTCTAAAATGGACACCCCAAATCTTCATCTGCAATATTCCAGCCTTTAGGTCCATGATTAGTCAACAATTTGTTCAGCTTTATATCTTAACTCTTTTTTCAGCCACCAGGATCCAAATGCTACCATGATGCCAACTGGACTTCCCTGTTCAGATGACTCCACCAGTGTGTCCTGGAGCCCGGCTTCTCCAGAACCCCAACCCCACTAGGGAAAGAGACATCTTGGGAGTATAGATTGACCTGCCAATGCCCATGTTCAGTGGGGAAGCAATTATAGAAGCCAGAACATCCAACTTCTGTACCCCACAATGACCCTGGGTGCATATTCCCATGGGTTTAAAGAATAGGAAAGCTATCAGGGGAGGGGATAGGATATGGAGCTCTGGTGGTGGAATTGACCCCTCTTATCCTATGATTTTTTCAGAGTTTCCATTTTATAAATAAGTACATAAATAAAATTTAAAAATAACAATAATATATTTTGCCTTATCTTGGATGGAACTTGAAGGAATCACCCTAAGCAAGATAAGCCAAAAAGAGAAGAATGAATACTAGAAGGGCTGCATGATACCTCACCTGGATAAGTGCATATGTTAGTTATCATGCACAAGGATCTGCACAAGGATCTCTACCTGCAGGGGAAAGCATCATGAGCAGTAAAGCAGTGCTGCAGGTGACTCTCTGTAGATGTTTTGTGGCAGGTCCGTCTCTCTCTCTGTCTCTCTGTTTATCTCCCCCTTCCCTCTCAATTTCTGTCTGTCATATCTAATACAACAAATAAAGCCTTTTTAAAGAATGAAAATTCATAATTTAACCTACAGGTGTAACTTAAGAAACAAGGACAGGAAAAGAAACCACAAAGTGAAACTTGTTCTGGGTTTAGTGTATTGCACTACAGCAACGGACTCTGGGGAAAAAGGGGAAGTACGAGATGGAGAGGCCATTGGTATATTTGTCTTTATCCACATTTAAAATATTTTTTAATTATTAGTGATTTAACATTGCTTTATAAAAGTGTAAGATTTTTAAAGATATATTTTATTTCTTTAAAGGTATAATTTCACACCTGTATGAGTTTGTACAACTCATTTTACCAGTCACCTGTGACAGCCCCCCCCCCTCTGATAATCATAATTTCTGCAGAATCTAAGAGAGTTGGTTTAATTTTAACAGTATTATTTTTATTGCTATCAGGTTTATCACTGGAATTCAGTGCAGGCACTATGTATCCACCATTCTTAGTCTCCATTTTTTCCTTTCCTGCCTTCCTTTCTTCTCTTTCTTTCTATTTTGTTTTTATAGGACAGAGAGAAATTTAAAGGGGAGTAGAAGATAAAGAGAGAAAAAGTAAGATAGATACCTGCAGACTTACTTCACTGCTTGGAGGTGGGAATAGAGGCTCAAACCCAGGTCCTTGGGAACAGTAACATGTGCTTAATCTGGTTCACCACTGCCTGGCCTCTACTGATTCATCTTTTGCAAGTTTGTTTGCTGTAGTTCTTGATCATCTTCTTTGTTTAAAACTTCAGATCATTTTCTGTTGGGCTCATCTCTGTTGTGCAATGCCATCACTCTACTGAAATCACTTTGTAGCTTGTCATACAAGAGCCAATAGGTCTACTTTTTCCTAAAGGGCTGAAGTTGCATCTAATTCATAACACAGTGTGCTACAAAGCTTGAAACATCTGTGCTAATAAATGCTTGTTTGAATGGACTTCACTTTATTTTTTAGAAGACTAAATTTCAAACCTCTGGTGAATTTGAGTAATTTTCCCTAGGTGTTTTGTTTTTAATTAAAAATGCTTCATTATGTTAAGTGAGATAAGTCAGAAAGATAAAGATGAGTATGGGATGATCCCACTCATCAATAGAAGTTGAGCAAGAAGAACAGAAAGGGAAACTAAAAGCAGTATCTGATTAAATCGAGAGTAGGGCACCAAAGTAAAAACCCTGTGGTGAGGGGGAGGGTGGATATTCAGCTTCCTGGGACAGAGGGGGTGGGGTGGGGTGGGGGGTGGGTGGGATGGGACACAGTCTTTTGGTGGTGGGAATGGTGTTTATGTACACTCCTAGTAAAGTGTAGTTCTATAAACCACTATTTAACTAATATGAGAGGGGAAAAATTGATCATATGTCTTGAACTTTTTAAAACACAGACTGAGTCTTTTTAATACATAGGCTGAGTCTTTGATATGTTGACTCTCTCAAAAGGCTAGACCAGGTAGAACTGAAGCAACCGGTGGCACAGCTATATACAAGATGCTGGGTATTATACAGCAAATTCTAACAAAGGGACTTTTCAAAGTTAACCCAATTACTAAATAATGTGATGATAATAATAACTATCGATTGTCTTCTTGAGCCCTAAGATAGCAGGAACCTCACATTTCCACTATAGAGCCTATATTTCCCCCAGTCCTGGAGCCTTAGGGTGAGGCCCACTTTTCTGCATGTTTCTCTCAAATCATATCAAATAATATTGTATCCACTGATCACAACTAAATCAACGCAACAAGTGCTACCCCAGCATGCTTCACTTCAGACTGTGTCCAGAGACTTCAGGTGTGGAATGACAACCCTTCAGCTTCATCAGTCAGGTGAGACTTTTCCTTTCATAGTATTCTTTAATTCCATTACAGGTGGTCCACTCCCCAATAAAGTCCCCAAACTTAGATATAGACCAGGTCCCCTGAGATAGAGCATATGTTCACAGGTGTCCATAAACCAGGGAAAAATATATACCTGAAAGCAAAAATACACAAGAGTCTGAAGTGAGTACCCCACCAACACTTCATCTGAACTATTCCAGTCTTTAGGTCCATGATTGTTGAACAATTTGGCTTTGTATGTTAACTCTCTTTTCAGCCACCAGGTTCCAGTATGACACCCACCAAACTTCCCTGGACTGACGACCCCACCAATGTGTCCTGGAGCCCCACTTCCCCAGAGACCCACCCTACTAGGGAAAGAGAGGCAGATTGAGAGTATGGATCGACTAGTCAATGCCCATGTTCAGCAGGGAAGCAATTACAGAAGCCAGACCTTCTACCTTCTGCAACCCACAAGGACCCTAGGTCCATACTCCCAGAGGCATAGAGAATGGGAAAGCTATCAGGGGAGGGGTTGGGATATGGAGATCAGTTGGTGGGAATTGTGTGGAGTTGTACCCCTCCTATCCTACAGTTTTGTTAATGTCTCCTTTCCTAAATAAAAAAAAAAGCTTCATTTTACTGGAACTATGCTAGGAATAGCATATGCACAACACACACACACACACACACACACACACACACACATTAGTTGTTGGGGTTTTACTGCTTTGGGATAAACATTTCAGAGACAGACAAAGGGAGAGAAAGACATCATAGCACTAAAGTTTCCTTTCCTGTCTTGTGGACCAGGCTTGCTTGAATCTAGGCTGTATACATGACAAACTGTATTTAAGTGAGCTATCTCACATCAAACTCTTTTTTTTCTTCCCTTTTCTTTTAATAAGAATAAAGGAGGTGGTTCCATCCCATAGGATAGTTGTGACTAAGCCTAGCTGAAGACATAGTTGTCAGTCAAGTCATGGCTCTGCTCTTCAAAGCAGTTAAAGAAGATACAAGTAGAAAACTGGAAAAGCCTGGTTCACAGTACTTTAAAAGTGTGCCTGTTTGCTAGAGGTATGGATTGCTCTGTCATTGCCCATGTCCAACAGAGGAGCAATTACAGAAGCCAGAACTCCCACTTTCTTCACCCCAAAAAGAACTCCCTGAAGGGAAGAAATGTTAGTGGAAAAATGATTAGAGGATTCTGAACCTTAATTTCATCAGGATCCAGATAGAGAAGAGGAAAAGTGGAGGGACATTTGGAAGTAATGATAGGTGTAGGTGTGCAAAGAAGAAAAAGCATGACCTTAGAAAAGATGGGCAATATATATATATTAGAAATAATAATCAACCCATATCTCTGACTTTAGGTGAACCAAAATAGTTCTCAATGAAGAGGACACAGAACTCTGGTAGTGGTGGGAACAATGTGAAATTATACTTCTGTTATTTTATAATTTTAAAATCAATATTTGATCACTAATAACAATATTATACAAGAAAAAAGATTTTCCTGTTCATTCTTGTCATGAACAGAATTATTGTATCTCTTCTGATATTCATCCATCAAAACACTTTTACTGGGGCTGGGTGATGGTACATGCAGTAGAAAGTTCATGTTATAGTACACAAAGACCCAGGTTTAGTCACTTATTCCCCAGCTGCAGAAGGGAAGCTTCACAAGTGGTAGAGCAGTGTTCTAGATGTCTCTTTTACTCTCTCTCTCTCTGCCATCTCTCCTCTTCTCTCACCCTATTTCTCTATGACTCTGAAAAAAAAAAAGTATCATTAGTGGTGGTGTCAAGTAAGCACTTAAACCTGGCAGCAAAAAACCAAAACTCTTCTTCTTCAATACAATTCTTCTTCTTCTAGCGTTTGCCCTTCTTCCGTAGCCAGTCAACAGGTCAGGTTGAAAGCTGTCAGGAGCTGCTTGTTGCTGGCTTTGAAAGTGACTGGGATCCATGTGGATTCAGTCGGTTAGGAAGGATCCTCAGTTTCCCCAATGAATACCCATTTTATCTCCTCCCATACTCACGGGAGGAGATAAAATTTTTAGAATTAATTCATAAGGGTGATTCTCTCATACATGGAATTAATGTCTTTATGCAAGTGGGAGTTTGCCTCTAATGTCTTCCTCTGATTTCCACCATATAAGGATATGACAAGCCTTTTGCAGCCTGGATGATGACCCCCACAAGAACTCAGACATAACTGACACCCTGCTCTCAGACACTCAGAATCCAAAACTCTGAGAAATAACTTTTTGCTGCTTATAAGTGAAGCACTCTATATTATTTTTGCTATAGCAACTTGGATGAGCCAAGGCAGTACTTTTGAGTTCTCTGCCCATTGCTCCTCCTAACTGGTCTTTGCCATGCCCCCTTTCACTCCCAAGGCTTAAGAAACTCAAATGGAGTTTCTCCTTGAGCAAATAATGAGGCACTTTATCCTAGGAATCAAAACAGAACTTTGGTGAGTGTAGTGTGAAACAATACCCTTTAATTTTATAATCTTATAAGCTATTATTAAATCACTAAAAATAGAAAATAACAATAAACAAATAATAGTGCACAAGGACCCAGATTCAAGCATCCAGTCCCCACCTGCAGGGGGGAAGCTTCACAAGTGGTGAAGCAGTTCTGTGGGTGTCTTTCTGCCTCTCTCCCTTTCTATATCCCCCTTCTCTCTCAATTTATGATTGTTTCTATCCAATAAACAAAAAAGCATAAAAAAATTAAAAATGCTAAAAATAACTTGAAACAAACAAAATGTATGTGATGGAAAGACTTGATATCTATGGGGTAAAAAGTAAATGGAGGGGCCAGGTAGTGGTAAACCTGGTTGAGCGCACACATTACAGGCACAAGGACCGAGGTTCAAGCACTTGGTCCCCACCTGCAGCGGGAAAGCTTCATGAGTGGTTAAGAAGGTCTCTCTCTATATATATCTCTTTCTTTCTCTCTCCCTCCCTCTCTCTCCTCAATTTCTTTGTCTCTATCAAAAATAAATTAAAAATATTTTAGAAAAGTAAGTGGAGCAATTTAGTTCAAGATGGGAAGTAAAAGGTATTAGAAAGCAACAGGTAGGACCTCGTGGTGTAATGGTAGTGCGTCTGACTCCAGAAAGCAACAGAAAATATGTACCGTCCATGAAAGATGATGAATGACATAGTGGGGGTTGTATTGTTAAATGGGAATCTGGGGAATGTTATGCATGTACAAACTATTGTATTTACTGTTGAATGTAAAACATTAATTCCCCAATAAAGAAATAAATTATTTAAAAAAAAAGAAAAAGAAAATATGTACCGGGAAGTTCAATAAACTGAAAAGACTTGAACCTACATAAACTGCATTGACTGCTTCAAGGGAGTCACTGTACCTGTTTCAGAAGTTGATGTGTCAGAGACTCAAGAGTCTTGAATGGTAGGACTTCTTTTAAAAGAAAGAATAACATGCAGTTTACTTAAAGAAATGGTGGTTGTTTGTAATGGTAACTTGCAATAAAGGAGACAAGAGTCTGGGAATAGTCCTACAATTAAACCCCAAGAATCTGAGGTGTAGTTTGGAAACTAAATGTTGTCTGGGATTATGACAAGGATTGTCTGGAATTATGTTTAGGTGGCATAGTTTCTCAGAAGCTGGAATTAATTAAGTTTCATTCTTGTTCTTTTTTTGTAAAAATTTTTTTTTTAAGAAAGGATAAATTAACAAAACCATAGGGTAGGAGGGGTACAACTCCACACAATTTCCACCACCCAATCTCCATATCCCATCCCCTCCCCTGATAGCTTTCCCATTCTCTATCCCTCTGAGAGCATGGACCAGGGTCATTGTGGGTTGCAGAAGGTGGAAGATCTGGCTTCTGTAATTGCTTCCCCGCTGAACATGGACGTTGACTGGTCAGTCCATACGGACTGTAGGGTGGGTCTCCAGGGAATTGGAGGTCCAGGACTCATTGGTGGGGTCTTCAGTCCAGGGAAGCCTGGTCAGCATCCTGATGGCATCTGGCACCTGGTGGCTGAAAAGAGAGTTAACATATGAAGCCAAACAAATTGTTGAGTAATCATGGACCAAAAGGTTGGAATAGTGGAGAGGAAGTGTTGGGGGGGTACTCACTGCAAACTCTAGTGTACTTCTGCTTTCAGGTATATATTTTGCAGTAGTTTATGGATACGTGTGAACATATGCTCTCTCTCTCACAGAACCTGGTTTATATCTAGGTTTTGGGACTTTGTTAGAAAGTGAACCACATGGGATGGAATTAGAGAATATCGTGAAGGAAAGGTCTCACCCAAATAATGAAGCTGAAGGGTTGTCATTCCACACGTGAAGTCTCTGGACACAGTCTGAGCTGAAGCATGTAAGGTGGCAATCATTGCATTGATTAGGTTGCGATTGGCAGATGCAATATTATTTGATATGGATTGGGAGAGGCAAGTGGGAAAGTGGGCCCTATCCTAACGTTCCTGGATTGCAGGAAAATATAGGCTCTATAGTGGAGATGTGAGGTTCCTGCTGTCTTAGGGTTCAAAAAGACAATGAATAGTTAATGTTATCATCACATTATTTGGTAATTGAGTTAACCTTGAAAAGTCCTTTTGTTAGGGTTTGTTGTATAGTACCCAGTATCTTGTATGTAGCTGTGCCATTGGTTGCTTCTGATCTATTTGGTCTAGGCTTTTGAGAGAGTCTGCATATCAAATACACAGCCTATATATTAAAAAGACAGTCTGTGTTTTAAAAACTTCAAGACATACAATTAATTTCCCCCCTTTCATATTAATTAACTAGTGATTTATATGACTACACTTTACTAGGAGTGTACATAAACACCATTCCCACCGCCAAAAGACTGTGTCCCATCCCACTCACCCACCCCCACCCTCCACTGGCCCAGGAAGATGCATGTCTACCCCTCACCACAGGGTTTTTACTTTGGTGCCCTACTTTCAATTTAGTCAGATCCTGCTTTTAGTTTCTCTTTCAGATCTTCTTACGCAACTTCTGTTGATGAGTGGAATCATCCCATACTCATCTTTATCTTTCTGACTTAGCTCACAACATAATGCCTTCTAACTCTGTCCAAGATGGGTCAGAGAAGGTGGGTTCATTGTTCTTGATAGTTGTATAGTATTCCATTGTGTATATATACCACAACTTTCTCAGCCACTCATCTGTTGTTGGGCACCTGGGTTCCTTCCAGGTTTTAGCTTTTATGAATTGTGCTGCTATGAACATAGGAGTACACACCTCTTTTTGGTTGGGTGTTATGGAGTCCCTGGGGTATAACTTCTGGAGAGGAATCACTGGATTATATGGAAGGTCCATGTCTAGCCTTGTGAGAGTTTTCCAGACTGCTCTCCACAGAGGCTAGACCAATTTACATTCCCACCAGCAATGCAAAAGAGTTCCTCCTTCCCCACATCCTCTCCAGCATGTGCTGCTGCTGTCCTTTTTGATGTATGCCATTCTTACAGGAGTGAGGTGGTATCTCAATGTTGTCTTAATTTGCATTTCTCTGACAATCAGTGACCTAGAGCAGTTTTTCATGTTTGTTAGCCTTTTGGATCTCCTCTGAGGTGAATGTTTTGTTCATATCCTCTGCCCATTTTTGGATGGGGTCATTTGCTTTTTTGTTGCTAAGTTTGCTGAGCTCTTTATATATTTTGGTGATTAGTTTCTTGTCTGATGTATGGCATTTGAAGATCTTCTCCCATTCTGTGAGGGGTCTCTTTGTTTGCTTAATAGTTTCTTTGGATGTGCAGAAGCTTTTCAATTTGATGTAGTCCCATTGGTTTGTTTCTGCTTTAGTCTTCCTTGCATTTGGGTTTGATTCATCGAAGATGTCCTTGAGGTGTAGGTGGAAAAGTGTTTTACCAAAGTTTTCCTCTAAGTATTTGGTTGTTTCTGGTCTAACATCAGGCTATCGGGAGGGGCTGGTATGTGGAGATCGGGTTATGGGAATTGTGCGGAATTGAACCCCCTTATTCTATGGTTTTGTTAATGTCTCCTTTCTTAAATAAATAAAAAAAACCACTAGGGGCCAGGTGTTGGTGCTCTTGGCAGAGTAGGCTTGTGCAATGCTTGAAGATCCAGGTTCAAACCCCTGTTGGGTGAGAGTCACATTGGTGAAGCAGTGCTACAGGTGTCTCGGTTCTTTCTCTCCAACACTCACAACTCTCTTGATTTATGTCTCTATATAATAAATAAATAAAATAATTTTTAAAAAGAAAGTAAGTTAGGAGGGTATCTAAGTCTAAGTAGAAACTATTTGATTAGGTATTTTATGGTGTCTTTTTTTAGGCATTTCTACTTGCTTGCTGCATTTGTTGACTCACTGAAAACTATTGTGCACTTTTACTTTAAGCTATCTATTTTTTCCTAACTTATGGATACATGTGCATATGTACTCTATCTCATGGGCCCTGGTCTATATCTAGGTTTTGAGGCTTTCTTAGGAAGTGCACCAGCTGAAATGGAATTAAAGAGTCCTATGAGCTAGGAAATGTTTCACCAGGGAAACTGGAGGGTTTACATTCCATGCCTGACGTCTCTGGACACAGTTTGAAGTGAAACAGATTGAGGTGGTACTGGTTGCATTGATTAGGTTGACATCAGCAGATGCAGTATCAATTGGTATGAATTGAGAGAAGCACCCAGGAAAGTGAGTCCCACCCCAGAGGTTCCAGGTCGCGGAGAAATATGGGTTTTGTAGAGAATGGGGAAGGATCTTGCTGTCTTAAGGTTTAAGAATGCAATAGATATTGTTATAAGCAAATTGTTTGGTAATTGGGTTAACTTTGAAAATCCTATTGTTAAGATTTGCTGTATCATACAAGAACTCACATCCTTTTTTTCCTTTTTATTAGATAAGACAGAGAGAAATTAAAAGGGTGGAGGAGGAGGAGAGAGAAAGGAGAGAGAAAAATAGACACTTGTAGGCCTGTTTCACCACTTGGAAGGTTCCTCTCCTGCAGGTGCAGTGCAAGAGTTTGAATTTGGATCCTTGTTCTTGGTAATGTGTGTGCTCATCTAGGTAAGCCAGTGTTGGCCTCCTTGGGGGAGTTTATTTTTTCAATATATATCAGATTACCTCAAAGTACATAGTGTGTAGATCTTGGACCACTGTCCAAGTTCCTCCAATCAGTCGGCTGTAAACAGGGAGTGGGAGATAGTGCCACATGTTGGAGTAGCCTTGAGGAATCACCTAGAGCTGCATTGTCTGCAGGATCTATGCTTTGTGACAGCTTGTGTGTAGGCAAGGCAGGCATTGTAAAGCAAAACCTATTTAGTATACAGACATATTTTACAATCTGAGCACTGATATTTCGATCACGAACACAGTAACACCTACATGCATAGTGCACCCTGTGCTGCATTTATAATTGAATTCTCATAATCATTCAGTCAATGACATTTGGTCTATAACAAACTCACTTTTGTTTCCTTACTGAGGTTGAACATTCTCCTTTTGTTTCTTTGTGCATGTGTGTGTAATTAGAAAGGAAAGCCAGGTCTTAAGTTTTCCTTAAAAACTGACCACTAAGAGTAAATCCAGTAAGAAAAAAAAAACTGCATTCTGCCTATAAAGAATAATAGTATACATGATTTTAAAAATCTTATTTACTTTTATGAAGATCTTTTGCATAATCATTTTGCTATTTCCGAACCCAATAGTATATATCAATTTATCTGTTTGTTTTTGCCACTCAGCTCTGGCTAATGGTGGTGCTGGACATTGATTCTGAGTCCTCTGGTGCCTCAGGCATTAAAGTATGTCATTCTGCCAATGGTTCTATCTCCCAGTTTGCTATTATTATTACTATTAAATATTTACCACAAGGATTATTGCTGGTGCATGGTACCTGCATGACTCCACTGTTTGCAGTAGTTAATTTTTTTTTTAAGATTGAAGTGAAAGACAGGAAAAGATAAGAGAGAGAGAGAGAAAGAGAGAGAAAAGGGGAGGGGAGGGGAGGAGAGGAAAGGAAGGGCTGAGAGGAGAGGAATCTGAAACATTGATCCAAGGCTTGTGTAGTTGTCCTGCTATAGGTACAGACTGGAGTTGTGGACCTGAACCTTGTGCATAATAACATGTGTGCTTTGCCAGATGAGTCAATACCCACCTTGTGCTTACATTGATTGTTTTTATTATTCTCTCTTTGCTATTCTGTTCCCTTCTTCATCCTACCTCCCACATCCTACAAAGTACTTTTTTTTTTTTTTTTTTTTTTTTTTACCAGAGCACTATTCAACTCTGGCTTGTGGTGGTGCAGGGGATTGAAACTAGGAACTTTGGAGCTTGCAACTCTGTTTGGTGCATAAGTGCTTCATACATCTGAATGCCTAGTTTGTGTTCTTCTGTCTTAGAGAAATACTCTTGTATTTCTTCTGTCCTTCAAACCTAACTTAGAAATCATCACTTAACTGAGTCATTTATTTATTTTCTTATCTTTTATTTCCTTTTTCTTTCTCTCTCTCTCTCTTTTTTTTTGCCCCCAGGGTTATTGCTGGGGCAATGTGAATCCACTGCTCCTGGAAGCTATTTTTTTCCCTTTTGTTACCCTTGTTGTTATTGTTATTGTTGTCATTGATGCTATTGTTGTTATTGTTGGATAGGACAGAGGGAAATCGAGAGAGGAGGGTAGACAGAGAAGGGGAGAGAAAGATAGATACATAGAGAACGGCTTCACTGCCTGTGAAGCAACTCCCACCTGCAGATGAGGAGCCGGGGGCTTGAACTGGGATCCTGATGCCAGTCCTTGTGCTTTGTACCATGTGCACTTAACCCGTTGTGCTACGGACGGATCCCTTCCTTCATTTCCTTACTGCGTGTCTAACCATGATTCAGAAACAACTGGAGTCATTGGTCTACTTACTATTAAACTGCTTTTCAGTCTAAATTTTTCTCAGACATCTGGTTTAAGCATTACTCTTTTTGATATTATTATAAATTGATTTTTCTTAAATTGTTCCCTCATACCATATAAACTGAGCATTTTGTGTGACTTTATTTCTAATACCCATATTGTGATACATTCTTCTCTTCTCTTCTCTTCTCTTCTCTTCTCTTCTCTTCTCTTCTCTTCTCTTCTCTTCTCTCCTTCCTTTCTTTCTCTTTCTCTCTCTTTCTAGGACAGAGAAATTAAGAGGGAAGGGGAAGATAAAGAGGGAGAGAGTGGGGGACCCGTTTTTACTAATTATGAATTGTCCCCTTGCAGATGGGGAGTGGGGGATTGAACATGGTCCTTGTGCATGGTAACATGTGTGCTTAATCAGGTGCACCACTACCTGGCCTTTGATACATTTTTCTTCAAAGACCCTCCTTCCTCTCCATTTTTTAGAGCTCCTGGTGTGACCACTTTTCCCCTCTGATTGTAAAGTGCAAAGTGCTGTCCTCTCTCTCCTTTCTTCTGTACTTCCCAAGCAAAGGCAATGCTACAGTTCCCTTGAAAGTGCTGTTTTATCCAAATAGAAAACAACATGAAAAATTTTCTTTCTACAAATCTGCTAAGATGTGGGTCTCACTTTTCTACCTGGATTATAGGCCCTCTTCTCCCTACTTTTCCCCTTACAGAGACCCCAGGGTCTAGGTAGTGTCAAACTCGAGGCAGATGTGCACTTGGTGTTTGTAGACCCTAAACCATCACCAATATTATCTCCCAGTCTCTCCCATTTCCATTTCTTCTTTCTTCTACTGCATTCTTGACTTCTTTATATCTTTGTTCTTATCTCTCTTTTTCCTTTTTAATAAAAATATTTATAAGGGGATGGTGAAATATCTCATTTGGATAGATTTAGATAGTGTGCTTCTTTGCTAGGAGTGTGACCCAGGTTTGACTATGACCCAAATGCATTGAAAGAAACTTTGGTGCTGTGGTTTCTTTCTTTCTTTCTTTCTCCCTTCCTTCCTTCCTTCCTTCCTTCCTTTCTTCCTTCCTTCCTTTCTTTCTTTCTTCCTTTCTTTCTTTAATTCCTTCCTTCCTTCCTTTCTTTATTTATTTCTCTTTCATTCTCACTGTGCCTGTCTCTACCTCAGGCTTTTTATAAGGGCCAGAGATGCAGGGTGTGTGCCTTACTGTGTATTGAGCCCAGGTCAAGCCCTGGCACCACATCAGTCGTACCTTCCTGTGCTGTGATATTTCTCCTTTACTTTATCTCTGAATGAAAACAACACAGTAGCACTGGGATCGGGCCTGCACGAAGACCCAGTTCAGAGAAAATTATAATCTATTCATACTTGTAACAGATGGCTGGCTAATCAATGACTGCCAGTTACTGAAAAGTCTGCCTTTATTTCCCACTTCGTGCTGCTGTTTCTTTTGTGGTATTATCATTGTCTTGATGCCCCAATTTCCTTTAAAAAATTAAAGGCTTAGTGACTCCACTTCTATATGAGAAGATACTCTTCTTATCCACTATATACTTTTAATTGCAAATGTATTTACGCCTGTAGATAATGTGTCCATTTAAACTAAATTCAGCAGACACATACATTATCTAAATTTATAAACTGAATGCCACTATGGTAATGCTAGGAATTTTCAGAGGGCCAGCATTACTTTTATGAAGCCAATTTTCCCTCAGAGTGATTTTTCTTCTATCTTGAAGGAAATGATTTCCAACCATTTTTATGTCAAGGCTGAAACCTGTTCTGTAGCCCATGTAGGCTTTTTGAATAGAGAGGAGGTCTCCTGGATAATCAGAGATCCCAGGAACAGCTTAAGTCTTCCTTCTTACCATTTGAAATATAACCTCCTTCTACTGACGGGTGCCTGGGATTATCTTCAAATTCTAAGTCGGGAGGTAAGACTATTACAGTCTTTGTAAGCCTTTCCATCAGTGAAGGAATATGTTAGACCTTTGAAGCATCAAGTCTGCTCTCAAAATAACTGAATAAACTTCAGTTCTGTAGTCTCTCTCTCTCTCTCTCCTCTCCTTCTCTCCCCCTCTCCACCCTTGTCTCTTTATCTGAAAAAACTTACCTGGAGAGGTGAAGCCAGATGACAACAAATGTGTTTGTACTTATCACTGATGCTACAGACAAACTATAATATATCCTGGCACCTGAGTTCCTTTTTAAATTTTATTTATTTATTTTATTAATGATTTAATAATTATCAACAATGTTGTGGGATAAGAGGGGTACACTTCCCTACAATTCCCACCACAAGAGTTCCATTTCCATCCCCTCCATTGGAAGCTTCCCTATTCTTAACCATCTGAGAATATGAACCAAAGATCTTTGTGGGGTACAGAAGATGGGAGGTCTGGCTTCTGTAGTTGCTTCTCCACTGGACCTGGGTGTTGACAGGTCTATCCATACCCACAGACTCTTCCTATATTTCCATAGTGAGATAGGGCTCTGGGGAGGTGGGGTTCCAGAATTCACTGGTGAGATCATCTGCCCAGGGAAGTCAGGTTGGTGTCACGGTAGCATCTGCAACTTGGTGGCTGAAAAGTATTAAGATAAAAAGTAGAACAAATTGTTAAATAATCAGGAACCTAAAGGTAATAATATAGCAGGTGAGATTTGGGGTCTTCATGTTGGAAGAAGCTGAAAACTCTGTTTTAGGTATATTCCAAGGGACTCATGACTTGACTAACTTCTGCCTGAGCCCAACAGCTAACATGTAGGTGGCTGGAAGTATTATCTGGGAAGATGGTGTCAGAGTTGGGAATAGGATTAGAAAGCTGGATCAGGGTAGAGAGTAGCTCCCAAATATAGGAAATGTACGTAAATATCATTAACTGTAAAATAAACCCTATGGATCTGATGTAGGATCCATATCTACTTGTACTCAGCAGAGGACCCTGTGTAACCTCTGTATCCCTGTCGGTCTGAGCTCAAATTTCATGGTCATAGCTAGGAACATCCTAGGCTGCATTCATTTCAGGACTATTCTTCCTTGAGTAGTATGGTATATTGTTCCAGCCTCCTTTCAGAGAGTAGGGCATTGTTCTACATTGAGGGCAAGGTCCCTTAGAATTTATGATGTTGCTCCTGATGGAGATGACCAGTGATGGTGCATAGAGGCATCTGTTAGAGATCTAGGCCCATCATATCTATGTGGGAATCCCAGGATTTCCTGACTAGGGCCCTAGATGATGGAGTGACCTGGTAGGGACCAAAAAGGTCATCGCTAAAGTGTGCTGGTCTCTGCCCTTATCCAGCTCTTATATTCCTTACTTTATCTGACAGGGTTAGGACTTAGAGTGATTGAGGGAAGTGAAATAGGGAATAGATAAGGAAGGTTTCTACTTATATATACTTATATATAAGTATTTATTCTACATATATAAGTATATAAATACTTATATATAACTATTTGCTTAAGTATTTTGTGGTGTCATTTTTTAGGTCTTCTACTTCCTTGCTGCACTTTTGAGTTCCTTTTCTTAATGACCTCTTCAATTGTTGTGAAAATTTATTTAAAAAATATATTTATTTATTTATTATTGGAAAGAGACAGAAAGAAACTGACAAGGGAAAGGGAGATAGAGAGGGAAAGAGATGGAGCGACACCTACAGCACTACTTCACCACTTGTGAAGTTTCTTCCCTGCAGGTGGGAAACCAGGGGCTTGAATTCAATTCCTTGCAACACTGTAATGTGTGTGCTTAACAAGGTGTGCCACCACCTGGCCCCTTGAATTTCTTTTTTTTTCTTTAAAGCTTTATTGAATAATGTATTACAGTATGTTTTCCTTTTTTTTTTTTTTCACCACTACCATCACCAAAGGTCTGGGTTCCTATCCTGTCCTTTAAATAATGTAGGAAACTATTTAAACAATGCATATGTCATCCTACCCCTCACTTTGATGTTTGATATATGCAAATTTACCTTGGGTCTCTGATATGTTCATTTCATAAATACCATTTATACCAATCTTAGTCTTTAAATTTTGAAGTGATTCCTATCCAATGGTAAATCAACAATAGATTGATGTTGGCATTCCTGAGCTTCTCAAAAGATGGTGATATTTGTATTTTGAATGAGTAAATGTTTTCCCATATGAACTGACATTAAAGAGATATCAAACCTTTATTTAAATGGAATCATATCCTTCTGCAACTCTTTTTTGTCTTGCTTAATACGTTTTAGAGATTTGCCCATGATAAAGCTTACGTCATACTGTGTCATGTCAATAGTCCCCAATTCATTTTGTTTCCTTCTTAGTAGACATTCTGGTTGCTACAGTTTTCACAGGTGTGAATTTCTCTAGGGGATATAGTCAGAAATGAACTTGCAAATCTTAGGGGATGAATATCTACTTTATATAATATTGGAGTGGCATTCTTTTAATTGCAAGCCCTATTTAGCCTCCCTATCACTTATTACAAAATGAAATTAATGTTCTCCCTTGAAACAGCTAAACATGCCCCCACACACATTCCAAGCACCTTTTAAAATGACTGTGAAGCTCAGGCATTTTCCTGTCCCATTAATCACTTTGCTCCATCTCCTGCTGAGAAAAGTTGATGATTTTTAGCACATTGCCTGTCACTTGAAAACAAAACACAATTTGATTCCATTCTCATATGCAATGTTTATTGTTTCCCAAGCACTTTCAATTTAAATAAACACCTTTCTTTGTATTTTGATTGTAGTCATATAAATCTTTTCACTATTTTCCCTGAAGTTCTCACTGCTTTCAAACATTATACATAAGGAAGTAAAAATTGTGTGTGGAAGATCTTAAAACCTAATCAAACACACATTACTAGATTAAGACGAATATGATAGCTGAAACTGTAATGACTTGCTGGTAACCAGCACAATTGTTGGACATTGCTCTGGAATTTAGCTGGTTCGTAGTAATCAGAATGTGCAAACTAAAGTTCCTAAGTACAGGAAGCCTATACAGTTACCTAATGCAGATAGTCGCTCACCTATTACAGCCAAATCACATAGCAAGTTTAGAAAGGAGTGCCTTATTCCCACTATTTCTTTCATGACTTAGTATTACTATTTAGTACACATAACAAGACCTGACTTATTAGTTAATGGGATTGATTTAAATATTACCACTGTGGTTTACTTTTACTTTGCTGATGCTTGCACTAAAAAGCTGACCATAGCGGAAGATACTGTTATTTCATTCAAGTTTTAATTTAAAGGGTCAGTTGTGGTTGATATCAGCTCACACTATTGGTTAAATGAATGAAACAAATGACACAATTTTTATTTTCCAACAGGTTTGATTTACACTAGGAAACATACAAAATCTTTGCTAGGGGCAGAGGTAGATGTGAGAGAAATGTATTTAATTAGGACTTATTTAGTAAATTAGGAATATTTTAGTTAAATTAGAAGAGATGATAATGCTTTTGCTCTTGAGATGCCCCTCTGAACACCACTATGTTCATATGATGTGTCTGGCAGGGATACTGTGACAGAGTTGTAGGTGGAGGAGACCAGAGGTAGGTGGATCAGGTAAGAAGAGCTAGTTTAGGTGGAAATATCAAATTATTAGAGAAGCAACAGGATGAAAGGACATATGCAAACACTTCTGTAAAGACAAGTAAATAAGATTTTTAAAGACTTTCTGGGCATGAGAAGTGAACTATAAGTATGAGATTTATCTACTATGAATGATAATAGTATGGTAATCCTGCTACCTGAGACAGAGTAGACTTGAGTGTGGGAAATTGATTAAGAGTTTAGTTGTATTTGAGGCACAATTGGATTGTTACTAGGGAGATGTTCACGAGATATAGTTCATGGGACTGGAGTTTAAAGAAGAGAGAGCTGAGCCAAAGACTTTTTTTTTAATATTTATTTTCCCTTTTGTTGCCCTTGTTGTTTAACATTGTTGTGGTTATTGATATCATCGTTGTTGGCTAGGACAGAGAGAAATGGAGAGAGGAGGGGAAGACAGAGAGGGGGAGAGAAAGATAGACACCTGCAGACCTGCTTCACCGCCTGTGAAGCGACTCCCCTGCAGGTGGGGAGCCGGAGGCTCGAACTGGGATCCTTACGCTGGTCCTTGTGTTTTGCCCCATGTGCGCTTAACCCGCTGCGCTACCGCCTGACTCCTGGCCAAAGACATTTTCAATGAGATAAGCCAAAAAAGACAAGATGTTCTCACTCACAGGTGGAACTTAAGAAACAAGAACAAAGAGAATATACATAAGCTAAAACTTGGACTGGATGTTCTGTGATACACCAAAGCAAATGACTCTGGGGAAGGAAGGGCTGAGAAAGGTAGAAGGGGACTTAGTGTCTTGGTGCATGAGGGTGGAAAAGGACCTAACATGGGGGTGAGAGTGTTTTTTTCCAGACACCTATTACAGGGAGATAAGAAATTCTACTCATGTGTCAACATTTATGCTGTAAACCATTATCCCCCTAATAAAATGATAAAAGGGGGAAATACAGTTGTTAAAAAAAAAAAGAGCAGTGGAGGCAGACTGAGATAGGGAGGCAAAATGAATGGAGTTAGGAGAAAGGTAAAGAAAGACTTGCTGGAGAAGTAGAATCAGAAGACAGTAGTGCTAACATCCAAGAGACTTGAGTAAATTGATAGGTGTGATTAAGAGAAAGGAGAGAAGGCATGAAAGCAACAGAAAAGAGAAAGAAGGAAGAAGCAGGATTGCAGAAAAATTGAGACGGCATAGATTTAAGGACCAAGACATAAGGGTAGTGAATTGGGGACATCAGTGTCTTCCCTGGAGAATAAAATAATAGAAAGAGGCTATAAATAAGATACAAAGAATGGAGTGAATAGTTATTCACTTGAGTATTCAAGGATTCACAAATTTCCAGCCCTTTGTGCTGTCACTTGACATAGTAGTGAACTCCTCCATGTGACCAGTCACTGCGGGCCAGTTCACACACTATGCAGACTCAGGTCCAGCTTTTCAATCTCCCAGACCAAAAGTGAAATCTGGCGTGAAAGCCACAGGGATTCCTGAAGATACAATTTCATACTCATTTTTCTGATAGATGGCCTCTGTAGTGCATATAGATTTTAACTTTTCACTTTCTCTAAGAAATTTGTAACAGGTAATTTAACGACATTTTCCACCAAAGCTAAATAATAGATTCTCTCATTTGATCTTTGCATCTCATTAAACTTCCTAAAATTTTTCCTCATGTATACTCACCCTAGTCCTTCTGAGTGAGGTATGTACTGGGTACATAACAGAAGGTGAGGAAACCCTCTACCCTGTCAAGTAATAGTGCAATGCATTGAACAAAGTGGATTGCACTGAGTTTCTTCTTTGTTTATGTTTTATATGCATAGTCAGAGACTTGGGAAAGTGCCAGTTAATTCACTCTAGATTTGTTCAGAAAGTGAAGAAACTTATTCCAACAGCAACTAAAAATGACATGCCAGCTTTTCTATATGTACTTGATAGGAGTAGGCTGACTACTTTTGAGCTGTAAGCAGTAATGACAGCATACCTTTCTTAAAAAATGCTTATGTAGTCATGCAACTTCCACTGGAGTTTGTATGCATATAGAGCCATAACCTCTGATTTAATGCCACCTGAAGGCAAGTTATCAGATACTTGATTTCTATGTAGTAAGAGAGTCTGCAATTTATTTTGTCATTCTTTAACTGCAGGGTAAACTGAAATGGTTAAAGAAATCTTACTCTTTCCTTATTATTACTTGTATGAAATTTCTGGGGTTTTTTGCACGATAATATTTATTTGCATTTATTTACCACAAGTAAGACCAGAGGTAGAAAGCAGCACACTACATAACAAGCTGAAAACAAAATAGAATGTAATGAACACAAATCAAGACTGCATGTACTTAAAAACTCTTCTGAACTGATGACATTCATGAATAAATGGCACCCCTTAATCCCATCCACTCACTGGGCAGGTAAAATTCATGCTTTTTTTTTTATTTTTATAACTTATGCATGTTCTCGGCACCTGATGAGCTTTTTAAAAGCCAATTTAAAGTCTTCATTGAAACTGGTATAGAGCAGAGGGTTGATCAGAGAATTAACATAACCAAGCCACGTTAGAAAATCATCCACTTCTGAGGACACAGTATGGATGCTAAGACCCACAATCAACTCTTTGATGAAAAACGGCAGCCATGACAAAATGAACGCACCCAAAATTAGTCCCAGGATGCGAGCTGCTTTGCGCTCTCTGGTACTGGAAATTTGCTGACGCTCTCCTGGGTGATCTAGATCATTGTCGAAGGGAGGAATCTTGATGGAGTTGTGGATCTTTTCGAACTCCATGGTGGGGTCTGAGGTGGAGAAGTCAGACACACAGAAAGTCTGTGTAAGTTTACAACTTGCAAAGGAATTTTGGCTATCTGTGCTTCTGTTGCTCAAGTGCCGACTAGATCCCCTTTTCTGGTAGAGGCTTTTGGCCGCATGGTATATTCGGTAGTAGAGAATGAGTATCAAGGTTAAAGGGATATAAAATGCGCCAAATGTGGAGTAAATGGTGTAGATGACATGGTCATGCTGGATGGTGCACTGACTAGGAGGTGGGCTGAGTTGGCGATGACTTCTCCAGAATAGAGGGGGCATAGAGATAAAGATGGAGATGGTCCAGACAGTAAGGACCATCAGACCAGCCCTCTTGGCAGTCCTCTTCCTGGCATACTCAATAGCATTGGTGATGGCCCAGTACCTGTCCAGGGCAATCACACAGAGATGGAGGATGGAGCAGGTACAGCAGGTCATGTCTACACTCAGCCACACCTCACAGATGAAGTACCCCAGCTTCCAACTTTCCATGACAATATACATGATGCTCAGGGGCATGACAAGCACAGCAACCAAGAGGTCTGTCACAGCCAGAGAACAGATCAGGTAGTTGGCAGGCTGGTGGAGCTTTTTGGTGGTGCAGATGGCCATGATCACAGCCAAGTTCAGCAACATGGTCAGGGTGGTGATGATTACCAAGGTCATGGAAATTAGCATCTTCTCAGTGACAGTCTTGGACCTGATGGCCACACTGTCTTCTGTGGTACAGTTAGTGATGTTCATGTTTGCTCTGTTTCAGTGCACAGTATAGTGAAGTTGCTGGTTATTTTCCTTTTGCTGGAAACCACTCAGATCTTAATGTCTCTCATTTGCAAGGAGGCTGTGATATCTTCAGCTGTGTGTTTTTTTGTGTTTCATTTTGTGTCAGTGGAGAGCACCACAGCATTTCTTCTGAATAGGGCAGCAGATATTCCTGGAAAATAGTATGCTACTGGTTAATGTATGAAAAAAACATTTGTAACAAGCTTTTCTATTTTCTGGAAGTCATAAAAATATTTTGGTAGTGAATTTTTTTATTAGTGATGTAATAATGAACAACAACATTGTAGGATAAAGTGACACAATTCTGTACATTTCCCTCCACCAGTGTTCCATATACTCTCCCTCCATTGGAAGGTTACTTATTTTTTAATCCCTCTAGGAGAATGGACCAAATATTTCTATGGGGCAGCAGGTGGGAGGTCTGGCTTCTGTAATTGCTTCTCCATTGGACATGGGCATTGACAGGTCCATCCATACCCCCAGCCTCTTTCTTTATTTCCCAAGTGGGGTAGGGCTCTGGGTCTGTGGGGTTCCAGGACACACTGATAAAGTTGTCTGCCCAGTGAAGTCAGGTTGGCATCATGGTAGCATCTACAACTTGGTGGCTGAAAAGCATTAAGATAATACACCACAAACTTCTTAATCAAATATTTTTTTCTTAGACCTAGATACCCTCCTCACCTACTTCCTATGGCATTTCCCACACTCATTCTAATTTTGTCAGATAAAGTAAGGACTACAAGAGCTGGATAAGGATAAGATACCAGCACACTTTAATGATGGCTCTTTTAGTTACTAACAGGCTACCCCATCACCCGGGGACTTAATCAGGGAATTCTGGGATTCCCAAGCAGACATGATGGGCTTAGACCTCTAACAGATCCCTGTTTCCAACATCACTGATCACCTTAATCAGGAACATCACAAACCCTCTTGTGAAAAAGTTTTATGCACTTTTGGTATATATATATTCCATTCTTAGTGTGAGTTTTATTTTACATTATCCTTCAGTTAGCTCGCGCGCACACACACACACACACACACACACACACACACACACACAGAGAGACAGAGAAGAATCCAAATATTAAATCTATTTTTTCCACTTGAATTCCTTACTTTATTTTAATTTTTTTTTTTTTGTCACTAGGGTTATACCTGGGACTCACTGCACGCACAACTCTCATGGTCCTGGTGACCATTCTTTTTGTTTTAAGACAGAAGGCGAAAGACAGAAAGTGATAGGTAGAGACAGAGGGAGAAGGAGAGGCACTGCAGCATTACTCCACCATTCCTGAACTTTTTCCTCTACGAGTATTCTCATGTGGTGGCCAGGGACTTGAAACCAAATCCTTATATGTACTAATGTGTGCACTCTACCACATGAACCATTGTCTCTCCTTAGAATTATTTATATTTATTCATATATGTCTACATTTAGACATACAGAGTTTTTTACATTTGGAAACATTCACTTTATATTATATTTAAAACGCTAGACTATAACACTAAAGTAAAATAAATATATTGTTTCTAATAAATATGCTTAAAACTAGATTTTAAAGTCTCATATACAAAATTTAATCCCCTAAATATTTTCCTGTCACAACAGGATAGTGCAATTTTGTCTAATTATTTCTGACATTTAAAATTTTTTAATATTTATTTATTCCCTTTTTTGCCTTTGTTGTTTTATTGTTCTAGTTATTATTGTTGCTGATGTCCCATTGTTGAATAGAAAGAAATAGAGAAAGGAGGGGAAGACAGAGAGGGGGAGAGAAAGATAGGCACCTGTAGACCTGCTTCACTGCTTGTGAAGTGACTCCGCTGCAGGTGGGGAGCCAGGGGTTCAAACTGGGGTCATTAAGCCGGGCCCTTGTGCTTTGTACCACCTGTACTTAACCTGCTGTGCTGCTGCCTGACTCATATTTCTGGCATTTTACACAACCCACTTCACATTTATTTTTATTTCTTTTTATTTATAAAAAGGAAACATTGACTAAGCCATAGGATAAGGGGGTACAAGTTCATACAATTCCCACCACCAGAACTCTATACTCCATCCTCTCCCTGATAGCTTTCTTATTCTTAAACCTAATGGGTGTATGGACCCAAGGTCATTGTGGTATGCAGAAGATTGAAGGTCTGGCTTCTGTAATTGCTTCCCCGCTGAACATGGGTATTGACAGGTTGATCCATACTCCCAGCCTGTCTCTCTCTTTCCCTACTGAGGAAGGGCTCTGGAGAAGCAGAGCTCCAGGATACATTGGTGGGGTTGTCTGTCCAGGGAAGTCTGGTTGCCATCATGCTAGCATCTGGAACCTGGTGGTTGAAAAGAGAGTTAACACACAAAGCCTAACACATTGATGACCAATCATGGACCTAAAGGCTGGAATAGTGCAGATGAAGAATTGGGGGGGGGGGTTCTTCCATTTTGTAGATAGCTAGTAGGCATATTTTAGTTAAACTCAAAAAGGCCTGTGGCTATACTAGTTTTTTATTTTTTCCTTATTCTTTTTGTTCCTAGCCTGAAATTTGATATGCCAGTGGATCCAAATTATTGTCTGAGGAGATGATGTCATGGCTGTAAAAAGGAACACAAAGCTGGATCAGTGAAGAGAATAGCTCCCTAATATGGGAAAGGGGTATAAATATTGTTGACTGTCAACCCCATCGACAATATGATCTGGGGACCATAATCAGCTTAGGAGCCTATGTGACCTCTGCATCCCTGTAGATCTGAGCTCACATTCTGTGATTACGAGTACTAAGATTCCAAGTTGCCCTAGTATCAGGACCCATCTTCCTCAGGTGTAGCATAGATTATGTTGTCCATTTGCCCTTCAGAGGATGGAACATTCTCTATCATTGTTGATTCAAGTTGAGGACAAGGTCCTATGGGGGCCCACTAAGGGGTCTATTGTGTTGTTCCTGATATTAATGACCAGTAACAATAGAGAGAGGGATTTATTTGAGGTCTTGGCCCATCATGTCTGTTTGGGAATTTCAGGACTCCCCAATTAGAGCCCTAGCTGATGGGGTGGCCAGATAGTGACTAAAGAGTCATCATTAACATATGCCAGTCTCTTGCCCTTATTCAGCTTTTGCAGTCTTTGCTTTGATAAGGTTAGCTTTGGAGTGAGTGAGAGAACTATAATAGGGAGTAGGTGAGGAGGGTATCTAAGTTTAAGTAGATACTATTTCATTATAAACTTGATACTGACTATTGTGTATTTTTGTTTTCATGTATATACTTTGCCCTAATTTATGGATACATGTGATCATATGCTCTATCTTAAGGGACTGGTCTATATCTAGGATTTGGGACTTTGTTAGGAAGTGAACCTCCTGGAATGGAATTAGAGAATACCATGAAAGGAAAGGTCTCAACGGAGTAATGGGGTGAAGTGTTGGCATTCAATGCCTGACGTCTGTGGACACAGTCTGAAGTGAAGCATGCTGAGGTGGTACCCGATGTGTTGATTAGGTTGGGGTCAGTGGATTCAATATCATTTGGTATGAATTGAGTGAAACATGCAGGAAAGTGAGCCCCACCCTAGAGGTTCCAGGACAGAGGGAAATATAGGCTCTATAGAGGAAGCAGGAGGTTCCTGCTGTCTTAGGGTTTAAGAAGACAATAGATTGTTTTTGCTATAATCACATTATTTGGCAATTGGGTTAACTTTTAAAAATCCCTTTGTTAGAATTTGCTGTATCATAGACAACGTCACCATATTTTATGTCCTTTGACATTATTTGTATATAGCTATGCCACTGGTTGCTTCTGTTCTCCCTAGTCTAAGCTTTTAGGAGAGTCAACATATCAAAGACTCAGCCTATGTATTAAAGACTCAGTCTGTGCTTTAACAAGTTTGAGATATTCAATCAGTTTTTCCACTCTCATATTATTTAAATAGTAATTTATATAATTACAAATTAATAGTAGTGTACATAAACGCCATTTCCACCACCAAAAGACAGTCTTTTGTTCCATCCCACCCCCCGCCCCTCCCCGCCACCTGCCCCGTGAAGGCAAACATCCACCCCACCCTCAGCCCAGGTTTTTTACTTTGGTGCCCTACTCCAAATTTAGTCAAATCCTGTTTTGAGTTTCCTTTTCTGTTATTCTTTCTGAACTTCTGTTTAGGAATGGGATCGTTCCATACTTGTCTTTATCTTTCTGACTTAGCTCACTTAACAAAAATTTCTTCTAGCTCCATCCTAATGAGTCAGAGAAGGTGGGTCCATTGTTCTTAATAGCTGCTTAGTATTCCATATGTGTATATATACCACAGCTTTTTCAGTCACTTATCTGTTGTTGGGCACCTGGGTTGCTTCCAGAGTTTAGCTATTAAGAATTGTGCGGCTATGAAAATAGGTGTACACATATCTTTTCGATGGGTATTATGGAGTCCAAATATCCCCAAGAGAGGACTTACTGAGTCTTATGGAAGGTTCATGTCTAGCCTTGTGAGAGTTATGCAGACCGCTTTCCACAGAGATTGGACTAATTTACATTCCCACCAGCAGTGCAGAAGAGATCCTTTGTCCCCACAGCCTCTCCAGAATTTGTTGCTGCTGTCCTTTTTGATATATGCCATTTTCACAGGAGTGAGGTGGAATCTCGATGTTGTCTTTATTTGCATTTCTTCGACAATCAGCAACCTGGACCATTTTTTATGTTTGTTAGCCTTTTTCATATCTTCTGTAGTGAACGTTTTAAACGTTCATACCCTCTGCCCATTTTTGGATGGAGTCATTTACTTTTTTTGTTGCTGAGTTTGCTGAGCTCTTTGTATATTTTGGTGATTAGTGTCTTGTCTGATGTATGGCATATGAAATTCTCCCATTCTGTGAGGGGTTCCTTGTTTGTGTGATGGTTTCTTTGGCTGTGCAGAAGCTTTTCAATTTGATGTAGTCCCATTGGTTTGTTTCTGCTTTAGTCTTCCTTGCATTTGGGTTTGTTTCATCAAAGATGTCCCTATAGTTTAGCTGGGAAAGTGTTCCACCAATGTTTTCCTCTAAGTATTTGATAGTTTCTGGTCTAACATCCAGGTCCTTGATCCATCTGGAGTTGATTTTTGTTTCTAGTGAGATAAGGTGGTTCACTTTCACTCTTCTGCATGTTTCAACCCAGTTTTCCCAGATTTACGTATTGAAGAGAGCCTCCATCCTCCATTTAAGACTTTGGGCCTCCTTATCAAAGATTAGATGTCCATAAGTGTGGGGGTTTAGTTCTGGGCTTTCAATTCTGTTCCACTGGTTTTTGTGCCTATTGTTGTTCTAGTACTGTGCTGTTTTGATGATGATGGCCTTATAATATAGTTTAAGATCTGGGAGTATGATGCCTCCATTTCTGTTTCTTTTCCTGAAGATGGTTTTGGCAATTCTAGGTGTTTTCTGGTTCAGAGAAATGATTGTAGTTTTTGTTCTATTTTCTTAAAGCAGCTTCATGGAACTTTGATGGGTATCATGCTAAATTTTATATGGCTCTGGGGAGAATATTCATTTTGGTGATATTTATTCTTCCAATCCATGAGCATGGGATGTCTTTCCATTTCTTGGCATCAGTTTCTGTTTTTATATGACTCATAGTTTTTAGTATACTAGTCTTTCACTTCTTTGGTCAACTTTATTCCTAGGTATTTCATTGATTTTGCTGCAACAGTGGTTGGAAGTGATTTCTGGTTGTCTTCTTCAGATTTAGTGTTTGCATAAAGAAACGCCACTGATTTTTGTACATTTATTTTGTAGCCTGACACCTTGCAATATTGCCTAATAATTTCCAGTATTTTTCTGCTGGATTCTTCAGGTTTTTCTATGTATACAATCATATCATCTGCAAATAATAAGAGTTTGACTTTTTATCTTATATTCTATAGTCCTTTGATTCCTTTCTCTTGCCTGATTGCTTTGGCAAAAACTTTGAAGAGTAATGGTGATAGTGGACAGCCCTGTCTAGTTCCCTATCTAAGGGGGAATTCTTTCAGCTTCTATCCATTGAGTATGATGTTAGCTGTAGATTTGCTATATATGAACTCCACTATCTTGAGGAATTTTCCATATATTCCCATTGTTTTGTAGAGTTTTGAGCATGGATGGGTGTTGGATTTTGTCAAAGGCCTTTTCTGAATCTATTGAGATAAACATACGGTTCTTGCTTTTGATTTTATTGATGTGGTGAATGACATTCCGTGACTTACATATGTGGTACCAGCCTTGCATTCCCTGGACAAATCCCACTTGGTCATGATGAACAACCTTTTTGCTATACTGCTGTATCCAGTTGTCCAGGATCTTGCTTAATATCTTGCCATCTATGTTCATCAGATATATTGGTCTGTAATTTTCTGTTTTTGTTTTGTCCGTATCTGCTTTTGGTATCAGGGTGATGTTGGCTTCATAGAAGGTGGGAGGGGGTATTCCTGTTTCTTCGATCTTGTGGAAGAGCTTTAGAAGTATAGGTATTAACTGTTTCCTGAAAGTTTTGTAGGACTTTTGTTGTCAGGAAGATTCTTAGTAACTGTTTTGATTTCTTTGTCTGTGATTGGTGCATTTAGGTTTTGTAGTTCTTCTTGGTTCAGTTTTGGAGGGGCATATGTTTCTAGGAATTCTTCCATTTCTTCCAGATTTTCTAGCTTGGTGGCAAAAAGTTCTTCATAGAAGTTTCACATTATTTTCTGGATTTCTTTAGTGTCAGTTGTGATCTCTCCTCTATCATTTACAATTCTATTTATTTGAGTCTTTTTTTTTTTTTTTTTTTAGTGAGTAGGCTACAGGTTTGTGAATCTTGTTTAATTTTTCAAAGAACCAACATTTGGCTTCATTGGTCTTTTATATGGTTCTCTTTTCTTTAATTTTTGTGGCCCTTGTTTTATTGTTGTAGTTATTATTGTTGTTATTGATTTCGTCATTGTTGGCTAGGACAGAGAGAAATGGAGAGAGGAGGGGAAGACAGAGAGGGGGAGAGAAAGACACCTGCAGACCTGCTTCACCTCTTGTAAAGTGATTCCCCTGCAGATGGGGAGCTGGGGGATTGAACCGGGATCCTTACACCAGTCCTTGCTCTTTGCGCCACCTTTGCTTAACCCACTGTGATACTGCCTGACTCCTCAGTTCTCTTATTTTTGATATTGTTTATTTCTGGTCTAATGTTAGTTATTTTTGTCCTTCTGGTTGCTTTGGGGTTCCTTTGTTCCTCTTTCTCTAAGTCCTTAAGGTGTGTAGCAAGGTCGTTTACTTGCGCTCTTGTTCTTTAATACATGAATGTATGGCTATGTATTTCCCTATCAGTACTGCTTTAGCTGTGTCCCAAATATTTTGATAGCTTGTGTCTTCATTTTCATTTGTTTCCAAGAACGTCTGAATTTCTTACTTGAGTGTCTCTCTGAACCAGTGGTTCTTAAGCAGCTGTTAGTTTCCAAATGCTATAACTTTTAGTAATTTTCTGTTTGTTGTTAAATGTTAGCTTTACTCCACTGTGGTATGAGAAAGTACTTGGGATGATTTCAATGCTCTTGAATTTGTTGATGTTGTCTTTGTGGCCTAACATGTGGTCTATACTTGAGTATGTGCTGTTTGTATTGTAAAGAATGTGTATTCCAGTTTTGGGGGGTGTAGAACTCTGAAAATGTCCATGGGAGTCTAGTCTGTCCAACTCTTCATTTAATTCTCGTTTCTTTGTTGATTCTCTGCTTCATTGATCTAAGTGTGAGAGTGGGGTGTTAATTGTTATTGTTATTGTTTTACAATTGATGTATTTTTGTAGTTCTTTCAGTAGGTATTTGATGTATTTAGATGGTCCCTCATTGGGTGCACAGATGTTAATAATTGTTAAGTCTTCTTGGTTGATCGTCTAATCATTATGTATTGGTCTGGCCTATCTTTTATTATATTATTTAATTTAATGTTTATTGTTTCAGAAATGAGAATGGCTGTTCCTGTCTTTTATTGTGGTGCATTAGACTGTATTATAGTTTTCCATCCTTTCACTTTAAGTCTGTGTTTGTCCTGTTTGGTCAGATGGGATTCTTGCAAGCAGAATATGGTTGGTTTGTGTTTTCTGATCCATTCTCTCATTCTGTGCCTTTTAATTAGTGAGTCTAAACCATTGACATTTATGGATATTATGGATTTAATGTATTGTAGTGCCATTATTCAACAATTTTTTATTTGCTCTGATGTATGCTATGTATTATGGTGAAGTTCTTATTTACAAGAGGTCTTTTAGAACCTCTTTCAGTGCAGGTTTGGAGATGGTTGCCTCCTTTAACTGTTGTCTGAGAAGGTTTTGGTGCCTCCATCTAAGGTCTAGCAGGAGGCACCAAAAGGGTGCCTTTTTCATTCAGGGATCAATAGATATCTTGCCATTCTCTTCTGGCTTTGAGAGTTTGAGTGGAGAAGTCTGCTGATAATCTTATGAGTTTTCCCTATATGTGACTTTTTGTTTTCTTCTTGCAGCCTTTTAGGATCTTTTCTTTATCCTTAGTTCTTTTCATTGTAACTATAATGTGTCTTGGTGTCTTCAGGTCTGGGTTGATTCTGTTTGGGACTCTCTGGGACTGTTGAATCTTAATTTCCTTTCTGTTGTTTAGGTCGGGTAGTTTTCTGTTATTATGTCCTATAGAATGTTTATTTCCCCTTCCTCTGGCAGGCCAATTATATGAATGTTACTTCTTTTGAGATCATCCAATTGACTCTGCTATTGTTTTTAGTGTTTCTCAGTCTCTTTTTTAGCTCTTTTACCTCCTCATATTTTCCCTAGCTCATCCTCTGTCTGGAAAATTCTGTTTTCTGCTTCTGTTAATTTGCTTTCCCTTCCCTCAGCTTCCTTCTCCAGTTCATTTTTAGTATTAGCTTGCTCTCCTAGTTGGCATTTCAGCTCAGCTATTTTGGCTTTCAATTCTCTAATTACCTTGATATAGCTAGTATTTTCCTTGAAGGTCTCATCTGTTGTTTCCCTAATTCTGATAGCCCTTTCTTCCATAGTTTTCTTCATTTCTGTGGTTATTAGGTTTATTATTACTTGCATTCTTTTCTTATCTATGGTTACTTCTGATTGATTTTGTGTTTCTTTTAGGCTTTTGTCTTGATTTATTGTGGTAGCTTCATTTCTGTGATTATTAGGTTTACTAATGCTTGCATACTTTTCTTATCTATGGTTACTTCTGGCTGATTTGGAGTTTCTTCTAGGCTCTTGTCTTGATTCATTGTGGTAGTATTTTTATTTGTTCTTCATTTAACCATTTTTTAATTGATGTGTTTTGTTTTTTTCTGTTCTGTCTTTCTTCAGCTGTTGTGTTTTGAGTACAAGCCATGCTATACTAAATACCTTTATGACAAATGCAGTCACCAACCTCAGAAATTACAATAGTAACTAAAGCAAGGATTAATGCAGTTTTACCAATACTAGTTAGCCAAACAACACTCCCAGTTCAAGAAATGATAGCAATCAAATCCAAAAGAAAAAGAAAGAGAAAAGATAGAAGGGAAAGCAAGAATAGACAATTATGCAAATATACTGTCCACTGTAAATTCTAGGGATAGCAAGAGGATAAAGGGAAGTAGATAAAAGAGACACACAAAGAGAGTCCATTGTGAGTCAGATTTCTTCCCTGAAATAATTCACAAATGAGTATCAGTAAATCCAGAAAGCAAGAGAAGGAGGAAGGAAGAAAAGAAGACAGGAACAAGGAAAAAAAAGATAAATGAAAGGAAATGTTTTTTTTTTTTTTAATTAGTTAGGAGGAGGGGAAAAGGAGGGTGGAGAGAAGAGGTAGAGTGAAACAAGTTCCTCTCACAATGTATAGAACACCTAGTCACCTAGCAATGGAAAAAACAACAACAGTTAATTTTGGTCAACCTGAAGATGGAGGGGGCAAAAGGGGCAGGGACACATGTATATAATAATAGTAATAATAAAATAGAATAGAGTAAAAACCCTAACAGTCAGTTTGCAGCTTGGACCGCTCTGGATCAGGCAGCTTGAGCAAAGACAGACAATTGTAAGAGGTATCCAAAAAAAAAAAACCTCCAGGAAGTCTTTCCCAGGCAGAGGTGAGGCTCTGCTTATCAGATATTTTGTCATTCAAATAGAGCTCCAGCCACTTAGAAAAAATAGAGAGAAGGAAAGCAAAAAGGAAATGGATTGGAATAACACCCCTGTTGAGCCAGGAATCTTGGTAAAGAAAACAGCTCAGAGTGAAGCCTCTAGGAGAGGTTGTCCAGCCCCTGGGTGCTCGTTCTGGGGTGGGGGGAGGGGTGAGCTTCAGAAATAATCAAAACTTTTCTTCTCTTTTTCCTCCTGGCCTCCATTATCTAACCCAAGAGTGAGCTATAGGATACCTCCTTGGTATCAAACTTAGGACCCCTTATTCACCCTCCTGCTGATGGCCCAGTGTCCTACCCTATCCAGAGAATCCTAGGTCACAAACTGCTGCTTGTTGGAGCTCATGCCAGCAGCTGCCTCCAAGTTGCCATCTTTGCTCTGCACCCCCCACACACACTGTGCATTTCTTTGAAAAAAAAAGTCTATAATATTAGGTTGATGTCTATGGCAACTTGTTCACAGAGTAATATAGTAAGTTGACTCTGAAACATCATCACCAAATGCAGAGGTCCATATTAAATATCTTTAGTTTTGGTTAATATTTTCTCCCTATTTATCTATCATCTATCACCTATCTATCTCTCTATTTATCATCTATCTGTCTATCATTCATCTATCATTGATTTATCTTCTGTATAACAGTATTTAAGATGGGAAATCAATGAGATAGTGACACAAATGTACAGTTGTATGAAATTTGTATGAAACTTTTACAAAGTGAGACTAACAAGATAGTTCAATTAGATTGTGTGCTTACTTTGTCATGTTCATGACACACATTCAAGTCTAGCCTATGCCTACACTGGAGGAAGCTTTGGTACTGTGATAACTTTCCCTCTTTTCCAGTCTCACTGTCCTCACCCTTTTGTGTCTCTATCTATCTGAATAAAGTTGAATTGAAAAAAAGTTATGAAACTTAAGTTATGAAACCTTGTGTTAACAAAAAAAGTCAAATAAAATATAAATAGATACTGATGAGAACAAGACCAAATCCAGGCAGAATGTTCACACAGTTAATTTCTGGTTAGAATGTCAGTCAAAGCCTCTGATTTGATTATAAGGCATTATTTTCAGAAAAACTGACATTTCTGCAGCTTTGAAAGGGGATGCAGAGAGATGTGTATTGGGCCTAACACAATGATTTTAGCAAAGATGAGAGCAGGAGCAAGTGTGGCATGTGTGAAATGGAGAGTGAAATGGATGGGGTGTTTTGGAGGAATGCAGACTGAAAATCGTGGTAGGCATAGGACTCCAGGGTGAGCTCCAGCTCTGGATTGAACCTCACCTCTTCAAAACAAAAGAATAGGTTAACCATTTAACCTTTATATGGAAAATAGAATGATGATTTCACTAGAGACCAAAAATGGAGCAATTATTTTTAAAACTATCTATATATTTTCTGCAGATAAATGAGGATCATCTTTGTCTCTCCCATTTCCATTTTTGTTTCTGTGGATGCACTAGCTTTTGGATGCCTTTTGGTTTTTATTTATTATTATTTATTTATTATTTATTTTGTCACAAGGGTTCCTGTAAGTTTTAGTGCTTGATTGTCTGTACCAGTCTACTCTCCTATGGCTATTTTTCCGATAGAGGAAAGAGGTGTGTGTGTGCATGTGCGTGTGCGTGTGTGTGTGAAAGAGAGAGAGAGAGAGAGAAACAGAGATAGAGAAAGAAAGAGAGAGAACTGCAATATTCCTCCATTGATCATGAAGTTTCATCACTTCTCGGACTTGCTAAGATCAAGTGTAGTGATCATGAAGTTCTCCTATGCAGGTGAAGACAGGAGCTTGAACCTGGGTCTTTTCCTATGGTGATGATAACCTGTATAGTTAATCGGGTGTGCAACACTTGTATTTATATTTGAGATTGGTTGTAAAGTTGAGAGTATAGGCTTTGGAATCATACAGATCTGGGTTCAGATTCTAGCTGAGCCGCTAGCTTTTTTTTCCAGATGTCTCTTGTGTTATGTCTCCATTTTGATCAATCTTTCTCTAATAAAATTAAATACAGAGGGTTTTTAATCTAATTTTTCTCATTATTTCTTTTTTACTTATTTATAAAATGGAAATATTGACAGTACCAAAGAATAAGAGAGTTACATTTCCACACAATGCCCACTGCTAGAGCTTCATATACAATCCCCTCCCTTGATAGCTTCCCTATTCTTTATACCTCTGGGAATATGAACCCAGGATCATTGTGGGGTGCAAAAGGTGGAATTGTAATTCTGTAATTGCTTCTGTAATTGCTTCCTCGCTGAACATGGGCATTGGCAGATCAGTTCATAGTCCCAGCCTATCTCTCTCTTTCCCTAGTGGGGCAGGGATCTGGGGAAGCAGGGCTCCAAGACACATGGTGGGGTCATCTGCCCAGGAAGTCAGGTTGGCATCATGTTAGCATCTGGAACCTCATGGCTGAAAGAGTTAAAGGGATTTCTTTTTCTTTTAATACTTATTTATTTACTTCCTTTTGTTGCCCTTATTGTTTTATTGTTGTAGTTATTATTGTTGTTGTTATTGATGTCATTATTCTTGGATAGGACAAAGAGAAATGGAGAGAGAAGGGGAAGACAGAGAGGGGGAGAGAAAGATAGACACCTGTAGACCTGCTTCACCACTTGTGAAGAGACTCCACTGCAGGTGGGGAGCTGGGGGCTCGAACCAGCATCTTTACCCTATACTCGTGCTTTGAGCCACCTCTGCTTAATCATTGTGCTACCGCCCAATGTCCCCCCTCCCTTTTTTTTTTTAACAACTAGTAATCTTTAACAATTAGTAATCTTTAGCTAGGTAATCTTGAGTTCTCAAGCTTGTTTTTAAACTACTTCTCAATGAAAATATTTTTACTGGTGGTTGTAAGGTTGAGAGAACAGGAAATAGAGTAGATGAGGGGCAGATGTTTAAAATTTCAGTTTAGTCTTTAAAGCAATTTGGAAATGTAGCTATTTTGAAAGCATGAAGTAATTGTAAAATCAGAAATTTGGCTTCCAGAGTTTTTAACAGCTACTTTGCCTGAGCTTCCAAACTCTATCATGTCTGTAGGGAGATAAATTCATCTTTATTTTTTTAACTGCTTATTTTTCATGCCTAAGATAGGTAAGGAGGAATCCATAAGCAGTGGGGAGGGGCAGATACTGAAGTAGAGGAGACCTTCAAGAAATCATTTCACTCAAAAAGAGAATGACGAATACTACATGATCTCACTCATGGAACTTAAGATAACAAGGACATAAAATAAAAGCACAAGGTAAAACCTGGATTGGGCTTGATGTATTGCACCAGAACAAAGGATTCTGGCGAGGGAGTGCAGAGAGGGTTTTGCTAGGGGATGATTTTGGGGGTCCTGGTGCATGATGGTGGACCCAAGCTGGGAGTGAACATGTCTTGTAGACATCTATCATGATGAGAAGAAAACTGCACCCATGTGTCAACAACTGCCTGTAACCCATTAAGTCCTCAACCCCATAAAACACTAAAATAAAAGCAAAATAATTTCATCCCAAATTCATGAGAAGACATGCCAAGTAAGAAGGAGTAATTAAATTTGTCAATACAACTGATGGGGACTTGGCCACTGAACTGGGCTAGAGAGGTGGCACAGATGACCTCAACAAGAACAATTTGGCGGAATGTTGAAGGTGAAAGACAGAATGTAATGGTTTCACAAAAGCAAAGGATATAAGCTAGGAGAAAAATGAATACTGGATAACCTCACTTATAGATGAGAGTTACAAAACAAAGCAAGACAAAATTGAAAGGCTTCAAAAGAAGAGATAGAAATGAAAGAAATTTGGGGATCCTGTGTCCTGTGGTAAAGGAACTGGTGTGCTGACTCTTTTTTAAGGTAGATGTGAAACTGTAGCCTTGTGATAGCAATAGTATTATAAAACATTTCATCAATAATAATAATAAAAAAGAAAAACCATGAAGGAAGAAAATAGAGACAATGAATAAGAAAAACTTTATATCAAGAGTTGCTGAAAAGAGAACCAGGAAAATAAGGTACTAGCTGTGGAGGGTAATGAGGATCAAGTTTTTTTCTTTTTCAGATTAGATAATACAATTTAATTGAGTTGCTTATAGTTTTCTTTGTATCCATAAACACTATTATTTTTTCCTTTTATTTATTTCATAGAGAAATTGAGAGGGAAAAGGGAGAAAGAGAGACACCTTCAGTACTGCTTCACCACTTGCAAAGCTTTCCCCCCTGTAATTTGGGACTGGGGGCTTGAAACTGGGTCCTTGTACATTTTAACATGTGTGCTTAACTGGGTGTGCCACCATTCAGCCCCTGGAATATTCTTTATACTGTTACAGAGAATATTTTTGGACTGAGTTTAATATAAAAGTAGAAGAAAGCAGTAACATGTGCTTGGGAGTTAGTGAGTTCACCGGGTGAGTAGGATTTCTTGATGAATTTAAGGGCCACATTGGGGGAGTCGAAGAGGTTAAAGATATAGCCATATGCAGGAATGATTCATTCTTTCTTTTTAAAAATTTTATTATCTTTATTTATTGGATATAGAGAGCCAGAAATTGAGAGGGAAGGGGTGCTAGGGAGAGAGACAGAGAGACACCTGCAGCATTGCTTTACTACTCATGAAGTTTTCCCATTGCAAGAAGGGAGCAGGGGCTTGAGCCTGAGTCCTTGTACACTGCAACATGTGCACTCAACTAGGTGTGCCACCACCCAACCCCCGGAAATGATTCATTCTCAATTGTCTCGTATTCCTGTTACCTTCTTAAGAATATAATACATACCCCCTGTTTCCCACCTGTAGGGGAATGTTGAAGCATGTACTGCAAGTGTCTATCTCCCTCCCTCTCATTCCCACTATCCTCTCAACTTCTCTGTCTTATCAAATAAAGAAAAGAAATTTACTATAGTAGTAAAATCAATAAAATGTATAGGAATAATCCTAACAAAAGAAGTGAAATACTTGTATACTTAAAACTATGACTCACTATTCAAGGAAATAAAAAATGATACAAAGAAGTGGAAACATCACCAACATAAACATTATATCCAGAGCCACATACAAATTTAATGCAGTAACTATTAAGTTCCCACTGATTTTTTTAAAGAGACTAGGACAAAAATACAAATATTTATCTAGAATAACCAAGACAATCTTAAGGGAAAAACAATACTGGAGGCATCACATTCCCAGATCTCAAACTATATTATATGGTCATTGTTAGAAGAACTGCCTGGTACTGGAACAAAAGTAGACACACTGACCAGTGGAGCAGAATTAAAAACCCAAAAATAAATAATAAATGCCCACACCTACCGACATCTAATTTTTGACAAGGGGGTTCAAAATAGAGAAAGGAGAGTCTCTTCAATAAGTGGTGTTCGGAAAATTGGGCCCAAGCCTGGCAAAGAATGGAACTGAACCACTATATCTCACCAGAGACAAATGGATCAAGGACTTGGGATGTTAGACCAGATACCATCAAATACTTAAAGGAAAATTTTGGTGGAGTTCTTTTCCATTTAAATTTCATAGTCATATATTTTTTTCTTTCTTTTAAATGAAAAACTGCACAAGAATGAGATTTATAACTGCCTCCAAAGATTCTCCCATTCTACCCCTACCTATGGCCTAGATTTCATTTCACCTACTTCTCTAGAGGAACCCAGTAAAGCCTTCAGCCACACCAAACCACACCAAGCTCGACAGTGTTCACAGGCCTTTAACCTCTAACTGCCTGTCACACTCTATCATTGTTTCCATAGTCATCTTTAAGGATACAAATTCAATTGCAAGGAAGATAAAAACAAAAATCTCAACCAAATCAGTGCAACCAGGGCCACTTTGATATGTTTCACTTGAGATTGTGTCCAGAGATGCCAGACCTAGGATTTCAACCCTCCAGCTATAATACTCTGATGAGGCATTTTCTAACTCATGGGCCTCTAGTTTCATTCAAAATGGTGCATTTCCCAATAAAGTTACAGAATCTAGATATGAACCAGGTTGATATCAAAATAAGGAATTCATACAGCTCAAGATAAAAAGAGCAATCCAATAAAAATGTAGGCTTATATCTCATATGCTAGAGTGATTATCTGTCTCTCTCCCAAGACTCGAGCCCAAGCACTGAGCCATGTCCGCTCTGCTTGGCGCCCCCAAAGCTTGGCCTCACTAACAAAGGATACTATAACTGTCAGTCCACACATGAGTCTAAAATTTGCTAGTGCCCCTATGAAGGAAGTAAAAAACAAAATTGCTCGAATGAATTTTAACTATTTTTCAAGTTTCTTTGTTGGGGTATTAATAGTTTACAGTCGACAGTAAAATACAATAGTTTGTACATATGTAGCATGTTCAGTTTTCCACATAACAGTTCGACCCCCACTAAGTCCTCCTCTAGCGTCATGTTCCAGGACCAGAGCCCTGCCTTCCACCCCCAGAGTCTTTTACTTTGGTGTAAGACACCAATGAATTTTAACTATTGATTTAGCCCACTGCGTCCAAATTATTAGGTTTGGTAATCCAAGAAGTTCACCAAGAGACCAGGGTGATGTAAAGACAAAGAGCTTTATTTACTAGCTCGGGATAAGGGCTAGGGTCCAGACCTCACAGCTGTTTTGGGTGTTCGACCCCTTATCTAAGTCTTACTAGGGTTTATATACAATTCAGAATACGATGTACATGACAGCGTTACAACTATAGTTATCCATTACATATGTATGGGGGGAAGTGAGCACTTTTTTTACAGCCCTGTGGTTATCTTCTTATCCTGTCTCTGGATTCTCGAAGGTGTCTTCTTTTGTAAAAAAAAAAAAAAAAAAAATGTAGGCTTATAACTGTCTATTATCTGTGAATAGATAGTTCTTTTTTATAATTTATTTATAAAACAAAAATATCTACAAGATCATCAATAGACAGCCCTTTAGAGAAGGGATACACACTGCCCACAGACATATGTGGAAATGCTCCAGTTCACTCATCAACAGGGAAATACAAATTAAAACCACACTGAGATTCCACCTGACACTTGTGAGGATGGGCTCCATCAGTAAAACAAGAGAAGGTAAGTATTGGAGAGGTTTTGGAGACACAGGAGTTCTACTACACTACTGGTGAGAGTGAAAATTGATGCAGCCTTTATGGAGAACAATATGGAGGATCCTTAAACAAATACAAATGGAAATACTTTATGATTCAGCAATTCCACTCCTAGGCCTGTACTCAAAAGATATAGCATTGACTCAAAGATACATATGCACTCCCATGTTCATAAAGGCTTTATTCACAATAGCAAACACTTAGAAACAACCAAAATGCCTTACAACAGATGACTGGATAAAAAAGTTAACAAAACCATTGGATAAGAGGGGTACAACTCTACACAATTCCCACCACCAGAACTATGTATCCCCTCCCCTCCCTTGATAGCCTTCCCACTCCCTAGCCCTTTAAAGGTAAAACAAAACAAAACAAAACAAAAAAATAGCAATAATGATACATTTGGAGTCTAATGACTTCTCCAGTGAGATTTCTATAACAACAGCTGCCTCTCTCTGTCAAAGTTAGTCAGATCTTTGACATTTGCCATGATTCTGATGTCAGCCAAAATTTTTGTACTTAGAAAAAAAAAAAAGTGAGCATTAATGAAGGAATTAACCTTACCAAAATATGCTAACTAGTATGTCATTATTTTGTTGTTATGAAGATGAACAGCTGAAGTAATCTATTTCCTTAAGGGAAAAATTATTCATTTGCTACCCAAGTATTTGAATACTGATATTCAAAGCAAAGAACAATGTGTCACGGTGAATACTGGGGAGTCCTAGTTTTACTTTTCTCTTAATCTAAGACTACAATTTGTATTACCTTAATAAAATCTTAATGTGTTACATGATATATATCTTAAGTAATGTCATCTTACATAATACAATATCTTATTATGATAGTTACTAAAAAAAAGTTACAGAACATATACTCAATGGAATATCACTCACAAATAAAAAACCTGATATTGTGTTTTTTCGAATAAAGTGGATGGAACTGGAGAAGATTATGCTTAGTGAAAGAAGTAATGAGGTAAAGGACAATTATATATGAATGAATCACATGAGTTCATATCTGCATATGAATGAAATTCATATGCAGAATATAGAGAACTGAACATACGAATGTGAAGAAAAAGTCTATGGCTAAGACTGTGGGAGAACAATAGTGGCTACCTATGGAGGTGGTGGTGGGGACACAGGTGGTGGGAGTGGTGGGAAAAAAAGGAGCTATCCACAATATTTGTCCATATTGTATTCTAGTCGTGATTTTTGAAACATAAAAACTATAAGGAGAAGATACACTTGAAATAATGCAAAGAAAAACTTGCTTGTATGAAGATTTTTTTTTTCTGGTGGGAATGATAACAAAATAGTTAAGCAAACAGATTCTCATGCCTGAAGCTTTAAAGTCCAGGGTTAAATTCCTCATACCACCATAAGCCAGAGCTGAGTAATGTTCTGGTAAAAAATATATAAATAAATGAACAAGGTATTTATAGGGGCCAGGTGGTGGTGCACCTGTTTAAGTGCACATATTATAGTGTGCAAGGACCTGGTTTCAAACCCCTGTTTCCCACCTGCAGAGGGAAAGCTTCATGAATGGTGAAACAAGTCTGCAAGTGTCTCTCTGTCTCTTTCTCTATTTCCCCCCTCTCAATTTCTCAGTATCTATCCTATACTAAATAAATAAATATAAAAAATAGGCTTTTTTGTTGGTAGTAATAAAACAAATAAACAATAAAAGAGGGAGAGGGAAAGAGAGAAAAATATGTTGGTAACAGTCAATGAAAAGGTACTAGAAATCATCATATACAGAGAATGACTTTGAGCATTGCAATTGAGATATGCAGTTAGGAAGATTAAATGCTGCCATAGTTCTTGTGGTCTGAAGTAAGGAAGTGTATGTGATTTGTCATAGAAAGGAAGGTCTAGGGAAAAGGCCCAGTAGAGAAGAGTCTGACTTTTAACTTCTGATAATAACCATGCATCACTGAGCATAGGCTGATAATGACTTAAGTGGACATAAATATGTAGGATTGATGACATAATGTCAGTGTACATTAAGGTCCAGACAGGGTGAAAGTCTTTACAACATATCCTGTAACTCATGTAAAGCAAACATATCCTTGAATTGCTTATACTTGGCAACCATGCTTTGAACTTTTACTTTTTATGATGTAATTGTCCTAACAACCAACAAAAAGTGCTAAAACATTGTGTGCTACATTCTAATCTTTGTCTGTGGGGATTTTTTTCTAGAATCAGACACTATGGGCACAATTATTCACTGTATTTTATGCATTATTCTCTATTTTACTTCAGGTTTATTTTGGGACCTACAGTGTGTGACAAAAGTGCTTGCATATTTCTTAATACCTTGATAAATAGATGTCAATCTGTGATTGGGTGATGAGGTATTTTTCTTGTGTTAGTGTTTTTGAATGTTTAATACAATCCTTTAAAATTTATTCTTCAACAGCATGAGTCACAAAAGTTAATGTAGACGTTATGTGTTAGTCATATATTATGTTTGCCAATTTGGTTTAACACAGTTACTTAAGTAGACATTTCTAGTTGGTTTATGATTTTGACTTTACAGCCTTTCTAGGAAAACTCATACCATGGAGATTCCTTTAAAAACAGTGGAAACAGGGAACCATGTTGATCATTGGCTCTCCTCAAGAAAGCAAATGTTACAACAAAATAACCCAGGAATTTCATCAGAGAACAGCTAGGATTTCTGGTAAAAAAAAAAAAATCACTATTTTCAGGTTGGTGATTGCAAATGGATAGTGGAAACAGGAGGAGGAGGGAAAGACTTAAACATAAACACAACACTATTCCTGGGGGTGGGTGTGATTTACATCATTTTTAATATTAATCATAGTCATTAGTGGTTAGGCTGTACACAGTTGTGTGTCTGTGAAACCTGGCTAGCTTTTAGGCTTGATCTTTTTATTATTGCAATTTATTTCATATTGTTGCCCTTGTTTTTTATTGTTGTCGTTATTATTGTTGTTATTGCAGTCGTAGTTGTTAGATAGGACAGAGTGAAATGGAGAGAGGAGGGGAAGACAGGAGGAGAGAAAGACAAATACCTACAGACCTGCTTCACCACCTGTGAAGTGACCCCTCTGCAGGTGGGGAGCCGAGAGCTCAACTGGAATCCTTTCACAGATCCTAGAGCTTTGCGCACTCAGTCTCTGTCTAGCTGGCTTAACTTTCATTTTGAGGTGAGTGGTGTATTTCTAAGGGATTTGCTCATAGGATCTGTTTCTATGAAAACTGAAACCCAATATGCACCTGTCAGGTGCAACCATCAAGGTTGTGAAAGGAAGACAAAATGGCACCTGGATTGTTTTCTATGAAGTTTATATCCTACAGTTTTCTGTCCCAAGTCCAGTGTTGTAAATACATAATTAAAGGATTTGGATTGTTGGAGTTTAACTCTGACCTCTCCCTGGCCCCTTAAAAAAAGTTCTGCACCTTAAAAATCTCTTAACCAATTAATCAATAGCTTGATGTCACATAGTAGTGTGATGTTGAGGAATTATTCAGATACAGTCTATGCCCCCAGGTTTTACCACTCCCTGCAATATCCTAGTAGTGCCCTTTTCAACCAGTCCTGTCCGAAACCTCACCCCTGGTTGTTGCCCAATAAAAGCCCCCCCATTCTCATTTTCTCCTGCTCTCCCCCCCCCCCCCCCGAGGTAGTGGGACGATGGCCATTTTCGGCTGACTCCACGTGGCCTGAGCCACCCCCTCCTGATCCAATAATAAAGATCTGTGTACCCCATTTGCTCCAGATGTCCTCTCTTCTCCTCGAGCAGCCTGACAGTAGGGTAAATAGCTTCTTTATCATCTACATTTGGATACTATTTTTCTGTCTCTTTTTTAAATTTTTTAAAAAATATTTATTTTATTTATTCATTCCCTTTTGTTGCCCTTGTTGTTTTATTGTTGTAGTTATTATTGTTGTTGTTGGATAGGACAGAGAGAAATGGAGAGAGGAGGGGAAGACAGAGAGGAGGAGAGCAAGATAGACACCTGCAGACCTGCTTCACTGCCTGTGAAGCGACTCCCCTGCAGGTGGGGAGCCAGGGTTCGAACCGGGATCCTTATGCCAGTCCTTGTGCTTTGCGCCACCTTCGCTTAACCCACTGTGCTACAGCCCGACTCCCTATTTTTTCTGTCTCTTGTGGAAACTTTGTTCATACAGGATTTAGAATGGTTTCAGTAAAATCATTACCCAGCCTCCTTTTCAATTAGTTTTACTGTTTTCTGGAGGAGGTAAAAACAGGTTCTCCCTATTCAGTCTTCTTGCTGGAAACCCCCTGATTCCTATTTTTGTTATTTATTTATAAAGGCATGGATTCATGGATATTTACGGTTCAATCCTGTGTTGTTTGTTTTAGTGCTTAAATTGTCCTGTTCAAGTCACTAGGAACGTTTTATTGCACTGTCCTTTTTCTAGACTATTTTTTATTTTTTATTTATAAAAAAGGAAACACTGACAAAACCATAGGATAAGAGGGGTAAAACTCCACACAAATCCCACCACCACAACTCCATATCCCATCTCCTCCCCTGATAGCTTTCCTATTCTTTATCCCATCTCCTCCCCTGATAGCTTTCCTATTCTTTATCCCTCTGGGAGTATAGACCCAAGGTCATTGTGGTATGCAGAAGGTTGAAGGTCTGACTTCTGTAATTGCTTCCCCACTGAACATGGGTGTTGACAGGTTGATCCATACTCCCAGCCTGTCTAGACTTTCTTTTTTTTCCACATGGACTGGCACATCTCTTTGAAAAGGTGATAGGGAAAATCAATCTGCCTTGTGAAGTATAGACAAGGTTCTCCCACTCCCCCAAAATAAAAGAGTGTCTGTTACAGGCAAATAAAGGCTTTCATAGAGAAGGACACCAGTAGAAGTGTTATTTATTTTTCATCTTAGAACAATAAAAATGAACTTCATAGAGTGCCTGTCATTTAAGCTAGATGGTGCTTGAGATTGTATTAGTATCTTTAAAAAAATGAAATAACTTGTTGGAGCCAGCTTAATGACACAATTGAAGTACTGATTTCCTCAGAGAAGATATGTGCTATGCATATATATATATATATATATATATATATATTTTAATTTTTAATTTTCAGGTCTTCTGCAGAGCAATATGATTTTTGGGAGGCCCAAAGAAATGAACATTTAAGCTGTTTTCAGAGTTGAAGTATTCTACTAGGCTTCTACCTGGGGAAGCATTGCTACCTCAGACCATTTGGTATAATTCCACCTGCTTCCAGAGCATATTCTAATAAGAGCTAGATTTTACAGGTGTATTTCTATCAAAATTTTATTTAGATTTATTTATTAAATTTATTTACATTTATTAATACATATTAACTGTAATCTTTGTGTTTCATCAGGTTTTCTTTTTTTACTGACTTGTTATCTCTCAGTTGGTCATTTGTCATGGATCATATGTGATCGCTTACATTTTCCCTAAGTCTTTGTTCAGATGATCATTCATTTGATTAGAAATTAGATTTGAAGGTGAGAGTTCACCTTCTGCAAGCCATAATGACCTGGGTCCATACTCCCAAAGGGCTAAAGAATAGGAAAGTTATCAGAGGAGGGGATGGTATATGGAGTTTCGGTGGTGGAAATTGTATCCCACTTATCCTATGATCTTGCCAGTGTTTCCTTTTTATAAAACATATATATTAGTTTGGAAAGACAGAGACTGGGAAAGAGAAGAAGCATGCTTACCTCAGCACTATAGAAATAATGCCCCCCTCCCATGGAATATAATCTAAGGGGCCTGATGCTTGCTGTTTTTGTACAGGATATAGGCTTCATTGTCTCAGTATGGTGTCTATAATGCACTCAGTGAATGTATAGTCCTTTGACCCTCTTTGTTATCATTTGGCAGGAATGAGACCCTTGTTCACCTATTTAATGGTCAGTTTGTGGTAATTAAAATTTTGTTGAGGCTTTACTCTTTTGGAATGACTTTTTCAGATAGAAAGAGCTGAGCGGTAAAGTGTGTGTGTGTGTGTGAGAGAGAGAGAGAGAGAGAGAGAGAAAGAGAGAGAGAGAGAGATGGAGATAATAGTCCAAAGATTTTTTTTCTGTGTGACAAATTTTGGACTTGGACTTGAATCTGAGTTTAGCATATGCCAAAGCAGTGTACTATTCAAGTGAACTATTTTGTCTGTTCTAATTTATGACTATTTATGACTATTTTCATTTCATGATTTGTGTGTTCCATGCAACACCCTCACTTTTTATGTAAAGCAAACATTTAAGAAGAGTTTTGCATCAGGAGGAAGAGAGATTTACAACCCTCTTTTTTCTTTTTCTTTTTTTTTTTTTTAGTATAATGGTTAAGTTTATTAAGTTTCTTTTTCTAAATTTTTATCTATAAAATGAAAACACTGACAAGACCATAGGATAAGAGGGGCACAATTCCATATAATTCCCACCTTCAGGCATACATACACACAAACACACACACACACACACACACACACACACACACACTGTATCCTGGAATCTCACTATCCAGAGCTCTACCCAACTAGGGAAAGATATAAACAGTCTGATAAAATAATAATAATAATGATAATAAATAGTATAGCCAGGGGCCCTTTGGAATATAATTATAATAGGCCTACTAGCTATCTACAAAACGGAGAACCCCAACTCTTCATCTGAACTATTCTAGCCTTTAGGTTCATGATTAGCCAACAGTTAGTTTGGCTTTACATGTTAATTCTTTTTTTCAGCCACCAGGTTCCAGATGCTAACATGATGCCAACTGGACTTCCTTGGGCAATTGTTTCCCCACCAATGTCTCCTGAAGCCCTGCTTCTCCAGAGCCCTGTCCCACCGGGGAAAGAGAGATACAGGCTGGGAGTATCGATTGACCTGTCAATGCCTATGTTCAGCAGAAAAGCAATTGTGGAAGCAAGACCTTCCACCTTCTGCACCCCATAATGACCATGGGGCCATACTCCCAGACAGATAAAGAGTAGGAAAGCTATCGGGGGTGGGGGGTGGGATACAGAGTTCTGGTGGTGGGAATTGTGTGTAGTTGTACCCCACCTTAGTCAATGGTTTTTGTCAGTGTTTCCTTTATTTTATATATATATATGTATATGTATATGTATATGTATATGTATATGTATATGTATATGTATATGTATATGTATATGTATATGTATATGTATATGTATATGTATATATATATATATATATATATGGCTGAGAGTATGAATCAACCTGCCAATGCTGATGTCTAGTGGAGAAGCAATAACAGAAGTTCCAACTTCACACACACACACACACACCTATAAATGACTAATAAAAAATGAAAAATACTATTTGTTTACTTTGAGTTTGATACTTTGGTTTTTGATTTGCTTTGATTTCCTCCATTGTTTTCACTTTCCTCTGGTCACATCATCTAACTCTAAATTCATAATATTTACTTTCTTTTTTTTTTGCCTCATTTTATTTTTCCCTTCTTCAGAATTAGGACTTTTAAGGGAGACTAAGAGAGTTTTGTTATGTTTCATATTACCCCCAATGAATCCACTTAGTTGCTAAGCTTCTACTAACTACAAACCATTCTGGAATATAGTTAATTAGATTTCACTGTTTTCCAGCAAACTGTTGAAAGAGTCCATAGGGATTAGTGGCACTAATCAGAATTTGAAAGGGCACTAATAGCTTTGTAAATATTACAGGATTAGATTCACTTTTTTTTCTTCTTAACCTTCTTTAGGTGTGGCACTTCAAATATAATATGAAAGGCAAACTCATGGGTCCTGGCACTGGGCTGAGGATTCAGATATAGTAGAGTTGACAGGAAGAGGGAAGTACAAAGACCAAAAGATTCCAATGATTTTTTTTTTCCCCAGATCACTCCTCAGCTTTGGCTTATAATGGTGTGGCTTATATTTGAACCTGGGATTTTGGAGCCTCAGGAATGAGAGCCTTTTTGTATAACCATTATAATATCTACTTCTGCCCTCCAATAAAGTTAATTTGTGATAAAATAAGTATTTCAGTCCCACACACATAAGAACATTCAACTTCTTCCCATACTAACCTGACAACACATAAATTTCAAAGGCAATATATGATGAATATGTTTCCCATGTTGAAATATATCTATAATGACATTATTCAGTCTTCTAAGAGTGGGTACACACATAATAATTGGGGACATAGTACTGGAACTAAAGAATGACAATATCTCTTGTCCTTGAGATGCTCATAGTTCATTATGGAAGACAGGCACATTTCTTTAAATCATAATGTGATTGAAGCTAGACTTATAAGAGAACCACTCATGTTAATTGATCATTTCCAACCATACTGACAGCCTTTACACCATTAGCACCATTCAAATTCCTTTGTCCTGTACACCTTCCTTAGTTCCACGTTTCTTTATATTAGACTCCTTTTTCAAAACATACAAATTCTACTCCATTTGTGAAGTATTTTCTGATATTTCACCTGAGCCCTCTAACATCTCAAAATGGTCTTGGCTTTATATATATATAAAATACATATAATATATATATAAAATGGTCTTGGATATCCAAGACCATTTTGAGGTGTTAGAGGGCTCAGGTGGTAAAAATGTATTGATGTTCTCACACATGTAATTAAAAATGCTAAACAATTGTAAGTATAATGAAGTCCCACAAGGTTCTTCTGTTTTGTTGATCTTTTTAACATAATTCAAGGACATATTAAGGATCAAATCATCTCAACATCGCTTACCTCTCTGTCTCTATTTTTGTGCTCTTGAATTGGAATGCTAGAAATGTACTTGGTTTGCTTTGAGGTGATCTAGTACTATTCAGCTCTTTTCCCCACATTGGGCTGAAGCACTATTCTAGTGTTCTGGCTCATAAGCCATCAAGCAGCACAGTAGATGCTCAATAAATATTTATTAATTATCTGAGTAAATAAATCATATTAGGTTTTTGCCACTTCAAAGGCTACTAGAGTAGTAACCAGAACAAAATAAGGGTTGACTTTTTTTCATGATGTTTGTGGTAGTGGTGGTTACCTGTATCTTAAAATTTTCATAGGTTTATCACTGAAAAGCTGCCATTCAACTAAGTGTTAATGAGCCAGCATTTCAGACTTCACCTTGCTCTAATAAATATAGTATTTCCAATATTATCTTAATTCCATCCTCCATTTTTGCCTTGCCTCTGAATCTAGGAACCTCCTATGCATACCTTCTGGGAAAGGGTATTACTTGATAATGTTATCTCAAAGTTATGTAAGGAGCAGGTTGCCAGGTCCTGGTGATTGATTCCACGTGATAAGATCCTCTTCAGGTTGAAGGCTGCATAACAAGACTCTAAGTCAGTCAGATGGCTTCCCCCTCACTAACCCATGACCCTTTTTAAAAACTGTCCCCCAACTTGAAAGCAAGATAGTTTTTTTTGCAAGATAGTTTTTGAGATAGGTATAATCTTAGATTTATTAGAAACAGACTAAATCTGCTTTTTCCCCAATTCTCGTCTCATGGGTAAATGGCTCTCAGAACAATCAATAATTTGAATTGTTGATTTGGTAACACAAGGACTGTACTTTCTAAAGATTTCTAGAAAAGTGCTGAAGTCTTGATTCCTTTTCCTTCCACTTTATTGAGGGATGGTGGTAATGGTTTGCAGTGCAGTTGTTGACATGCAGATACAATAGATCATTTCCCCATGATAAATGTGTTTACAATATTCTCTCTTTCACCCTAGGTCCTTTTCCACCATCATGTATCATTATCAGTGGGATGCAAATAAAATACCATTTTACAACTGTAAGAGTGTCATACATTAGAAAAGATAGGAACACCAACTGTTGGAGAGGCAGTGGGGAAAAGGAACTCTCTGGTGTGAATGTAAACTCATTCAGGCCCCTGTGGAAAACAGTCTTGAGTCTCATCAGAACACTAGAAATAGACCTACCCCATGACCCAACAATTCCTTTCATGGGAATATATTCTAACAAAACAGAGACATCTAACTGAAGAGACCTATGCACATATATGTTCATAGAAGTACAGTACAGTTTGTAACATCCCAAACTTACAAGTAACCCAGATGTTCAATGACAGATGGGTGGCTAAGAAAGTTATGAAGTATTGATTTTCACCAAACTTGGTATGGAGTGTCTCCAGTGTAAAATTAATAAGTGTAGACTCTGTCTTTAGAGGTCCATGACCCAGGTTCTGTCTCTGCCACTTGCAATTTCTTTGACTTTGAGAAGGATTTTAAGTTTTTCTGGCCTTCATTTGTCGTCATTTGGCTCTTGGAGATGTTAAAAGTAGGATGCACTGGGAGACTCATTTTCTTCCCGGTACTTTCCCTTGTAGGCACAAGGACATCTCATTTCTAGCTATGTCATTTTCAGCAACAATTTTCCATCCACTGAAAATAACTATGAAAGTAGTGAGATTGGGAAGCCTGATGTCATATCTGTCTTCTCCTCCTCAATTTACAGACCCACCTGGGCCTATGGGAGGCTAGAGCTCACTTATTCTAGCTCTGTCATTAACAAAGTCCCAAGATCATATGGGTCTTTTTCAGCTAGACCTGTGTTCCAGCGCTACAGCATAGAAAGCCAGCTTGTTCATTCCCTGATTAGCTTCACTTTGGGAGACAGTGACAAAAAAGAGTAGTTACAGCATCAGGTGGAAGCTGAATTTGCTAACTGACTTAGATAAAGCCAATGGCTTAATTCCTATTTGGAGACTGGTGATTATTGTGGGAAATAAGTAAGTTAACACATGGCAATCATATAGTACTTGGAAGATAAATAAATGCTATTTAGTAATCAGTTACTATAATGATGATGATGACAATGATGATGATGATTATAAAGACAAGGATTGAGAAGGAAAGGGGAGATGGAGAGAAACACAGCCTGCTTTGCTGCTTGAGAAGCTTTCCCCTTTGAGAAACTTTCCCCCTGCATGTGGGGTCCAGAGGTTTGAAACCAGGTCTTTGAGCATTTTAACATGTGTGCTCAGTTGGGTATTCTACCACCCAATTCCTTATTATTATTATTATTAATTTATTGCTTAGGTATCATTACACTGTGCTTAGTAACTTCCAGACATGATTGAACATAATTTACTACTTGATTCACAAGGTTGTCATGACATTTATTTATATAATCTATTTCACTGTATTTTTTAAACTATAAAGTACATCATATGCTGGTTATGATGATACAGTATTTAGTGTCTTTAAGTTAGAAAAGAACATTAACTACATGGGGTGCTATTCCTTACCGAGTACTCTTTTCTCCATTGTTATTTAAGACCATTTTAATCTCTTTCAAATGACAGAATAAAGCATTACAGTTGAATCACTAAGTATTTTGTTGATTTCCTAGCATGAATCATTCACGGTAAAGATAGTTCATGAAAAAAAAAAATCTATTAACTCTCTGTAGAAACAAAGCTGTTGTGGCCTTAGTGCTACACCCTGGTGTGCTGTTTTAAAAGATTTCAGAATATTTACGAAAGAATCCAAGTTTGTGAATAGAATGTGGACAGATTTATCATAAAGTGCATCAGTGTTAACCCAAACCTGAGTTGGACTCTTGATTTAAATGTTTGTTATTTCTCTTTCTAAGACAAGATACATTTCTTGATTGGCCAGAACCAGTTTTATTACTTTTACTTTCTTAAATCCTTGCTAAACTTCTTTTTTAAGATTTTATTTACCGATGAGAAACTTAGGAGGAGAGAGAAAGAACCAGACATTACTCTGGCACATGTGCTGCCAGAGGCAAACTCAGGATCCAAAAGCTTTGGACTCAGAAAAGCTTTATCACTGTGTCACCTTCTGGACCACAATCCTTGATAAACTTTTTTAAAACAAATTTTAATTATCTTTATTTATTTATTGGATAGATACATCTAGAATTTGAGAGGGGATGGGGAGGGAGAAGGTAGAGAGGTAGAGAGACAGACACCTACAGCACTGCTTCATCACTTGCAAAGCTTTCCCCCTGAAGGTGGGGACTGGGGGGTTGAACCTGGGCTCTTAGCATTGTAACATGTGCGCTCAACCAGGTGCTCCAGGGCCCTGCTAAACTTTTAATATATTAATTCAACAGATGTTTGTTGAACATCTATTTTGTGCCAGTTACTGTTATTGGGGATATGGTAACAAAGCATTCATCTTTTACACACATATATACTGTTGCTAGCAAAATTTACTGAAAGCAAAATATTAATAGACTTTAATATTTAGAGATTTAAATCTGTCCTTTAGAGACATATTCAAAATTGTATTTAAATAATTCATAAGATATTATAACTTATAGGAAATACTTAAATACATGCCTTAACACCTCCTTAATCTGTACATGTAACTATTACCCAAAACTTTAGAATGCTTATTTAAATATTGATTTTTTAATTCAGATTAAGCTAGTGTTTCAGTAGTAGACCTCCTACACACACACACATACACACACACATACACACACACACACTTTGTCCAGAAGAATCTAACAACAGTGTTTTATATAGTTCCTAAGTCAGCAGCTCTTAAGACAATAATTTGTAGAAATTGTGATTAAGGAAACAATTTCTTTTTCTTGAATTTTTCCAGTCAGTTAAAACAATAGTTGCATATTAAATTAGATCAGTATTACATGTTACAAACTGCAAATGGCCCAAGATCAGAAAAGATGAAAGGGAAGGAAGAATGTTCTAAGTAATAGTTTAACATAATCAAACCTACCTTACACAAATCAAATTATGATTGCCTAATTTATTTTACATACTAATGATTTTTATGAATTTCTTTTTAAAAATTTATTTATTTGGAAATTAATGTTTTACATTTGACAGGAAACAATAGTTTGTATATGTATTAACATTTCCCAGTTTTCCATATAACTATACAACCCACACTAGGTCCTCTGTCATCCTTTTTGGACCTGTATTCTCCCCTCTACCCACCACAGAGTCTTTTACTTTGGTGCAATTGCCAATTCCAGTTCAGGTTCACTTGTGTTTTTGCTTCTGATCTTGTTTTTTTCAACTTCTGCCTGAGAGTGAGATCATCCCATATTCATCCTTCTGTTTCTGAATTATTTCACTTAACGTGATTTTTTTCAAGGTCCATCCAAGTTCAGCTGAAAACATTGAAGTCACTGTCTTTAATAGCTGAGTAGTATTCTATTGTGTGTATATACCACAACTTGCTCAGCCACTCATCTGTTGTTTGGACACCTGGGTTCCTTCCAGGTTTGGGCTATTACAAATTGTGCTACTAAGAATATATGTGTAAATAGATCTTTTTGGATGGATGTGTTGGGTTCCTTAGGATATAATTCCCAGGAGAAGAATCGCAGGATCATAGGGTAGGTCCATTTCTAGCCTTCTGAGAGTTCTCCAGACTGTTCTTCACAGTGGTTGGACCAATTTACATTCCTACCAGCAATGTAGAATGGTTCCTTTGACCCCATAACCTCTCCAGCATTTGCTGCTGCTACCTTTTTCGATGTATGACATTTTCTCAGGAGTGAAGTGGTATCTCATTGTTGTCTTTATTTGCATTTCTCTGAAAATTCAAGACTTGGAGCATTTTTTTCTTGTATTTCTTGACCTTTTGGATCTTTTCTGTGGTGAATATTCTGTCTATGTCCTCTCCCCATTTTTGGACGGGGTTGTTTTCTTGTTGTTGATTTTGGCAAGCTCTTTACATATTTTGGTTATTAAAATCTTGTATGATGTATGACATGTAAAGATCTCTTATTCTGTGAGGGGTCTCTTTTTTCTGTGAAGATGCTTTTTAATTTGATGTAGTCCTGATATTTATGAATTTCTTTGTAATGAACATTCCTGAAGTAAGGTTCTCTTTTCCTAATTAATTTTCCTAATTTTTCTAATTAGATCACATAGACTTTACATTGGAAGGTGTGACAATTACATGGCAAGTAAGCTATAATTAAATTATTTGACCTATAATGAATTAGTAATATGCTACATTTATTATACATTTGACTGGTTTTCATTCAGATAGCTGAGTTTCATTCTGTTTTAGAATTTTCATAGAACATTTACCATATTGTTTTTTTTTCTATTTAGTTTTCCAGTAGAGTGAGCTCAAAAATCTTTTGAATTTTACCTTATTAGGTTCCAGTGACATATTAAAAAGAGAAATAGATGGAGCAGCAACAGTTGTGTTTTTCTCCTCTCTTCTCCTCTCCCGGGTCAAGTAGGAATACCAAAGGAAATCATCTGGGACTGCAAAAAGGCAAGACTAGAATGACATCATGAATCTACCAAATCACTGAGTGAGGGATTAAGCTAAGAAGCCCACTTATAATTTAAAAGCCCTCAGGCTCCCACAGACTACAGGAAAGAAAAAGAACAAAAAAGACTTTACAAGTCATTGTGCTCCAACTCAGGGATTAAAATAATATTGAAACAACTGTTAATTTCCACAACTGTGAGCCTTTTATGTACCTTACTTAGATACAAGTCAAACCAGGCAAGAGTGATCAGTAATTTGAACAGTACTGAGAGAGGAACCTCATCACATACTATATAGAATGGTTAAACCAACAAGAAGAAGTATTGGAGAAATGAACCAGGACAAGAGTCCAGCTAAAAGCCTTTCAAAGGTTGAAGCACAAAACAATGAGGTCAACATCCAAACACTAGTTAAGGAAATAATCACAGGAATGAGTAAAGAGTTTAAAAGAATTGTCATCAGAAATGCAGAAACAACAGATGAGACTCTGCAAGAAAACACTAATTATCGCAAGGTTATTAGAGAGCTGAAAGCTGAAATAGCTGAGCTAAGAACACAACTAGCTGAACAAGATAAAATGGTATCAGAACAGGGTAACAAAATAGATGAACTCCAGAAAACAGTAGAGGGAAGAGAAAACAGAATAAATGAGGCTGAAGACAGAATTAGAAAGTTCAAGGATGAATTAGAGACCACTAAAAAAGAAGTAAGAAATCTCAAAAGAGATTAAGAGATACAGAAAACAACAACAGAGACCTATGGGATGTCTTCAAAAGAAATAATTTATGCATTATTGGCTTACCAGAGGAAGAAAGAGTAGAAGAAAGCATTCTTCAGGACATAACAGCTGAAAACTTCTCTAGTCTAGACAACATCAAAGACATAAAGGTTCAAGAAGCCCAGAGGGTGTCAAGCAGAATTAACCCAGACTTAAAGACACCAAGACACATTACATTTAAAATGGAAAGTAATAAGGATAAAGAAAGGTTCCTGAAGGCCACAAGAGAAAAACAAAGGGTCACCTACAGAGTAAAACCCATAAGATTAGCAGCAGACTTCTCCACACAAACACTACAAGCCAGATGAGAATGGCAAGATATCTATTGAGCACACAATGAGAAAGGCTTTTGACCAAGACTACTGTATCTTGCTAGACTGTCATTCAGACTAGATCAAGGTATAAAAACCTTCTCAGTCAAGCAACAGTTGAAAGAATCAACTATCACCAAGCCTGCCCTGAACAAAGTTCTGAAAGGTCTCCTATAAACAGTCAGACCACCATAAATAGGCCATCTATCAGAACACTCTAAAAGTCTAAAAGAATGGTGTTAAAATATCTTCAATCTTTGATATCTATAAAGGTCAATGGCCTGAGTTCACCTATTAAAGGCACAGAGTAGGAAGATGGATCAGAAAACACAACCCCACAATATGCTGTCTACAGAAAACCCACCTAACTCAACAAGACAAACACAGACTCAAATTGAAAGGATGGAAAACTATCATACAAGCCAATGGACCACAGAAAAGGGTAGGAACAGCTATTCTCATATCTAACACAATAGACTTTAAAATAAATAAAATTAAAATGAGATATAGAGTGGTCTTTAAAACCTCAAAATTCTTTGAATAAAGAGTAAGCAATTAAAACTCACCCATAATTTTGACAGGATGAAATGTATACTATACTAGAAGAGTCTGGGGCAGTTCTTGCAGTCTTTATTTCTCAAAGACCAGTAAACATGTCTAACTTTATAATACATATTTAAAAAATGGTACAATCTGTTGGGCTTAGGAAAAAATTAGTAAAGTCATGGGCCCGCTACTATATACCTAAAATAGACTTCCTGGCTTTTTCCATAAAGGAGACTCCAAATCTCATCTGCTATATTCTTACCTTTAGATTCCTGATTATTGAACATTTTGTTCTGCTTTATATCTTAATGCTTTTCAGCCACCAAGTTGCAGATGCTACCAGAACTCCAACCTGACTTCCCTCAGTAGATGACGACCTCACCAATGTGTCCTGAATATGGAACTTTGGTGGTGGAAAGTGTAGAATTGTACCCCTCTCATACGAAGGTTTTGTTGATCATTATTAAATTAATAATTAAAAAAGAAGAAAAAAAAGATGGTGCAGAGAGAAATGAAATATTTGGTTTGAATAACGACCAAAATAAAAAGGAAAGAGAAAGTAGGAAAATAATATACCCATGTTCATAGTTGCACTATTTGGACTAATAGTCCAAACTGAAAGTAACCCAGAGATCCAGTGGCAGATGATTGGTTGAGAAAATGATTGTATATATACACAATGAAATAGTACTCACCTATAAGAAATGATGAAGTCTCCTTTGCCATATTATGGATAGAACTTAAAGAAGTAAGATTAACCGAGACAAGGCAGAAGGAGAATGATGAATAACAGATGACCTCATTCATAGGTGGAACTTAAGAAACAAGGAAAGAAAGGGAAAAAACACTGGGTGAAACTTGTGATATGTGGCAGCAAAGCTTGGAGCAAAGATTGGAGTGGGGCAGGAAAGAGTAGGAAGAGCCCGAGAACATGTTGGGAACTCAGTGCAAGATTTTAGAGGAGGGCCTAAATTGGTTGTAGTGTGAATGGTGTGCAGACAACTATCATGGGGAGATAAGAAATTGTATGCATGTGACAGCAACTGTCTTTTAAATCCTCTTTTCCCTAGTAAAATAAAAATTTAAAAAAGAGTGAGAAGGAATGTATCAACAGCCTTTGTCACAGAACTTGAGAACATTGACGTTTCAGAAGTTTAGTCCTCATTCCTTAGGGAGTAGAACTATATCTAAAAGGACATGTGGAGGGGCTCCTGGTAGATAGTACATAGATAATTACTTATACTATGAAACCGTGTTGTACAGATACTCATGTGACACACTGCATGCATTAGACCAGCTTCATCAGTGGTTGAAAAACTCTTTAATCTATCCTAGCTCATTGAAGAGACTAACCTTAGTCATTTTAAACTCAAACTACTAAAGATAATTTTTCAATCAAGTTGAGTCACAGGCCTATTTTAGAGCATACATTATCATCTATGCTCCTCACAACTTGTGAAGTCATTACTTAGGTATGTAAATATTTATTTACCAGTGAAATTATAAATGTAGTTTCTGCATTTCAGAGAAATGAAAAGGTTTATGAGAGGCTGTAACCATCAGATTCACAAAAAAAAATCATTTTTATGTTACCTGCTTGCTTCTTTCTCTAAAGTTTAAAGTAGAATATTTACATCTGTATTAAAATGCCCTTTCAAACTAAAACAACCAATAATGAGCAAAGCTTGTATTTACTATTGTTCATGATATTTAGACACATAAGCTCTAAATGATATCAGAACTTCTGTTGCCTCAACTCCAATATTAGAACAAAAGAGAAGCTGGGTGAAGGAACCTATCCAGGGTCTGCCAGTGTGTTCATAGAGAGACAGTTCATGGCCAGAGCCTCTAGACCAAATTCTAGAATTTTTTCCCCATTGTTTCACACATCTTATATAGTCAGTTCTTGAAAAACACAGAAATATGATGAGCTAGTGGCATTTCAGATCACTTGTATACATGAACTCTCCATTGTTTAGTAAACTGTTCATAGTAGAACACTCCATTGATGCGTAAATTTGTAAAACATTTAACATTCTAACCCAAACTCCTGGGCTTTGTACAACTGAAATTCTTAACAACTTAGAAAAAATGTATAATTTGAATGAGTATAATTTGGGGAGCTATGTAAAGCTGACTCTCTCAAGTTTACATAAACACTTCTATCTTTGACAGTGACAAAGTACTGCCAGGTTTATGGAAACCGAGGGGGGTGTTTTTGCCTGAGGTAGAAAAAAAGATGTAATTTGTTGTCAGAAAATTAATGGTGATGTGTTTGTATTCAAAAAGTTGTCAACATGAAGTACGATACTTAAAAACTATCATAATTGGAATTCTAAAAATTTTATTATCTTTATTTATTGGATAGAGACAGTCAGAAATCAACAGGGAAGGGTGGTATAGAAAGGAAGAGAGACAGAGTGGCACCTGCAACACTGCTTCATCACTTGCAAAGCTTTCCTTCTGCAGGTGAGGGCTGGGGCTTGAATCTGGGCCCTTGTGCATTGTAACATATGCTTTCAACCAGATGTGCTACCACCCAGCCTTCAGTGAAAATTCTTTCCGTCCTTTTCTTTTGTCTATGTCTGTGTGGGTGGCATCTGTTGGCTCTGTTGGTTCTTTTTCTACCCTTGAGATTATTCAGATTTCAGGGATTAACATTAGTAGACAGGATCATCAGTTCTTCATTTTTTTGTGGATTTAGTCAATGAGAAGCTCTGGCAGAAGGTCAGAGAAAAAGGATACAGTGATGTTGGGGCATTTGCATTCCTGAATCTTTTATTTTTGTTGGATTGATGCTTGGAATTTTTGCTCCCTTCCCACTAGCATCAAAGGTCCTTATGTTATAGCTATGACTTTCAGTAGCCTACTTAATTGCCTCTTCAGGTATAGGAGTAAATGGTAATGACTTTTACTGTTGTCATTCTGAAGCATTTTCACAATCTCTTCTACTCTACTCTATGCAAACAGCTCTTTCATTAAAATCTCTTTTGTTACCATGTTTGACCATGCCTTTCCTGGCAGGGATTTGACTAATCTAGACATGCACCAGATTTGTAGAGACATTCTTCTTCTTCTAGCGTTTGCCCTTCTTCCATAGCCAGTCAACAGCATCAGGTTGAACCTGATGTAAAGTTTCGAGACCTCCTTTGAATCTGGAGAGGTGGCAGTCGTTGACTATGTGGGTCATAGTCTGTCTGGAGCCACAGGGGCAGTTCGGGTCGTCTCTGGCTCCCCAGCAATGGAACATAGCGGCGCACCGGCCATGGCCTGTTCGATAGCGATTGAGGAGGGCCCAATCATAACGTGCTAGGTCAAAGCCGGGTTGACGCTTGCAGGGGTCTGTGATGAGGTGTTTGTTCTTTACCTCGGCTGACTGCCAACTCTGTTTCCATTATGTAGAGACATAATAATACGTTGTTAAATATCTTTAAGTTCATGCCCTTACTGTATTTCCCAACCTAGTGTAAGATTTAAGCACACATGCAACCAATTTGTCATATTTAGGAGGCAGTATTTTTCTCTTTCCTTCCTCTATCTATCCATGGCAAGTCTTTTGCTGCATCTTTTATCCCATCTCCTTTCCTTTTCATGATAATTTCTCTGACCACCTACAGATATTATTCAGGCTCTAGCAATAGCTTTAACATTCTTGAGCTATGACTCTTTTGTGAGTCAGATAAAAATAATTTTTTCTCCCAGCAAAGTATAAAAATGTATACATAATAAACTTGCATGTTATGCAAATTGACTGAACTGAAGTTTGATTTTGACGATGGAATATTTTATTCATGGGGAGAGGTCACATAAAACAATGGTGATAGTCTAGAATAACAGTAATAAATTGACTAAATTGGAAAATAGAAAACACTCTCAATAGTAAATAACTTTGACCAAGTTAAGGTTTCTGATTTAAAACTTAAAAAGAAGGTTTACATAGCAACATAAAAGTTATCTTGGGCACTCAACTGAATTTGACATTTCTGTTTTGATAGTAGTTGGTGGTAAGAATTGTGACTCAAAGATAGATTATTGTCAGAGAACATCAGAATTCTCTAAGACACTGATGGGCTGAATTTATATAGATGTTTTCCTTAGTTTTTGATTCAATGAATTTATCTTAATTTTTTTACTGGGGTTACTGATGGTTACAGTAAATACGGTTGTTGGTACATGTGTAAAAGTTTTCAACTTTCTGTAAAACACTCTCACCCCCAACCTAGGTCTCCGTCCACTATCTTGCAACAGGACCTGAAAGGACCTTTTTTCCCACAGCCCCCCTAGAGTCCTTTACTTGGTGCATGCAATACAGCAAACCCAGCCCAAGTTGTACTTTGTGTTTCTCCTTTCTGTTATTATTTCTCAGCTTCTGTCTATGAGAGATATTATCCCTTATTCATCTACTTTTCCTGGCTTATATCAACATATTCTTTTAATATTCAACCATGCTGGCATTGATTCCATACAGAAGGAATCGGAAGAGACTGCTCTAGTGTTTCAGTTATTTTTATATTTCTGTCAGCAAATAAATTTAAAAAATCTTTGTAACTCTTGACTTTAGTTTGTAGAGACACTTTAGACAGCACTACAAGACTGACATTGATGTCTGCAATTTGGTTTTCAAAATGCAACTTGGTTATCATTTGATCAATTAGGATGTTTATGGCTAAAATTAAAAGCTCATTTTGTTTCAATCCAGTTTTTCCAGCACCATTTATTGAAAAGAACTTCCTTTTTCCATTTAATACTTTGGGCCCCCTTATCAAAGATTAGATGTCCTTAGGTTTGGGGGTTTAGTTCTGGGCTTTCAAATCTGTTCCACTGGTCTGGGTGCCTATTTTTGTTCCAGTACCAGGCTGTTTTGATGATGATGGCCTTATAGTATATTTTGAGATCTGGGAGTGTGATTCCTCCATTTTTGTTTATTTTCCTCAAGGTTGAAACATGCAGAAGAATGAAAATCTCACCAGAAACAAAAAATCAGCTCCAAATGGACCAAAGACCTGGTTGTTAGACCAGAAACTATCAAATACTTAGAGGACAACATTGGTGAAACACTTTCCCAACTAAACCTCAAAGGACATCTTTGATGATACAAACCCAACTGCAAGGAAAACTAAAGCAAAAACAAATCAATGGGACTACATCAAATTGAAAAGCTTCTGCACAGCCAAAAAAACTATCACACAAAGAGACCCCTCAGAATGTGAGAAGATCTTCACATGCCATACATCAGACGAGAGACTAATCACCAAAATATACAAAGAGCTCAGCAAACTTAGCAACAAAAAAGCAAATGACCCCATCCAGAAATGGGAAGATGATATGAATAGAACATTCACTACAGAAGAGATCCAAAAAGCAAACACATGAAACATTGCTCCAGGTCGTTAATTGTCAAAGAAATGCAAATAAAGACAACACTGAGATACCACCTCACTCCTGTGAGAATGGCATGCATTAAGAAGGACAGCAACAAATGCTAGAGAAGCTGTGGAGGCAGAGGAACCATTCTGGACTGCTGGTGGGAATGTAAATTGGTCCAGCCTCTCTGAAGAGCAGTCTGGAGAACTCTCACAAGGCTATACATGGACCTTCCATATGACCCAGTAATTCCTTTCCTAGGGATATACCTGAAGAATTCCATAACATCCAACCAAAAAATATGTGTACACCTATGATAATAGCAACACAATTCATAGTAGCTAAAATCTGGAAGCAACCTAGGTGCCCAACAACAGATGAGTGACTGAGAAAGCTGTGGTATATATAGACAATGGAATACTATGCAGCTATGAAGAACAATGAACCAACCTTCTCTGGCCCATCTTAGACAGAGCTAGAAGGAATTATGTTAAATGAGCTAAATCAGAAAGATAAAGATGATTATGAGATGAACCCACTCATAAACATAAGTTGAGAAAGAATAACAGAAAGGGAAACTAAAAGCAGGATTTGACTAAATTTGAAGTAGGGCACTAATGTAAAAACCCTGGAGTGAGGGTAGGGTGGATGTTTGGCTTCACAGGGTAGGGTGGGGGGATGAGATGGGACATAGTCTTTTGGTGGTGGGAATGGTGTTTATGTACACTTCTATTAACTTGTAGTCATATAAATCACTCTTTAATAACATAAGAGGGGAAAATTTATTGAATGTCTCAAACTTTTTAAAAAATTTCTATTGGGGAATTAATGTTTTACATTTAACAGTAAATACAACAGTTTGTACATGCATAACATTCCCCAGTTTCCCATATAACAATACAAGCCCCACTAAGTCCTCTGTTATACTTCTTGGACCTGTATTCTTCCCACCCACTCACCCATCCCAGAGTCTTTTACTTTAGTGCGATACGCCAATTCCATTTCAGGTTCTACTTGTGTTTTCTTTTCTGATCTTGTTTTTCAACTTCTGCCTGAGAGTGGGATCATCCCATATTCATACTTCTGTTTCTGACTTATTTCACTTAACATGAATTTTTTAAGAAAGGATTAATTAACAAAACCATAGGGGAGGAGGGGTACAACTCTACACAATTCCAACCACCCAATCTCCATATCCCACCCCCTCCCCTGATAGCTTTCCCATTCTCTATCCCTCTGGGAGCATGGACCCAGGGTCATTGTGGGTTGCAGAAAGTAGAAGGTCTGGCTTCTGTATTTGCTTCCCCGCTGAACATGGGCTTTGACTGGTCGGTCCATACTCCCAGTCTGCCTCTCTCTTTCCCTGGTAGGGTGTGTCTCTGGGGAAGCGGAGCTCCAGGACACATTGGTGGGGTCTTCAATCCATGGAAGCCTGGCCAGCATCCTGATGGCATCTGGAACCTGGTGACTGAAAAGAGAGTTAACATACGAAGCCAAACAAATTGTTGAACAATCATGGACACAAAACTTGGAATAGTGGAGAGGAAGTGTTAGGGAGGTACTTACTGCAAACTCTAGTGTATTTCTGCTTTCAGGTATATATTTTGCAGTAGTTTATGGACATGTGTGAACATATGCTCTCTCTCAAAGAACCTGGTGTATATCTAGGATTTGGGACTTTGTTAGAAAGTGAACCACCTGAGATGAAATTAGAGTATACTATGAAAGGAAAGCTCTCACCCAAGTAATGAATCTGAAGGGTTGTCATTCCACAAGTGAAGTCTCTGGACACAGTCTGAAGTGAAGCATGTTGAGGTGGCAATCGTTGCATTGGTTAGGTTGTGATCGGCATAGGCAATATTATTTGATATGGATTGGGAGAGGCGTACGGGAAAGTGGGCCCTATCCAAAGGTTCCAGGACTGAGGGAAGTAGGGGCTCTATAGTGGAGATGTGAGGTTCCTGCTGTCTTAGGGTTCAAAAAGACAATCGATAGTTAATGTTATCATCACATTATTTGTTAATTGGGTTAACTTTGAAAAGTCCTTTTGTTAGGGTTTGTTGTACAGTACCCAGTATCTTGTATATAGCTGTGCTATTGGATGCTTCTGATCTGCTTGGCCTAGGCTTTTGAGAGAGTCCGCATATCAAATACACAGCCTATATATTAAGAAGACTCAGTCTGTGTTTTGAAAAACTTTGAGACATACAATTGATTTTCCCCCTCTCATATTAATTAACTAGTGATTTATATGTCTACATTTAGCTAGGAGTGTACATAAACACCATTTCCACCACCAAAAGACTGTGACCCATCCCTCCCACCCACTCCCACCCCCCACTGGCCCAGGAAGCTGCATGTCTACCCCTCACCACAGGGTTTTTACTTTAGTGCCCTACTTACAATTTGGTTGGGTCCTGCTTTTAGTTTCCCTTTCAGATCTTCTTACTCAACTTCTGTTGATGAGTGGGATCATCCCATACTAATCTTTATCTTTCTGACTTAGCTCACTTAACTTAACTTCCAGCTCTGTCCAAGATGGGTCAGAGAAGGTGGGTTCATTGTTCTTTATAGCTGCATAGTATTCCATTGTGTACATATACCACAGTTTTCTCAGCCACTCATCTGTTGTTGGGCACCTGGGTTGCTTCCAGGTTTTAGCTATTGTGAATTGTGCTGCTATGAACATAGGAGTACACACTTCTTTTTGGTTGGGTATTATGGAGTTCTTAGGGTATAACCCCAGGAGAGGAATTACTGGATCATATGGAAGGTCCATGTCTAGCCTTCTGAGAGTTTTCCAGACTGCTCTCCACAGAGGCTGGACCAATTTACATTCCCACCAGCAATGCAAAAGGGTTCCTCTGTCCCCACAACCTCTCCAGCATTTGTTGCTGCTGTCCTTTTTGATGTATGCCATTCTTACAGGAGTGAGGTAGTATCTTAGTGTTGTCTTAATTTGCATTTCTTTGACAATCAGTGACCTAGAGCAGTTCTTCATGTTTGGATCACCTCTGTAGTGAATGTTTTGTTCATATACTCTGCCCATTTTTTGATGGGGTCATTTGCTTTTTTGGTGCTGTTTGCTGAGCTCTTTATATATTTTGGTGATTAGTTTCTTGTCTGATGTACATAGGTGTGGGGATTTATTTCTGGGCTTTCAATTCTGTTCCACTGGTCTGTGTGCCTATTTTGGTTCCAGTACCATGCTGTTTTGATGATGATAATTTTATAATACAGTTTAAGGTCTGCGAGTGTGATACCTCCATTTCTGTTTCATTTCCTCAAGATGGTTTTGGCAATTATAGGTGTTTTCAGGTTCCAGATAAATGATTGTAGTGTTTGTTCTATTCTCTTAAAGAAGCTTGCTGGAACTTTGATGGGTATTACATTAAATTTATATATGGCTCAGGGGAGAATATTCATTTTGATGATATTTATTCTTCCAATCCATGAGCAAGGGATATCTCTCCATGTGTTGGTTTCAGTTTCTATTTCCTTGAGTAGCGACTCATAGTTTTCAGCATACAAGTCTTTCACTTCTTTGGTCAACTTTATTCCTAGGTATTTGATTGATTTTGCTGAAACAGTAAATGGGAGTGATTTCTGGATGTCTTCTTCTTCAGATTTAGTGTTTGCATAGAGAAATGCCACTGATTTTTGTACATTGATTTTGTAGCCTGATACCTTGCTATATTGCCTAATAGCTTCCAGTAATTTTCTACTGGATTCTTTAGGTCTTTCTATGTATACTATCATATCATCTGCAAATAGTGAGAGCTTGACTTCTTCCCTTCCAATCTGTATTCCTTTGATTTTTTTCTCTTGCCTGATTGCTATGGCAAGAACTTCCAATACTATGTTGAAGAGTAACGGTGACAGTGGACAGCCCTGTCTAGTCCCAGATCTGAGGGGGAATGCTTTCAGCTTCAGTCCATTGAGTATGATGTTGGCTGTAAAACCTATATATAGACTCCACAATCTTGAGGTATTTTCCATCTTTTGTAGAGTTTTGAGCATGAATGGGTGTTGGATTTTGTCAAAGGCTTTCTCTGCATCTATTGAGATAATCATGTGGTCTTTGGCTTTGCTTTTATTGATGTGGTGAATGACATTGATTGACTTACGGATGTTGAACCAGCTTGCATTCCTGGGATGAATTCCATTTGGTAATGATGAACTATCTTTTTGATGTGTTGCTGTATACGGTTGGCCAAGATCTTGTTTAATATTTTGGCATCTATGTTCATCAGCGATATTGGTCTGTAGTTTTCCTTTTTTGTTCTGTTCCTATCAGCTTTTGGTATCACGGTGATGTTGGCTTCATAGAAGGTGGAAGGGAGTATTCCTGTTTCTTCAATCTTATGGAAAAGCTTAGGAAGTATGGGTACTAACTGTTTCCTGAATGTTTTGTAGAGTTCGTTTGTGAAGCCATCTGTTCCAGGACTTTTGTTGTTGGGGAGATTCTCAATAACGGTTTCAATTTCTTTGTCTGTGATTGGTGCATTAGGTTTTGTAGTTCTTCTTGGTTCAGTTTTGGAAGGGCATATGCTTTTAGGAATTGTTCCATTTCTTCCAGATTCTCTAGCTTGGTGGCGTATAGTTCTTTATAGAAGTTTCGCAGGATTCTCTGGATTTCTGTGGTGTCAGTTGTGATATTTCTGTGGTGTCAGTTGTGGTTGTCAGTCGTTTACAATTCTATTAATTTGAGTCTTTTCTCTTTTTGTTTGGTGAGTCTGGCTAGGGGTTTGTCAATTTTATTTAATCTTTCAAAGGGATGCATTGGATCGACCTTCTCGTGGTGCATCCTGTGAGTACCCATTTATTGGGGAAACTGATCCACATGCATCCCAGTCACTTTCAAAGCCAGCAACAAGGAGACATCAGGCTCAACCTGTCGCTGTTGACTGGCTACGGAAGAAAGGCAAACGCTAGAAGAAGACTATTTCAAAGAACCAACATTTGGCTTCATTGATCGTTTGTATGGTTTTTTTTTTTTGATGTTGTCTATTTCTGCTCTAACTTTAGTGATTTCTGTCCTTTTGTTGCTTTAGGGTTCCTTTGTTCCTCTTCCTCTAAGTCCTTGAGGTTTGCAGTAAGGTCATTCATTTGAGCTTATTTTTTTTTCTCTTCCCTCCCCCCTCATTTGAGCTTCTTCTTGGTGTTTAATATGTGATTGTATGGCTGTGAGATTCTCTCTCAGTACTGCTTTAGTTGTGTCCCAAATATTTTGATAGGTTGTGTCTTCATTTTCATTTGTTTCCAGGAACATATGAATTTCCTGCTTGAGTGAATATCTGACCTAGTGGTTCTTAAGGAGTATGTTGTTTTGTTTCCAAATTCTGTGTCTTTTAATAATTGTTTGTTGTTAAATGTTAGTTTTACTCCACTGTAGTCTGAGAAGATACTTGGGATGATTTCAATGCTCTTGAATTTATTGATGCTGTCTTTGTGGCCTAACATGTGGTCTATCCTTGAGTATGTGTTATGTGGATTTGAAAAGAAGGTGTATTCCAGTTTTTTGGGGTGGAGGAGTCTGAAAATGTCCAAGAGGTCTAGTCTGTCAATCTCTTCATTCAAGTCTCTTGTATCTTTGTTGGTTTTCTGCTTTGTTGATCTGTCTAAGTGTGAGAGTGGGGTATTGAAGTCTCCCACTATTATTGTATCACTATTGATGTATTTTTGAAATTCTTTCAGTAAGTGCTTGACGTATTTAGATGGTCCCTCTTTAGGTGCATAGATGTTAATAATTGTTAAGTCTTCTTGTCTGATTGATCCTCTAATCATATATAATGTCCTTGCCTATCTTTTATTACTTTATTTAATTCAAAATCTATTGTGTCTGAGATGAGAATGGCTGTTCCGGCCCTTTTTTGTGGTCTGTTAGCCTCTATGATAGTTTTCCATCCTTTCACTTTAAGTCTGTGTTTATCTTGTTGTGACAGATGGGATTCTTGCAAGCAGCATATGGTTGGGTTATGTTTTCTGATCCATCCCCCCGCCCTGTGCCTTTTGATGGGTAAGTTTAAGCCATTGACATTTATTGATATTATGGATTTAATGTATTGTAGTGCCATTGTTCAAAAAAAATTTTTTTTTGTTTGCTCTGATGTATTGCCAGTATTATAGTGATGTTCTTGTTTATAAGAGGTCTTTTAGAACCTCTTTCAGGGCCGGCTTGGTGATGGCTGCCTCCTTTAACTGTTGTTTTTCTAAGAAGGTTTTGATACCTCCATCTAGTTTGAATGAAAGTCTAGCAGGATATATTATTCTTGGTTGAAACCCTTTTTCATTCAGGGCTCGATAGATATCTTGCCATTCCCTTCTGTCTTTTAGAGTTTGAGTGGAGAAGTCTGCAGATAATCTTATGGGTTTTCCCTTATGTGACTTTTTGTTTCTCTCTTGCAGCCTTTAGGATCCTTTCTTTATCCTTACTTCTCATTGTGACTATGATGTGTCTTGGTGTCTTCAGGTCTGGGTTGATTCTGTTTGGGCCTCTTGAATCTTGATGTCCTTTCTGTTATTCAGGTCTGGGAAGTTTTCTTGTATTATTTCCTCTAGAATGTTTGCTTCCCCTTCCTCTCTTTCTTCCTCTGTCAGGCCAATTATACGAATGTTACTTCTTTTGAGATCATCCCATATGTCTCTGTTCTTGTTTTCAGTGTCTCTCAATCTCTTTTTAAGCTCTTTTACCTCTTTCTTCATTTTCTCTAACTCATCCTCTAATTCTGTTTTCTGCTTCTGTTAGTCTGCTTTCCCTTGCCTCAGCTTCTTTCTTCATTACAGTTATTTCAGCTTTCAGTTCTCTAATTGCCTCAAGATAATCAGTATTTTCCTTGGGGGTCTCAACTGTTGTTTCCCTAATACTGCCATTCCTTTCCTCCAATGTTGTTTTCATTTCTGTGATTAATAAATTTATTATTGCTTGCATACTTTTCTTATCTATGGTTACTTCTGGCTGATTTGTAGTTTCTTCTGGGCTCTTGTTTTCATTCATCGGAGTAGCAGTTTTATTTGTTTTTGATCTACCCTTTTTTTTGATTTATGTGTTTCTTTTTTTATGCTCTATTGTTCCTCAGTTGTTGTGTCTTGAGTACAAGCAACACTATACTAAATACCTTTATGACAATTGCACTCACCAACCTCAGGAATTACAGTAGCAACTGAAGCAAGTATTGAAGCAGTTTAATCACTACCAGTTAGCCAAACAGTTTCTCCAGTCCGTGAAAAAATAGTAACCAAATCCCAGTGATGAAGAAAGAGAAAAGAAGGGATAGCAAGAAAAGACAGTTATGCAAATCTACTATCCACTGTATATTCTAGGGGTAACAAGAGGGGAAAGGGACTAGAGCAGAGATACACACATAGAGAGTCCACTCTGAGTCAGATTTCTTTCCCAAAATAATTCATAAATTCAGAAAGGCAAAGAAGAAGGAAGAAGTGTATGACAAGATAAATAAAAAAAGAAAAAGAAAGAAGAGACAAGAGAGAGAAAGGGAAAAGATAAGAAAAAGAGCTGTAATTAAAGAGCAGTGAAAGGAAAGGTTTTTTTTTTTTACTTTATTGTTAATTTAATTTAATTGTTTTGATTAGTTAGGAGGGGGAGGGAGGGGAGAGTCTTTAGAGGAGGTAGGATTAAGGAGACAAGTTCCTCCCACAATAGCTAAGATGCCGACTACCCTAGCACTGAAATATATGCTGAGTTAATTCTGATCAACCTAATGGGGGGGGAAGATATATGCCTTTATATAATATTAATAGTAAAATAGAGCAGGGAAAAAAATAAAAACCCTGTCCCAGGCAGCTGATTGTTAAGAATGAGAAAAAACAAAAACAAACAAAAAAACCCTTAGGACTAGACAAGAATAGCTGAAATAGACAGTTATGCAAATCTACTATCCACTGTATATTCTAGGGGTGGCTAAAGGAGAAAGGGAATTTGAGCAGAGACACTCACAGTGAGAGTTCACACTGAGTCAGAATTCTTCCCCAAAATAATTCCCAAATGTGTATCAGTGAATTCAAAAAAGCACACTGGGGGCTGTGGCTTTGGAAGCTGTAGCATTAAGGAAGAAAGGATGACAAGAATGAGAAAAAGAAAAAAAAGTAAGAGAGAGAGAGGAAAAAGAAAAAGATAAGAAAAAGAACAGTCATAAAAGAGCAGTGAAAGGAAAGGTTTTTTAAATTTATTTATTTTTAATTATTTAATTAGCTATGTGGGGTGAGGTGGTGGGGTAGGCTACTTAGAAAGAAAAAAAGGCCAGAGGTTTCAGAAGGGTATAGATTTAGAATGAATGATACTCCTTGGTGGGACAGGAATTTGGTAAAGAAAGAAGCTCCTAGCAGGGGAGCCTGCTAGGAGCTGGTCCCCAGAGACTGGTTATGGGGGGGTATGCTTAAAAATTAGAAGGAAAAAAAATTTTCCCCTTTTTTCCTACTCTAATTCTTAACCCAAATTAAGTTATAGTCACCTACTTGGTGGCACCGCTAGGACCCCTTATTGACTGGCTTACTAAAGACAGAAAATCCTACCGTTTCCAGGAGATGTGGTCAGATCTCAAGCCACTAGCAGCTTCTCAGTCCGCCATCTTCCAGGAACCTAACATGAATTTTTCAAGGTCCATCCAAGATCGGCGGAAACTGGTGAAGTCACCATTTTTTACAGCTGTGTAGTATTCTCCATAGTGTGTATATACCACAACTTGCTCAGCCACTCATCTGTTGTTGGACAACTGGGTTGCTTCCAGGTTTTGGCTATTACAAATTGTGGTGATAAGAACATATGTGTACACAGATCTTTTTGGATGGATGTGTTGGGCTCCTTATATCCTCAGGAGAGGAATTGCAGGATCATAGGATAGGTCCATTTCTAGCCTTCTGAGAGTTCTCCAGACTGTTCTCTACACAGTTGGGACCAATTGACATTTCCACCAGCAGTGTAGGAGGGTTCCTTTGACCTCAAACCCTCCCCAGCACTTGTTGCTGCTACCTTTTCTGATGTATGACATTCTCACAGGAGTGAAGTGATATCTCATTGTTGTCTTTATTTCATTTATCTTACAATCAAAGACTTGGAGCATTTTTTATGTGTTTCTCGGCCTTTTGGATCTCTTCTGTGGTGAATATTCTGTCCATGTCCACCCCCCTTTTTTGGATGGGATTGTTGTCTTGTTGTTGAGCTTGGCAAGCTCTTTATATATGTTGGCTATTAAACTCTTGTCTGATGTATGGCATGTAAAGATCTTCTCCCATTCTGTGAGGTGTATCTTGGTTTGGGTAGTGGTTTCTTTTGCTGTGAAGAAGCTTTTTAATTTGATGTAGTCCCATAGGTTTATACTTGCCTTAGTCTTCTTTGTAATTGGATTCGTTTCATTGAAGATGTTTTTAAAATTTATACGGAAAAGAGTTCTGCCATTATTTTCCTCTATGTATCTGATAGTTTGTGGTCTAAACTTTGTCTCAAACTTTTTAAAGTACACACGGAGTACTTTTAAATACATAGACTGAGTCTTTGATATGTTGACTCTCTTAAAAGCTTAGACTAGGGAGAACAGTGGCACAACTATATACAAATAATGTCAAAAGATATAAAATATGGTGATGGTGATGTTGTATATGATATAGCAAATCTTAACAATGGGATATTTCAAAGCTAACCCAATTACCATATAATGTGATTATAGCAATAACAAACTATTGTCTTCTTAAACCCTAAGACAGCAGGAACCTCCTGCTTCCTCTATAGAGCCTATATTTTTCCCAGTCCTGGAACTTCTAGAGTGGGGCTCACTTTCCTGCATGCTTCTCTCAGTTCTTATCAAATGATATTGCATCTGCTGATCTCAATCTAATCAATGCAACAGTACCACCTCAGCATGTTTCATTTCAGACTGTGTCCAGAGACTTCTGGCATGGAATTTCAACCCTTCACCCTCATTATTTGGGTGAGAACTTTCCTTTAATAGTATTCTCTAATTCCATTCCAGAAGGTTCACTTACTAACAGAGTCCCAAAACTTAGATATAGTACAGGTCTCGTGAGATACAGCATATGCTCACATGTATCCATAAATTAGGGCAAAATATATACCTGAAAGCAAAAGTACACAGTAGTCTAAGTGAGTCAGTATAAAGTTCATAATGAAATAGTGTCTACTTAAACTTAGATACCCTCCTCACCTACTTCCTATTACAGTTCTTTCACTCACTCTGAAACTATCCTTGTCAAAGCAAGGACTACAAAGGATGAATAAGGGCAAGTGACTGGCATATTTTAATGATGACTCTTTAGTCACTATAGGCCACCCCAGCACCTGGGGCCCTAATCAGAGAGTCCTGAGATTCCCAGACATAATGGCCCTAGACCTCAAATAAATCTTTCTCTCCATTGTTACCATTCATCTCTATAAGGAACAACCTAATAGGCCCCTTTGTGGGCCCTTATAGGATCTTACCCTCAACTTGGATCGAATGTTCCATCCTCTGAAGGGAGGCTGGACAACATACTCTATGCTACACCTGAGGAAGATGGGCTGATATTGGGGCAGCTTGGAATGTTCCTACTCATGACCACAGAATGTGAGCTCAGATATCTACAGGGATGCAGAGGTCACATAGGCTCCTAAGCTGATTATGGTCCCCAGATCATATTATCGATGGGGTTGACTGTCAACAACATTTATACCCCTTTCCCATATTAGGGAGCTATTCTCTTCCCTGACCCAGCTTTGTGGTCCTTTTTACAGCCATGACATCATCTCCTCAGACAATAACTTGGATCCACTGGCATATCAAATTTCAGGCTAGGAGCAAAAAGAATAAGGAAAAAAAAAGCTAGCATAGCCACAGGCCTTTTTGAGTTTAACTAAAATATACCTACTAGCTATCTACAAAATGGAAGAAACCCCCTCCCCAAACTCTTCATCTGCACTATTCCAGCCCTTAGGTCCATGACTGGTCATCAATTTGTTTGGTTTTGTCTGTTAACTCTCTTTTCAACCTCCAGGTTCCAGATGCTAGTATGATGCTAACCAGTTTCCCTGGACAGACAACCCCACCAATGTGTCCTGAAGCTCTGCTTCCTCAGAGCCCTGCCCCACTAGGGAAAGAGAGAAGCAGTCTGGGAGTATGGATCGAACTGTCAATGCCCATGTTCAACAGGGAAGCAATAATGGAAGCCAGACCTTCCACTTTCTGCATCCCACACTGACCTTGGGCCCATACTCCCAAAGGGTTAAAAAACAGGAAAGCTGGGGGGAGAGGAAGATGGCGGCCTGAGAAGTTGCTGACAGCGAGCGCTCTGACCGCATCGTCGGCAACGGTAGGATTTTCTGCCTTTAGCAGGCCAGTTAATAAGGGGTGACACCAAAGAGTGGGTACAATTTAATTTGGGTTAAGAATTAGAGTAAAGGTGACACGGACTAGCGGGGCTCCAGAATTCCCAGGGCGCCGGGCAAGGAGAGTGCGCCGGGCATTGTCCTCCACCCGCCCAGGAAGGCGGCTCCTCCACCGGTTGCAGAGCGTGGCGGGCAGAGGACCCGGAGAGAGCACTTTAGCTCGGGGGCTTCCTCTTGGGAGAATCCAGGGTCCACCGCGACCCTGAGAGCAGATCCAAAGACTTCTTGAGTATAGCTCTCATTGGATCAAAGGATTTGGAGCTAGTTTTCATTTTTGAGAAATCCTTTAAAAAAGTCTGGAGGGGGGGGTTTCCCGGAAGATGGCAGACTACGGAGAAGCGGCTAGCCTTTGAGCTCCAGACACATCTCGTGTAAACAATAGGATTTTCTGCCTTTAGCAGGCCAGCCAATAAGGGGCCACAGCGGTCATACCAAGGTGTCTATAACTTAATTTGGGTTAAGAATTAGAGTAGGGGAAAAAAATTCTTTTTTCTTCCTTTTAATTTTCAAGCATACATCCTTCCCGCTGCTCCCCCCGCCCCACCATAAACAGTGCCTGGGACCAGCTACTAGCAGGATACCCCATACCACCAAACAGGGTTTTTTTTTTTTTTTTTTTTAACTCACTGATACACATTTGGGAAGTTCCTCGCACTGCTCTTTAATTACAACCCTTCTTCTTATATTCTCCCTTTTCTCTCTCTTATCTCTCTCTATCTCTTTTTTTATTTTTTATTATTACTATTTTTTTTTATCCTGTCATACACTTCTTTCTTCTTTGCCTTTCTGAATTTGTGAATTACTTTGGGGAAGAAATCTGACCCAGAGTGGACTTTCTATGTGTGTATCTCTGCTCTAGTTCCCTTTACACTCTTGTTACCCCTAGAATATACACTGGATAGTAGATTTGCATAACTGTCTATTCTTGCTATCCTCTCTTTCTTTTCTCTTTCTTCACTGGGATTTGGTTACTATTTTTTCACGGACTGGAGAAATTTTTTGGCTAACTGGTAATGATTAAACTCCTTCAATACTTACTTCAGTTGCTACTGTAATTCCGGAGGTTGGTGAGTGCAATTGTCATAAAGGTATTTAGTACAGTGCTACTTGTGCTCACAACACAACTGAGGAACAACAGAGCATTAAAAAAAAGAGAGAGAGAGAGAAACACATAAATAAAAAATATATGGGTAGATTAAAAACAAATAAAACTGCTACCCCAATGAATGGTTTATTCACAAATAAAACTGCTACCCCAATTTATGGTTTCTTCTGGGCTACAAGAGCCCAGAAGAAACCATAAATCAATCAGAAGTAACCATACATAAGAAAAGTATGCAAGCAATAATAAACTTATTAATCACAGAAATGAAAACAACATTGGAGGAAAGGAATGGCAGTATTAGGGAAACAACAGTTGAGACACCCAAGGAAAATACTGATTATCTTGAGACAATTAGAGAACTGAAAGCTGAAATAGCTGTAATGAAGAAAGAAGCTGAGGCAAGGGAAAGCAGACTAACAGAAGCAGAAAACAGAATTAGTCAGACAGAGGATGAGTTAGAGAAAACTAAGAAAGAGGTGAAAGAGCTTAAAAAGAGATTGAGAGACACTGAAAACAACAACAGAGACATATGGGATGATCTCAAAAGAAGTAACATTCGTATAATTGGCCTGCCAGAGGAAGAAAGAGAGGAAGGGGAAGCAAACATTCTAGAGGAAATAATACAAGAAAATTTCCCAGACCTGAATAACAGAAAGGATATCAAGGTGCAAGAGGCCCAGAGAGTACCAAACAGAATCAACCCAGACCTGAAAACACCAAGACACATCATAGTCACAATGAGAAGAAGTAAGGATAAAGAAAGTATCCTAAAGGCTGCAAGAGAGAAACAAAAAGTCACATACAGGGGAAAACCCATAAGACTTTCTGCAGATTTCTCCACTCAAACTCTAAAAGCCAGAAGGGAGTGGCAAGATATCTATCGAGCCCTGAATGAAAAAGGGTTTCAACCAAGGATAATATATCCTGCTAGACTTTCATTCAAGCTAGATGGAGGGATCAAAACCTTCTTAGACAAACAACAGTTAAAGGAGGCAACTATCACCAAGCCGGCCCTGAAAGAGGTACTAAAAGACCTCTTATAAACAAGAACATCACTATAATACTTGTAATATATCAGAGTAAACAAATCGTTTTTTAGAACAATGGCACTACAATACATTAAATCCAAAATATCAATAAATGTCAATGGCTTAAACTCACCCATCAAAAGGCACAGGGTGGGGGGATGGATCAGAAAACATAACCCAACCATATGCTGCTTGCAAGAATCCCATCTGTCACAACAAGATAAACACAGACTTAAAGTGAAAGGATGGAAAACTATCATACAGGCTAACGGTCCACAAAAAAGGGCAGGAACAGCCATTCTCATCTCAGACACGATAGATTTTAAATTAAATAAAGTAATAAAAGATAGGCAAGGACATTACATAATGATTAGAGGATCAATCAGCCAAGAAGACTTAACAATTATTAACATCTATGCACCCAACGAGGGACCATCTAAATACATTAAACACCTACTGAAAGAATTTCAAAAATACATCAATAGTAATACAATAATAGTGGGAGACTTCAATACCCCACTCTCACACTTAGACAGATCAACAAAGCAGAGAACCAATAAAGATACAAGAGAATTGAATGAAGAGATTGACAGACTAGACCTCTTGGACATTTTCAGACTCCTCCACCCCAAAAAACTGGAATACACCTTCTTTTCAAATCCACATAACACATACTCAAGGATAGACCACATGTTAGGCCACAAAGACAGCATCAATAAATTCAAGAGCATTGAAATCATCCCAAGTATCTTCTCAGACCACAGTGGAGTAAAACTAACTTTTAACAACAAACGGAAAATTATTAAAAGACATAGAATTTGGAAACTAAACAACATGCTCCTTAAGAACCACTGGGTCAGAGACTCACTCAAACAGGAAATTCAAATGTTCCTGGAAACTAATGAAAATGAAGACACAACCTATCAAAATATTTGGGACACAGCGAAAGCAGTACTGAGAGGGAAACTTATAGCCATACAATCACATATTAAACACCAAGAAGAAGCCCAAATGAACGACCTTACTACACACCTCAAGGACATAGAGGAAGAGGAACAAAGGAACCCTAAAGCAACGAGAAGGACAGAAATCACTAAAGTTAGAGCAGAAATAAACAACATCGAAAATAAAAGAACCATACAAAAGATCAATGAAGCCAAATGTTGGTTCTTTGAAAGATTAAACAAAATTGACAAACCCCTAGCCAGACTCACCAAACAAAAAAGAGAGAAGACTCAAATTAATAGAATTGTAAACGATGCAGGAGATATCACAACTGACACCACAGAAATCCAGAGAATTCTACGAAACTTCTATAAAGAACTATATGCCACCAAGCTAGAGAATCTGGAAGAAATGTAACAATTCCTAGAAACCTATGCACTTCCAAAACTGAACCAAGAAGAACTACAAAATCTAAATGCACCAATCACAGACAAAGAAATTGAAACCGTTGTTAAGAATCTCCCCAACAACAAAAGTTCTGGACCAGATGGCTTCACAAATGAATTCTACAAACTTTCAGGAAACAGTTAATACCCATACTTCTTAAGCTATTCCATAAGATTGAAGAAACAGGAATACTCCCTTCCACCTTCTATGAAGCCAACATCACCCTGATACCAAAAGCTGATAGGGACAGAACAAAAAAGGAAAACTACAGACCAATATCTCTGATGAACATAGATGCCAAAATATTAAACAAGATCTTGGCCAACCGGATACAGCAACACATCAAAAAGATTGTTCATCATGACCAAGTGGGATTCACGCAGGAATGCAAGGCTGGTTCAACATCCGTAAATCAATCAATGTCATTCATCACATCAATAAAAGCAAAGCCAAAAACCACATGATTATCTCAATAGATGCAGAGAAATCCTTTGACAAAATCCAACACCCATTCATGCTCAAAACTCTACAGAAAATGGGAGTAGATGGGAAATTCCTCAAGATAGTGGAGTCTATATATAGCAAACCTACAGCCAACATCATACTCAATGGAGAGAAGCTGAAAGCATTCCCCCTCAGATCGGAGACTAGACAGGGCTGTCCACTGTCACCGTTACTCTTCAACATAGTATTGGAAGTTCTTGCCATAGCAATCAGGCAAGAGAAAGAATCAAAGGAATACAGATTGGAAGGGAAGAAGTCAAGCTCTCACTATTTGCAGATGATATGATAGTATACATAGAAAGACCTAAAGAATCCAGTAGAAAATTACTGGAAGTTGTTAGGCAATATAGCAAGGTATCAGGCTACAAAATCAATGTACAAAAATCAGTGGCATTTCTTTATGCAAACACTAAATCTGAAGAAGAAGACATCCAGAAATCACTCCCATTTACTGTTTCAGCAAAATCAATCAAATACCTAGGAATAAAGTTGACCAAAGAAGTGAAAGACTTGTATACTGAAAACTATGAGTCGCTACTCAAGGAGATAGAAACTGATACCAAGAAATGGAAAGATATCCCATGCTCATGGATTGGAAGAATAAATATCATCAAAATGAATATTCTCCCCAGAGCCATATACAAATTTAATGCAATACCCATCAAAGTTCCACCAGGCTTCTTTAAGAGAATAGAACAAACGCTACAATCATTTATCTGGAACCTGAAAACACCTAGAATTGCCAAAACCATCTTAAGGAAAAGAAACAGAAATGGAGGCATCACACTCCCAGACCTTAAACTATATTATAAAGCCATCATCATCAAAACAGCATGGTACTGGAACAAAAATAGGCATACAGACCAGTGGAACAGAATTGAAAGCCCAGAAGTAAATCCCAACACCTATGGGCATCTAATCTTTGATAAGGGGGCCCAAAGGATTAAATGGAAAAAGGAGGCTCTCTTCAATAAATGGTGCTGGAAAAACTGGGTTGAAACATGCAGAAGAATGAAATTGAACCACTTTATCTCACCAGAAACAAAAATCAACTCCAAATGGATCAAAGACCTAGATGTCAGACCAGAAACAATCAAATACTTAGAGGAAAACATTGGTAAAACACTTTCCCACATACACCTCAAGGACATCTTTGATGAATCAAACCCAATTGCAAGGAAGACCAAAGCAGAAACAAACCAATGGGACTACATCAAATTGAAAAGCTTCTGCACATCCAAAGAAACTATTAAACAAACAGAGAGACCCCTCACAGAATGGGAGAAGATCTTCACATGCCAGACATCAGACAAGAAACTAATCACCAAAATATATAAAGAGCTCAGCAAACTTAGCCGCAAAAAAGCAAATGACCCCATCCAAAAATGGGCAGAGGAAATTAACAAAACATTCACCACAGAGGAGATCCAAAAGGCTAACAAACATATGAAAAACTGCTCTAGGTCACTGATTATCAGAGAAATGCAAATCAAGACAACAGTAAGATACCACCTCACTCCTGTAAGAATGGCATACATCAAAAAGGACAGCAGCAACAAATGCTGGAGAGGATGTGGGGACAGAGGAACCCTTTTACATTGCTGGTGGGAATGTAAATTGGTACAGCCTCTGTGGAGAGCAGTCTGGAAAACTCTCAGAAGGCTAGACATGGACCTTCCATATGACCCAATAATTCCTCTCCTGGGGTTATACCCCAAGGACTCCATAACACCCAACCAAAAAGAGGTGTGTACTCCTATGTTCATAGCAGCACAATTCATAATAGCTAAAACCTGGAAGCAACCCAGGTGCCCAACAACAGATGAGTGGCTGAGAAAGCTGTGGTATATATACACAATGGAATACTATGCAGCTATCAAGAACAATGAACCCACCTTCTCTGACCCATCTTGGACAGAGCTAGAAGGAATTATGTTAAGTGAACTAAGTCAGAAAGATAAAGATGAGTATGGGATGATCCCACTCATCAACAGAAGCTGACTAAGAAGATCTGAAAGGGAAACTAAAAGCAGGACCTGATCAAATTGTAAGTAGGGCACCAAAGTAAAAACCCAGTGGTGAGGGGTAGGCATGTAGCTTCCTGGGCCAGTGGGGGGTGGGAGTGGGTGGGAGGGATGGGTCACAGTCCTTTGGTGGTGGGAATGGTGTTTATGTACACTCCTAGCAAAATGTAGACATATAAATCAGTAGTTAATTAATATGAGGGGGAAATCAATTGTATGTCTCAAAGTTTCTCAAAAGACAAACTGAATCTTTTTAATATATAGCCTATGTATTTGACATGCGGACTCTCTCAAAAGCCTAGACCAAGTAGATTAGAAGCTTCCAATAGCACAGCTATATACAAGATACTGGGTACTGTCCAGCAAACCATAACAAAGGGACTTTTCAAAGTTAACCCAATTAACAAATAATGTGATGATAATATTAACTATTGAGTGTCTTTTTGAACCCTAAGACAGCAGGAACCTCACATCTTCACTATAGAGCCCCTACTTCCCCCAGTCCTGGAACCCTTGGATAGGGCCCACTTTCCCGTATGCATCTCCCAATCCAAACCAAATAACATTGCATCTGCCGATCACAACCTAACCAAAGCAACGATTGCTACCTCAACATGCTTCACCTCAGAATGTATCCAGAGACTTCATGTGTGGAATGACAACCCTTCAGCTTCATTACTCGGGTTCCAGATGCCACCAGGATGCTGGCTAGGCTTCCCTGGATTGAAGACCCCACCAATGTGTCCTGGAGCTCAGCTTCCCCAGAGTCACACCCTACTAGGGAAAGAGAGAGGCAGACTGGTGGTATGGACCAACCAGTCAACGCCCATGTTCAGCGGGGAAGCAATTACAGAAGCCAGACCTTCTACCTTCTGCATCCCTCAAGACCCTGGGTCCATGCTCCCAGAGGGATAGAGAATGGGAAAGCTATCAGGGGAGGGGGTGGGTTATGGGGATTGGGTGTTGGGAATTGTGTGGAGTTGTACCCCTCCTACCTTATGCTTTTGTTCACTAATCCTTTCTTAAATAAAAAATTAAAAAAAAAACAAAAAAACAGGAAAGCTATCAGGGGAGGAGATGGGATATGGAGTTCTGGTGGTGGGATTTGTGTGGAGTTTTACCCCTTTTATCCTACGGTGTAGTCAATGTTTCCTTTTAATAAATAAAAAATATAAATAAATAAATAAAAGCTCAATTTGACAAAAAAATTACACAGTAAAGCAGTATACAACCCCATATGACATAGATCCCAAGAATCAGTGAGTTTTGCTCAGGCTGGTGATTGAGCAAATCAATGATATTAACAAAGATTAGTTTTTTTCTCATGTTTTTGCTCTGTAGTCCTCAGTGTGATAGCATAGAATTCATACTGGCTTACATTATGTTGCAAGACTTTTATAGGTGGTATTTATTCAACAAACATTCTTGTTTACATCCTAAAACTGAGAGAACACTTTCCTTCATCTATGACTGGAGCAAAATCTATATGACAACATGGAGACAAAGCAGTGGCATGTCCTTACTGCTTCCAACAATTTAGACTTGATGAAGTCTGTGGGGGATACTCAAACAAAATGAAGATTCTACTGAGAAGGAAGAAAAATAGATGTTAGAAAAGCAAATAATAAAAAATTTAAAAGTAAAGCAACTAATGATCTTCATTGATATTTTCAATAGTATCTATGAAAGAATCTCGAGGAAATGAATTGTTTGAGTTGGAGCAATTGTGAACTCATGATTTTCAGTATATAAGACAGATATAAATGTGGAAGTGTGTAAGTTTATATGTATACACATATGCATGAAATCAAATTATTCTTTTTTAAAATATATTTTATTTAAAAATATTTATTCTTGTTATGATAGAGACAGTGATATAGGGTGAGAGAGTGGAAGATAGAGGGGGAAAGAGAGATACCTGCAGTCTCTTCCACCACCAGTGTAACACCCCCCTACCTCAGGTGGGGTCCTTTCACATGGTAAGTTATGTTTAACTTAACTGGATACATCATTGCCCAGCCTCAATTCCAATAATTTTTAAAAGATATTTTAAAGATATTTTTAAAGATATTAGGGATATAATTCCATACAGTCCCACCATCAGAGTTTTTTGTCCCATCTCCTCTACTGGGAACTTCCTTATTCTTTATCTCTCTGGAATACTGTACCAAAACTCTTTTTGGGGTGCAGAAGGTGGGTGTTCTGGCTTCTGGTAATTGCTTCTCCACTGGACGTGGACATTGGCAGGTTGATCCATACCCATAGCCTGTTTCTCTCTTTCCCTATTGGGGGGTGGTAGGACTTTGGAGAGGTGAGACTTCAGGACACACTGGTGAGGTTGTCTGCCAATAGAAGTCAGGATGGAATCATAGCAGCCTCTGCAGCTTGATGGTGCCTTTTATCTCTTTACTTACTTCTCTAAGCATAATCACCTCCATTTACATCCATTTTGTCCCAAAGAGCACAATATCATATTTTTTTATTGCAGAGTATTATTCCATGGATTATACAGCTCATAGATTTTTTTGACAGAAATTTTTTAAATTAGTGATTTAACATTGATTTACATATAAGATAACAGGGTACAAGTCCATACTATTCCCACCACCAGCGTTCTGTGTCCCCATTCCACCCACTGGAAACTTCAGTGGTTCACCAAGGTCACAGATACAGGTTGACTATTATTTCTATAACTTTCTACATATATGTATATTATCCTAATTTATTATTATTATTATTATTGTTGTTGTTGTTGTTGTTGTTATTTCGCTCCCAGGGTTCTTGCTGGGGCTCTGTAGCTGCACTACAAGTCCACTGCTCCTGGCAGTCATTCTCTTCCCCCCATTTTTATTGGACAAGACAGAGAGAAATTGAGAGAGGAAGGGGAGAGCAAGATAGACACCTGCAGACTTGCTTCTTATTTGTGAAGCAGACTTCCTGCAAGTGGGGGCTCGAATCCGAATACTTGAGTAGATCCTTTCACTTGATGCTATGTGAACTTAACTGGGTGTGTCACCACCTATCCCCCTGCCCATTTTTTCCTATGATCATATTTTCTAAATCACACCTACATGTATTACTACTTCTGAAAGTCTTTCCTTTTTTCCCTCTTCTCTCTCTGGGTCCTGATGGAATTGCAGCCCATGACTTCTTTAGCCAGTCATCTGTTGATGGACATTCAGGCTGCTTCCATTCTTGGCTATTATGAATAATGAAGCTATGAACATTGTGGTGCAAATGTCCCTTGACTTAATGTTTGAGTGCTCACTGGATAAGTGCCCAAGAGTAGTATTGTGGGATCATGAGGTAATTCCATTGTTATTTGTTTAAGGACTCTCCATAAGGTCTTCTAATAAAGTTATACCAGTTTGCCTTCTCAGCAGTAGTGTAGCAGAGTCTTTTTCTTTCTTTTTTTAAATTTTTTTATTTAAGAAAGGATAAATTAACAAAACCATAGGGTAAGAGGGGTACAATTCCACACAATTCCCACCACCCAATCTCCATATCCCATTCCCTCCCCTGATAGCTTTCCCATTCTCTATCCCTCTGGGAGCATGGACCCAGGGTCGTTGTGGGTTGCAGAGGGTGGAAGGTCTGGCTTCTGTAATTGCTTCCCCACTGAACATGGACGTTGACTGGTTGGTCCATACTCCCAGTCTGCCTCTCTCTTTCCCTAGTAGGGTGGGTCTCTGGGGAAGCGGAGCTCCAGGACACATTGATAGGGTCTTCAGTCTAGGGAAGCCTGGCCAGCATCCTAATGTCATCTGGCACCTGATGGCTGAAAAGAGAGTTAACATAGCCAAACAAATTGTTGAGAAATCATGGACCGAAAGGTTTGGAATAGTGGAGAGGAAATGTTAGGGGGGTACTCACTGCAAACTCTAGTGTACTTTTGCTTTCAGGTATATATTTTCCACTAGTTTATGGATATGTGTGAACATATGCTCTCTTTCACAGAACCTGGTCTATATCTAGGTTTTGGGACTTTGCTAGAAAGTGAACCACCTGGGATGGAATTAGAGAATACTATGAAAGGAAAGGAAAGGTCTCACTTCAGTAGTGAAGCTGAAGGGTTGTCATTCCACACGTGAAGTCTCTGGACATAGCCTGAGCTGAAGCATGTTGAGGTGGCAATCATTGCGTTGATTAGGTTGCGATCGGCAGATGCAATATTATTTGATATGGATTGGGAGAGGCATGCGGGAAAGTGGGCCCTATCCTAAGGTTCCAGGACTGGGGGAAATATAGGCTCTATAGTGGAGATGTGAGGTTCCTCCTGTCTTAGGGTTCTCCAATATCTGTCATTTCCTGGTTTGTTGATCTAAGCCATTCTCTCAGGTATGAGATGGTAATTCAGTGTAGTTTTAATTTGCATTTCTGTAATGATAGGTGAAATAGAACATTTCTTCATGTGTCTGTGGGCATGTGTATTTCTTCCTTAGAAAATTGTCAGCAGGGGCCTTATTTGGGGAGTCCTGAGATTCTCAAACAGACATGATGGTCCTAGACCTTGAATAAATCCATATCTCCATTGTTATCAGTCATTCCTAGCAGGAACAACACAATATACCCCTTTGTGGGCCACCATAGAACCTTGCCCTCAACTTGGATCAACAATGGTAGAGAATGTTCCATCCTCCGAAGGGAGGCTGGGCAACATACTCTATGCTACACCTGAGGAAAATAGGTCCTGATATGGGGGAAGCTTGGAACATTCCTACTTATGACCACAGAATGTTGAGTTCAGATCTACACGGATGCAGAGGTCACATAGGCTCCTAAGCTGATTATGGGCCCCAGATAAGATCAAATCAATGGGGTTTACAGTCAACAATATTTATACACATTTCCCATATTAGGGGGCTATTCTCTTCCCTGACCCAGCTTTCTGGTCCTTCTGCCAGCCTTGACACCACCTCCTCAGACAATAATTAAGATCCACCTGCATATCAGATTTCAAGCTCAGGAAAAAAATCACTACTATACCCACTTTGGAATATAACTAAAATATGCCTACTAGCTATCTACAATATGGAGCCCCCCCAACCAAACTCTTCATCTGCACTATTCCAGCCTTTAGGCCTATGATTTGTCAACAATTTGTTTGGCTTTGTATGCTAACTCTCTTTTCAACCACCAGGTTCCATGATGGCAACCAGACTTCCCTGGACAGACAAACCCAACAATGCGTCCTGGAGCTTTGCTTCCCCAGAGCCCTTCCCCACTAGAGAAAGAGAAAGACAGGCTGAGAGTATGGACCACCTGTCAATACCCATGTTTAGCAGCGAAGCAATTACAGAGGCCAGACCTTCTACTTTCTGCATCCCACACTGACCTTGGCCCATACTCCCAGAGGGTTAAAGAATAGGAAAGCTATCATGGGAGGGGATGGGATACAGAGTTCTGGTGGTGGGATTTGAAGTTGTACCTGTCTTATCCTATGGTTTAGTCAATGTTTCCTTTTTATAAATAAAAAATTTAATAAAAGAAAATTGTGAAGTTTCTTGTCTTACTGTTTTTTGAGTTATTTTTGCTTCTTTTGTAGATCTGTACCAATTTGATATAGACATTTGATATCAGTTGCTTGGCAGATGTGTGATGTGCAAATATCTTCTCCCATTTACTAGGTTGCTTGAATTTCCTTGTGTAGTTTGAATTTGATGTGTAGAAGCACTTTAGTTATCTTATTTATTTATTCTTATTTTCATTTCCCATGCCCATGAGATTAAGTCTCCAAATACATCTCTGATGTGTAGCATTGCAAAGTTTCACCAACGTTTTATTGTACAAATTTCAGAGTTTCTGGTCTAATGTCCAGGTCATTAATGCATTTTGATTTGATTTTTTGTATGGCATTAGGCGGTGGTCTAGTTTTACTTTTCTACAAACAGCTGTCTAATTTCCCCAGAACCATTTGTTGAAGAAATTTTTCTCCCCTGTTAACTGATTTTGACTATATATATATATATATATATATATATATATATATATATATATATATATATATATATTATATATAGTGGTTTTATATGTGTGGTTGCATTTTTGAAATAATTTTTATTTTTAAAAAGGGAACACTGACAGGTGCATTTTTTAAAGTGATTTAAAAAATTACAAGATAACAGGGGTACAAATCCACACTGTTCCTACCACCAGAGTTCTGGGTTTCCAATCCCTCCATTATAAGCTATAGCAGTTTTTCCAAGATTAAAGATATGGGTTAACTATTATTTTTATAACAATCTGTCTATATAATTGTATATATTTGGCCTTTTTTATATGTCCCATCTTTTCTTATTTTCCAAGTCTCTCTCTCTCTCTCTCTCTCTCTCTCACACACACACACACACACACACACACACACACACACACACACACACACACACACCCCACACCTATTATTACATCCAAATGTCCCTCCTTTTTCCCTCCTCTCTCTTTCTGGTTTCTGATAGAGTTGGAGTTCAGAGCCCTCTGATTATCTTTCTTCTGTCATTTCTCCCCCACTGGGAGTATGTATCAAACTTATTTTTGGGGTGCAGAGGTGGGAGGTCTGGCTTCTGTAATTACTTCTTTGCTGGACATGGGTGTTAGCCTGCCCATACCACTAGCTTGCTTCTATCTTTCCTTATTGGGGCAGGGCTCTGAAGCAGTGAGGTTCCAAGATACACTGGTGAGGTTGTCTACCCAAGGAAGTTGGGATGGAATCATAATAGCATCTAAAACTTAATGGATGGAAAACAGTAAGATAAAAAGTGGGACAAAGTGATTAATGAGCAAGAAACAAAAAGTAGGAGCACATCAGATGAGAACAGGGATCTTAAGGTGGAAAGAAGCTAAGAAGTCCATTCTAGGCATATTTCAAGGGGACCATAATGATTGTAGTTTTGCTATCCTTTTCTTTCCTTGTTTGAGTTTGATAGCTAACATGGAGTTGGATAAGAATATTGTCTGGGAAGTTGGTGTCAGAGTAAAGGGCTAGAAAGCTGGATTAGGGCAGAGACTAGCTCTCATTCTTAGAAAAAAAAATCTGTTAATAAAATTAACTGTTTACCTCACTCACTTGATCCAGGGCCCATATGTATATTTACATTTAGCACAAGAGCCTATGTAACCACTAAGTCCTTATTGGTCTGAGCCCACAGTTCATGGTTACAGCTATGAACATTGCAGCCTGTGTGCATTTTAGAACCAGTCTTCCTTGAGTGGCAGGGCAGGATGATCCAGTCTCCATTGGAAGACTGGAGCAGATCCCACAATTGCTGCTTTAGGGTGAAGGCAAGGAATCTTGCTTAATGAGATTAACTCCACAGAAGGTCCTCTTTTTTCTATAGATAGTTCCCTAACCAGAGTATACCACCTCTGGAGTAGGGGTTGGTTTTTGAGGGGGAGGAGGGAGTGCAGAGAGGAAAAGAAAAAATCATGGCCAACTCCAAACTCCTTTGTCTTTCTTAGCATCTCATTACTAGCTTCTAGATGGGTATAAATGTTCCAGTGTGGTTCCTCATTGTCCCTCTCTGTATAATTTATCTCCTACTTCCCCGGAAATCCTTCTCTCACTTGGAATTCCCAGGTTAAAAGCAGATTTTTTTTTTTTTTGCAGAGGGTATGCCAGGTGTCTTAAAATTCACAGTAAATTCTATATTCTTTTGCTGTAGATAGGAATCCCTTCTAGGAAGCTGCAACAACAGTCTGGCTAAGAAATGAAAAGCCTGAACTAAGAAGTGTGTGTGTGTGTGTGTGTGTGTGTGTGTGTGTGTGTGTGTGTGTGTATTTAATAGGTCTACACACATCTCACATATATCCTCTTCCCAGAATGATTTCTTTCATCTTTGACCAGATTTTCCCATTTGTGAAGCCCCCATTTAAATATATTTTTCACCATGACAAGACTTAAAAACATATTTATTTGTTTAAATGATACATACAGTGAGAGAGAGAGAGAGAGAGAAGAAAGAGACAGAGAGAGAGAGAGAGATCACAGCATACCTCAACTCTGATTTATGGTGGTACTGGGGATTGAACCTAGAACCTTTGAGCCTCAGGCATACTAACACTATGCTATAAAACATTGAGTTATTTTCCCCAGCTCCTCCTTGATAGGTCTTTATTGTGAACTGGCTTTTCCCCCCATGTAGAAAGGAGAAGGGGTAAATGGATAGGGTGGGGGGGAGGGCATGTTGTATAACATATTGAAACTTCCCCAAAGGCTATGGGAGTCAAGGCTTGAACCTAGGTCACATGCACCTGGGCACCTGCCATTCCAGATGTGGTATCTTGTTAGCTCAGTCATACACATTTATTTCAGAAATATGTGATAGTACAAACTAAAAATAAGTAAAATTGAGCCATCATCCTGTAATTTCAATAATTACTATCCAATTCTCTTCCATTCTTTCTCCCATTCCCAAAGACAGAGATATTTGTGAAAAATCTCTTTTTCCATGTGTGTTTGCTTAATCATTAAACCTGGTTTGAAGTAACATATGAAATGATATGTTTAAAATTATAAATGCATCATCATTGTTATGAAAAATTAAGACTTTACCTATAATAGATAGTGTTGTAATTGCATTTTTGTGCCTTTAATTATTTTATTATGTAAATACAATCAAGATAAATGTTCAATATTTCATGGATTTATATGCAAGTTGAAAAAAATGCCTTCCTGAAATAATACTTATTGATGTGCACAGCCACCAGTTATAAAGAGAAAGGTGCCAAGATCTTATAAAAGTTGATAACTTTACTCAGTTTAGCTAACTTTCTTTCTTTCTGTCTTTCTTTCTTTTTAAACAGCTGATGATGGCACAGGGGATTGAACCTGGGAATCTGGAGCCTCAGGCATGGCAGTCTCTTTGCACAAGTTAACTTTTTCTCTTATGGGTGTTCAAAGTATATTCAGGCCTTCAAACCCTGAATAACTAACACTATGAACAGTGGAAAAATGCACAATGAATTTTTTAGTACATTTCATTTACAAAATTTAAACAGCATTACCTTATGAATAGAATGAATAAAGCTTCAGTCACCATCTGTACTATTTTAAGCAGATTATTCAGTGTTAAAAGATTTTTAAAGTTATGGTTTGCTGTGCAGTACCCAGTATCTTGTATATAGCTGTGCTATTGGATGCTTCTAATCTACTTGGTCTAGGCTTTTGAGAGAGTCCGCATATCAAATACACAGCCTATATATTAAAAAGATTCAGTTTGTGTTTTGAAAAACATTGAGACATACAATTGATTTTCCCCCTCTCATATTAATTAACTAGTGATTTATATGTCTACATTTTGCTAAGAGTGTACATAAACACCATTCCCACCACCAAAAGACTGTGACCCATCCCTGCCACCCACTCCCACCCCCCACTGGCCCAGGAAGCTGAATGTCTACCCCTCACCACAGGGTTTTTACTTTGGTGCCCTACTTACAATTTGATCAGGTCCTGCTTTTAGTTTCCCTTTCAGATCTTCTTAGTCAGCTTCTGTTGATGAGTGGGATCATCCCATACTCATCTTTATCTTTCTGACTTAGTGCACTTAACATAATTCCTTCTAGTTCTGTCCAAGATAGGTCAGAGAAGGTGGGTTCATTGTTCTTGATAGCTGCATAGTATTCCATTGTGTATATATACCACAGCTTTCTCAGCCACTCATCTGTTGTTGGGCACCTGGGTTGCTTCCAGGTTTTAGCTATTGTGAATTGTGCTGCTATGAACATAGGAGTACACACTTCTTTTTGGTTGGGTGTTATGGAGTCCTTGGGGTATAACCCCAGGAGAGGAATTACTGGATCATATGGAAGGTCCTTCTGAGAGTTTTCCAGACTGCTCTCCACAGAGGCTGGACCAATTTACATTCCCACCAGCAATGCAAAAGGGTTCCTCTGTCCCCACATCCTCTCCAGCATTTGTTGCTGCTGTCCTTTTTGATGTATGCCATTCTTACAGGAGTGAGGTAGTATCTTAGTGTTGTCTTAATTTGCATTTCTCTGACAATCAGTTACCTAGAGCAGTTTTTCATATGTTTGTTAGACTTTTGGATCTCCTCTGTAGTGAATGTTTTGTTCATATCCTCTGCCCATTTTTTGATGGGGTCATTTGCTTTTTTGGTGCTAAGTTTGCTGAGCTCTTTATATATTTTTGTGATTAGTTTCTTGTCTGATGTATAGCATGTGAAGATCTCCAATTCTGTGAGGGGTCTCTCTGTTTGTTTAATTGTTTCTTTGGCTGTGCAGTAGCTTTTCAATTTGATGTAGTCACATTGGTTTGTTTCTGTTTTAGTCTTCCTTGCAATTGGGTTTGATTCATCAAAGATGTCCTTGAGGTGTAGGTGGGAAAGTGTTTTACCAATGTTTTCCTCTAAGTATTTGATTGTTTTAAAGTTAATGAAAGTTCTATTAACTAAAGCAGGTAAGATTATTTGTGACTTATTTCACTTAACATTAATTTTTCAAGGTCCATCCAAGATCAGCTGAAAATGATGATGTCAGCATTTTTAATAGCTGAGTAGTATTCCATTGTGTGTATATATACCACACAATATATACCAATATATAAGCCACTCATCTGTTTTTGGACACCTGGGTTGCTTCCAGGTTTTGGCTATTACAAATTGTGGTGATAAGAACATATGTGTACACAGTTCTTTTTGGATGGGTATGTTGGATTCCCTAGGATAAATCCCCAGGAGAGGAATTGCAGGATCATAGCGTAGGTCCAATTCTAGCTATTTCCATTTCAGAGAGATCTCCAGAGGTTGGACCAACTTACTTTCCCACCAGCAGTTCAGGAGGGTTCCTTTGACCCCTCAACCTCTCCAGCATTTGTTGCTGTTACCTTTTCTGATGTATGACATTCTCACAGGAGTGAAGTGGTATCTCACTGTTGTGTTTATTTGCATTTCTCTGACAGTCAAAGACTTGGAGCATTTTTTCATGTGTTTCATGGGAGGAGAAGAGGGGGGCACAAGTACAGCTGCTCTAGTAGCCCCACCTCTGGAAGTTCCTCCCACTGGCATATTAAAAAGAAGTTGACCCCTTAAAATTTTAAAGTCTCAATGGAGTTGGAGTTTAGAGCCCTCTGGTCATCTTCCCCCTATCATTTCTCCCCCACTGGGAATATGGACCAAAAAATTTTTAGTGTGCAAAGGTGGGAGTTCTGGATTCTGTAGTTGCTTCTTTGCTGGACCTGGGTGTTGGCAGGTGGACCCACACCCTTAGCCTGTTTCTCTCTTTCCCTAATGGGGCAGAGCTCTAGGGATGTAGGTTTCCAGGACACGTTGATGAGGTCGTCTGCCTTGGGAAGTCAGGATGGAGTCATGATAGCTTCTGCAACTTGTTGGCTGAGGCTGTGGTGCTTCTGTAGATGTCTCACCTGTAGCTGGTGAGTTTTTTTTTAAAAAAAATTTTAATTGGGTGATTGGTGTTTTGCAGGCAAAAGTGAATGCAGTAGTTTGTGCATGTATATCACTTATCAGTTTTCCACGCAGCAATACAACCCCTTCTGGGTCCTCTGCCATCTTGTTCCAGGACATGACCTCTCCCCAACCACCCATACCAGAGACTTTTACTTTGGTGCAATACACCAACTCCAGTACAAGTTCAGCTTAGTGTTTTCTCTGCAGATCTTGTTTTTCAACTTTTGCCTGTGAGTGAGATCATCTTATATGCATCCTTCTGTTTCTAACTTATTTCACTTATCATGATATCTTCAAGCTCCATCCAAGATGGGGTGAAAATGGTAAAATATCCATTTTTACTCTGAACATGTCTAATAGTTCAAGTTTCTCTATCTCTTCATTTAGTCCCCTTGGTTCTTTATTAATTTTCTTCCTCAATGATCTGTCAAGTTGAGAGAATGGGGTGCTGAAGTCCCATACTATGACTGTGTTGCTGTTAATATATTGCTATAGATCTTTAAGTAGGTATTTAATGTATTTAGATGGACTCTCCTTGGGTGCATAGATGTTGAGAATCATTAAGTCCTCTTGATTGATCCTCTGAGCACTATGTAATGTCCATTCCTACCTGTTTTTTAAAGCTTCAGTGCCTTTTTAAAATTATTTATTCCCTTTTGTTACCCCCCCCCCCCCAACAAAATCTTATTCCTGTGCTCTATTGCTGAGCTACTGTCCTGGCTACAAAGTTCCCTCACATCCAAAAGTAACAATTGTCTTCATGGACTGAAATTCACCTTACAAGAGGTCACTAAATGAATGAATGGCAGCACCTGGCTTCAAATCCAGAATGTCCTAGGCCAAAGTTCCTGGTTTTTGTTGTTTTTGTTTTCTGTCTATAAACTGATGATCATAGTACCTACTCTGAGGTTTGACCCACAAAACAAACAAACAAAAGACAGTTGGATCTAGACTTATGGTTTCTTTAAGCCCAGGTCCTGTTTCTACTCTGGAAGCATGACCAATTTATACCCCTTCTTACTGAGGGAAGGCGCTCATGGAGGGTTCTGAAATTTTCTCAGTGTAAGAGATCAACCATCAGTGCTCTCTTTCAAGGTGTCTTTATCAAGATTTCATCAGAGGACAGAAAAAAACAGTACCTGAGAACCAGGAAGGAGTCTTGACAAAGAAAAGGGTCTGAAGGCCACCACTGTAAGGTGGGAACTTACAATCTATAAGCCAGTCAGAAGCAGCACCCAGGAGCAGTGGCAGCTGAGATGACTTGCCAGAGCTCAGAGGAGCAGGTCTGCATACTACTATACATAAAGTGTCAAGAATATAGGCAGAGACGAAACACCCCTCACCTAAAAGAATATGGAGGTTTGGCAGAAGATGTCCTGGACACCTATAACTTAACCATCAGCAGAGAGGAGGCTGCTGGTCAGGCCACAACTCAATACATGCCCAGGATTATAGGTGTGTGAGTATGTGTGTGTGTGTGTGATAAGGTGGAGTAAGAGTTGGAAAATGATGATGAGGGTGAATTGGGTCTCCTATATAGCAATGGGTGATCCCTTCTTCTTCTTACACTTTTCTCCTCTTCCTTTTCCCTCTTCCTTTCTATTCCCCTTCCTTCTTCTTCCCTCCCTTAGATACTGCCACCTCTTCTTTCTCCACTGTTTCCTCCTCCTCTTCTTCTTTTTTTTTGTCACTGCTAAGGCTTCACTGCTTCAAAGTCTTCTCCAGATAGAAAGAAAGACAGACAGAGAGTGGGAAAGATTCCATAGTACTAAGTTTCAGAACTTCTTATGGAAAAATACCAGCCTATTTCAATGTAGCCTTGACATCCTGGCATCTGCACCCACCACTTGGTCAGAAGCACCCCAATACAGTGCCCTTTTCTGCCTTCATACTCAACACAACTCTCAGAACAGAAGCAACTAACAGAGGGGTTCATATATAATGGGTGATGAGAGTAGGCATTATCTCCTCCAGCAGCAGGCAACGATCAACAAATGGCATTCCATGAACCAAAAAATAAATAAAGACCTGCTGCCTGTTTTTGCAAACAAATTGTGTTGGAATGCACACAATAGTAACAGTAACAACATACACCAGATACTTATTCTGAGAACCAATTATTTCACTGTTTTTCACCTATAGATTCAATGTTTTTCAGAATATTTATGTGGACAAAAACACTACACAGAACTTTCTAAACTCTGAAAGGAAAGCATCACAGCTACAAGATTTTGTCAAGTAAAATGACATTTATTCAAATTCCAATGGCCTCTACTAATGAGAGAATGTTAAGCAACAGCTAATCAAAAACTATATGTGTTTGAGGACTTTGATATATGATAAATTTATCAGTAAATACTCCTTTATAATTGCATTGTGTCTTTAGTGGCACCAAAATGAGTTTGAAATGTCTGAGCAAATGTCAACTGGGTAGTAAAGAATATAACTATTGTGCTGAACAGAAACAGAAAACTTCTGAAAGTATTTTCACTATTTACTTGAAACAGTCCTCAAAGCAGATAATCTGCAAAGCAAAAGATGATTTTCGGAGACTTCCAGAGGGGGTCTATGGAGCAGCAGCCCCTGTGTTTCTCTCCTCTCCTCTACAGGGTCAGCTAGGAATAGCAAAGGAGACCATTTGGGAACTCAACAAGACAGGACTAGAACTTCAGGAACCTACCAAATCACCGGTGAGTGCAAACACACATGACTCCTGGACAGAGAAGAGCCTAGGGAAAGATTAAGTGACTGGTAACAGTCCAGCAGTTTACCAGTTGAGACACCACCTCTCGTCTGTTTCACCACCACCACCAACAACAACAAAAAATGGCTGAAAGGAGGAGAGGACTCCCTTGAGACTCACCAAATGCAACTGTGAGTCTCCATTGCTACTGCCCTCATAATCTGGAACAGTGGCAGTGAGGCCCTGTGCTGACACCAGGGGACATAGAACTAACAAAGAAAATCAGGAGAAGCTCTATACCTCAGTAGCCTAGCAGTGGGGCGGTGAAAGTGTCTTTCCATAGCAGAGGCTTATCTCTGCCTCAATATGCTTTATCTCTTGGTCAGGTGTCAGTGAATAAGCTAAGAAGCCTACTTCTACTTTAAAAGCCCTCAGGCTCCCATAGCCTACATGGAAGAAAAAGAACAAAAGAGGCTATTAGCCACTGAGATCCAACTCAGGGATTAAAACACTATTGAAACATCTCTCAACTGTAAACCCTTTAATTACTTTACTTAAACATAAATCAATACAGGAAACAGTGATCAGTAATTTGAAAAGTACTGAGAGAGGGACCTTATAACATACTATATAAAATGGTTAAGCTAACAAGAAGAAATATTGGATAAATGAACCAGGACAAGAGTCCAGCTTAAATACCCTCAAAGGTTGAAACACAAAATAATGAAGTCAACATCCAAACACCAGTTAAGGAAATAATCACAAGAGTGAGTAAAGAGTTTGAAAGAATTGTCATCAGAAATGCAGAAACAACAAATGAGACTCTGCAAGAAAACACTAATTATCACAAGAGAGCTGAAAGCTGAAATAGCTGAGCTAAGAATACAACTAGCTGAACAAGCTAAAACAGTATCAGAACAGGGTAACAAAATAGATGAACTCCAGAAACCAGTAGAGGGGAGAGAGAATAGAATAAACGAGGCTGAAGACAGAATGAGCAAGATTGAGGACCAATTAGAGACAACTAAAAAAGAAGTAAGAGATCTCAAAAAGAGATTAAGAGACACAGAAAACAACAGAGACCTACGGGATGATTTAAAAAGAAATAATATAAGCATTATTGGCTTAGCAGAGGAAAAAGAGGGAAGGGAAGAAAGCATTCTTCAGAACATAACTGCTGAAAACTTCTGTAGTCTAGACATAAAGGTTCAAGAAGCCCAGAGGGTCCCAAACAGAATTAACCCAGACTTAAAGACACAAAGACAGATAATATTTAAAATGGAAAGAAATAAGGACAAAGAAAAGATCCTGAAGGCTGCAAGAGAAAAACAAAAGAGTCACCTACAGGAAAAACAAAAACAGAAACCATAACATTAGCAGCAGACTTCTCCACACAAACACTACAGGCCAGAAGAGTATTGCAAGATATCTATTGAGTGCTCAGTGAGAAAGGCTTTCAACCAAGGCTACTGTATCCTGCTAGAGTGTCATTCAGACTACACAGAGGCATCAAAATATTCTCAGACAAGCAACAGTTGAAGGAACCAACTATCACCAAGCCTGCCCTGAATGAAGTTCTGAAGATCTCCTATAAACAGTCAGACCACCATAAATAGACCGCCTATGAGAACACTCTAAAACTCTACAAGAATGGTGTTAAAATATCTTCAATCTTTGATATCAATAAATGTTAATGGCCTGAATTCACCTATTAAAGGCACAGAGTAGGAAGATGGATCAGAAAACACAACCCAACAATATGCTGTCTACAGAAAACCCACCTAACTCAACAAGACAAACACAGACTCAAATTGAAAGGATGGAACACTATCATACAAGTCAATGGCCCACAAAATAGGGCAGGAACAGCTATGCTCATATCTGACACTATAGACTTTAAAATAAATAAAATTTTAAAAGATAGGTGTGGACACTACTTAATGCTTAGAGGATCAGTCAGTCAAGAGGACTTAACAATTATTAACATCTATGCACCCAATGAGAAGACATCTAAATACTTCAAACATCTACTGAAGGAGTTACAGCAATATATTAACAGCAACTCCACTCTCTCAACTTGACAGATCACCCAGGCAGAAAATCAAGAAAGACATGAGGAAGATAAATGAGGCAATAGATAAACTAGAACTATTGTACATTTTCAGAGTCATTCACCCCAAGAAACTGGAATACTCATTCTACTCAAGTCTACATGGGTCATTCTCAAGTATAGACCATATTTTAGGCCTCAAAGACAGCATCAGCAAATTCAAGAGCATTGAAATAATCCCAAGCATCTTCTCAGAAAACAGTAGGATTAAACTAACACTTAACAATCAACAAAAGTTTAGTAATAGTCCCAAAATGTGGAAGCTCAACAGTACACTCCTTAACAACTACTAGGTCAAAGAGGAAATCAAGGAAGAAATCAAAATGTTTCGAGAGTTCAATAAAAATGAAGACACAAGCTACCAAAATATATGGGGCACAGCTAAGGCGGTACTGAGAGGGAAGTTCATAGCCAAAAAAGCACATATTAGGAAACAAGAAAAAAGTACACATAGTCTGATTTCACATCTTAAAGACCAAGAAGAATAAGAACAAAGGAACTCTAAAGCAAGCAGAAGGACAGAAATCACTAAAGTTAGGGCAGAAATAAGTAACATAGAAAATAAGAAAACCATACAAAAGATCAATGAAACTTGTTGTTTTCTCTGGGCTATGTTGTTTTCGCCGGGCTGGCTTCACAGGCGGGTAACAGATGACCAGGGACTCATGGTTGAGCTGTAGGCAGTATCTCTTTATTCATTCAGGACGCAGCCCAATCTAAGCCGAGCTAAGCTAAACTCAAGGTAAGGTACCCTAAAACTCACAATGCTGTCTTTATATATACTTGCCAAGTAGGATGGAAACAGGATGTGACATAGAGAGGTTGGAGAGAAAAGTGACTGGTGAAAATCAGAGTGTGACAAGGAGGGGGCGGAGCAGGCGAGAATCCTATCACTGAACCACCAATGCCCTGGAGGGGTGGTGGTGCTTGTTAACAGTGGTTATGTAAATAGAATGAAGTGGTTATGTAAATAGAATAGTGTTAAGCAGGGGGGATTTAAACCAAATGAAACAGAAGGGGTCTCATGCATACCAACAGAAACTAAATGTTGGTTCTTCAAAAGAGTGAACAAAATTAACAAACCTTTAACCAAAGTCACAAAACAAAAAAGGGAGAAGACCCAAATAAATCAGATCATAAATGAAAGAGGAGATATCAAGATGGACACCGTAAAAATTCAATATATCATGTGCAGCTTCTATGAACAACTGTATGCTACCAAGCTAGAGAACCTGGAAGAAATGGATAATTTCTTAGATATCTATGACCTTCCAAAACTAAGTAAAGAGGTGTTGTTTTCACCCGGCTATGTTGTTTTCACTGGGCTGGCTTCACGGGCGGGTAACAGACGACCAGGGACTCATGGCTGGGTTGTACACAGTATCTCTTTATTCATGCAGGACGTAGCACAATCTAAGCTGAGCTAAGCTAAACTCTTCTACCGTAAAACTCACAATGCTGTCTTTATATATACTTGCCAAGTAGGGTGGAAACAGGATGTGACATAGAGAGGGTGGAGAGAAAAGTGACTGGTGAAAATCAGAGTGTGACAAGGAGAGGGGGCGGAGCAAAAACATATCATGAACCAGTGGGGATTGAACCAATGCCCTGCAGTGGTTATGTAAATAGAATATAGTGGTTATGTAAATAGAATACAGTGGTTATGTAAATAGAATACAGTGTTAAGCAGGGGGTATTAAACCAATGAAACAGAAGGGTCTCATGTATCCCAACAAAGAGGCAGTAGATAACATGAAGAGGCCCATCACAGCTAATGAAATTGAAACAGTTATCAAAAACCTTTCCAAAATAAAAGTCCTGGACCAGATGGTTTTATAAATGAATTCTACAAAACATTCAAAGAAGAGTACATATACTTTTAAAAGTCTTCCAGAAGATTGAAGACACTGGAATAATCCCTTCCAGCTTCTATGAAGACAATATCACATACCAAAAGCAGACAGGGACAAAACCAAAAAAGAAAACTACAGACCAATATCTCTGATGAGCATAGATGCTAAAATATTGAACAAAATTCTAGCCAACTGGATACAGCAGTATATTAAAAAGATTGTTAATTATGACCAAGTGTAGTTTATCCCAGGCATTCAAGGATGGTTTAATATACGTAAATCAATCAATATTATCCACTACATCAATGAAAGCAAGACTAGTATCTACACGGTAATATCAATAGATGCAGAGAAAGCCTTTGACAAAATATAACATCCCTTTATAATCAAAATACTACAAAAAATGGCAGTAGATGGAAAATTCCTCAAGATCGTGAAGTCTATATATAGCAAACCTACAGCCAACATCATACTCAATGGTGAAAAACTGGAAGCATTTCCCCTCAGATCAGGTACTAGACAGGGCTGCACACTATCACCATTATTATTCAACATAATGTTTGAAGTTCTTGCCATAGCAATCAGGCAGGAGCAATGAATTAAAGGCATACAGATTGGAAGAGAAGAAGTCAAACTCTCCCTATTTGCAGATAACATGATAGTCTACATAGAAAAACCTAAGGAATCCAGCAAAAAGCTTTTGGAAATCATCAGGCAATACAGTAAAGATTCAGGCTACAAAATTAATATTAAAAAATCAGTGACATTCCTGTATGCAAAAAATAAAGTGGGTCAAGGGCTTTGGTTTTAGAAAAGAAACTATCAGATACTTAGAGGAAAATATTGGCAGAACTCTTTTCCACATAAATTTTAAAGACATATTCAATGAAACAAATCCTACTACAAAAAAGACTAAGACAAGCATAAACCTATGAGACTACATCAAATTAAAAAGCTTCTGCACAGAAATGAAACTATTACCCAAACCAAGAGACCACTAACATAATGGGAGATATTTACATGCCATACATCAGACAATGGGCTAATAAACAGAATATATAAAGAGCTTCCCAAAGCCAACAACAAGAAAACAATAATCCCATCTAAAAATGGGGAGAGGTACCTGGACAGAATATTCACCACAGAATAGATCCAAAAGGCCAAAAACATATGAAAAGTACGCTAAGTCTTTGTCAGAGAAATGCAAATAAAGACAACAATGAGATACCACTTCACTCCTGAGAGATTGTCATACATCAGAAAAGGTAACAGCAACAAATGCTGGAGAGGTTATGGGGTCAAAGGAACCCTCCTGCACTGCTGGTGGGAATGTAAATTGGTACAACCTAATGTGGAGAACAGTCTGGAGAACTCTCAGAAGGCTAGAAATAGACCTACCCTATGATCCTGCAATTCATCTCCTCAAGATATATCTTAAGAAACACAACACACCCATCCAAAAAGAACTGTGTGCACAGTTCTTATCACCACAATTTGTAATAGCCAAAACCTGGAAGCAACCCAGGTGTCCAACAACAGATGAGTGGCTGAGCAAGTTGTGGTATATATACACACAATGGAATACTACTCAGCTATTAAAAAAGCCAACATCATCATTTTCAGCTGATCTGGGATGGACCTTGAAAAATTAATGTTGGGAGCTGGGCTGTAGCGCAGCGGGTTAAGCGCAGGTGGTGCAAAGCACAAGCATTGGCATAAGGATGCCAGTTCGAGCCCCGACTCCCCACCTGCAGGGGAGTCACTTCACAAGTGGTGAAGCAGGTCTGCAGGTATCTATCTTTCTCTCCCCCTCTCTGTCTTCCCCTCCTCTCTCCATTTCTCTCTGTTCAATCCAACAACAATGACAACAATGATAACTACAACAATAAAACAACAAGGGCAACAAAAGGGAATAAATAAATTAAAAAAAAGAAAAATTAATGTTAAGTAAAATAAGTCACAAACAGAAGGATGAATATGGGATGACCACACTCTCAGGCAGAAGTTGAAAAATAAGATCAGAAGATCAATCACAAGTAGAACCTGAACCGGAATTGGAATATTTCACCAAAGTAAGAGACTCTGGCATAGGTAGGGGGGAGAATATATATCTAAAAAGGATGACAGAGGACCTAGTGGGGTTGTATTATTATATGGAAAACTGAGAAATGTTATGGATGTGCAAACTATTATATTTACTGTTGAATGTTAAACATTAATTCCCCAATAAAGAAATTTCAAAAAAAGGAAGAGAAGATAAAGTAACAGGAAAGACAAAACAGACAAACTAGCAAAAAAAAAATAGAAAGAAATAAAGGAAGGGAGAAGGATAGAAAGAAAGAAAACTTAAGGGAAAAAATCCTAACAGTGGTTTCCATTGTTAATACATTTCTAAAAAATAACAGAATTAGCAAAATTGATGAGTTAGAGAAAGCCAAGAAAGAAGTAAGAGATCTCAAAAAGGATTAAGAGATACTGAAAACAACAGAGACATACAGGATGACTTCATAAGAAAGAATATATACATTATTGTCTTACCAGAGGAAGAAAGATAGTGGAAGAAGTCATTTTACAGAACATAATATTTGAATACTTCCCTACTTTAGAGAACATAAAAGAAATAAAGGTTCAAGGATCTCAAAGTGTCCCAAATAGAATTAACTTCTTCTACTAGCGTTTGCCATAGAATTAACTAAGACTTAAAGACACCAAGACACATCATATTTAGAATGAAAAGAGATAAGGATAAAGAAAGGATCCTGAAAGCTACAAGAGAAAAACAAAGAGTCACCTACAGAGGAAAACCCATAAGATATCAGCAGATTTCTTCACACAAACGCCACAGGCCAGAGGAGAATGGCAAGATATCTAGTGAGTGCACAATAAGAAAGGCTTTCAACCAAGACTACTGTATCCTGCTAGACTGTCATTCAGACTAGATGAAGGCATAAAAATCTTCTCAAACAAGCAATAGTTGACAAGCAACTATCACCAAGCCTGCCCTTCAAGAATTTCTGAAAGGTCTTCTGAAACAATCACATCAACATAAAAATGCCATATATCAGAGCACTCTAAAAGTTTAGAATAGCATTAAAAAATATATCTTCATTCTACAATATCAATAAATGTCAATGCCCTGAATTCACCTATTAAATATATAATACGATGATGGATCAGAAAACACAACCCAACCATATGTTGTCTGCAGGAATCCAACATAACTCAACAATAAAAACACACACACAGACTCAGAGTGAAAGTATGGAAAACTATCATACATGCCAATGAACCACAAAAAAAGCCAGGAACAGCTATTCTCATATCTGATGCAATAAAATTTAAAATAAAAAATAAAATAAAAAATGATAGTGATTGACATTACTTAATCGTCAGAGAATCAGTCAATTAAAATTTAACAATTATTAACATCTATGCAATCAATAAGACTCCATTTAAATACATCAAACATCTACTGAGAGAGCTACAGCAATATATTAACAGCAACACAGTGATAGTAGGAGACTTCAACACCCCACTCTCTCAACTTGACAGATCATCCTGGCAGAAAATCAATGAATGAGGGAGCTAAATGAAGAAATATAGACATTTTCACAATCATTCATTCCAAGAAACTGGAATATACATTCTATTCAAGTACACACAGGTCATTCTCAAGGATATACCATATGCTAGGCCACAAAGACAGTGTCAACAAATTCAAGAGCATTGAAATCATCCCAAGTATCTTTTCAGATCACTGTTGAACTAAATTACCACTTAACAAGCATGAAAAAAATTAGTAAAATTTCCAAAATATAAAAGCTCAACATTGTACTATTTAAGAACCACTGTGTAAAAGAGGAAATTAAGGAAGAAATTAAAATGTTTCAAGAATTCAAGGAAAATGAAAACTTGAGCTATCAAAATATTTGTGACACAGCTAAGACAGTCCTGAGAGGAAGTTGAAAGCCATACCAACACAAATAAGCAATCTGATTGCACACCTTAAAGACTTAGAAGAAGAAGAAAAAAGGAGCCCTAAAATAACCAGAAGGACAGAAATAACTAAATTTAGGGCATAAATAAATAACATTAAAAATAAAAAAAACGTCTAGAAAATCCATGAAGTTAAATGCTGGTTCTTTGAAAGAGTAAAAAAAAAATTGACAGACTCACCAAACAAAAAAGGGAAAAGATTCAAACAAATAGAATTGTGAATGAAAGAGGAGATATTACAACAGACACCACAGAAATCCAATGTATCATGTGAGGCTTCTATGAACAACAATATGCCACCAAGCTAGAGAACCTGGAAGAAATGGATGAGCTTCTAGAAGGTATACCTACAAATGCCCAAAATTAAACAATGAAGTAGTAGAAAATATGCACAAGCCAACACAAAGAAATTAAAACGGTTATCACAAACCTTCCCCAGAACAAAAGTTTTAGACCAGATGGTTTTACAGATGAATTCTACAAAACCTTCAAGGAAGAGTTTATACCTCTGCTTATAAAACTCTTCCAAAAGATTGAATGCTGGTGCTCAAGTGGGTGGCCTCTCAACCCACTGGCCTTTCGGTTACTGGTTCTAGTGACCACGTGAAGCAGAAAGAAGCACCAGGAGAAATTCAGGTATGAACTTCCACTTTATTTGGGGTAAGCACAAGTTTTTATAGCAAGTAGAACAAAGGACATTTTTCACATATGTCAGAAATCACAGGGTTCTAAAGGTTAGATACCCCTATGGTGGGGAGGGGTAGGAATGCCAAGAATTGATGAAATACCAAAAGGTCAGAATGATTAGTTTCCATGATGCAAGACATGTTAATTATCTAAAGGTATTAAGAAAAACATAGTGGTTAAACTAATAAGGTGAGATGAAGCAGAGAAGGGCAGAGCTTGATGTAAATCATAGATATCAAAGAGCAAGAAAATAAGGCATGGGGGTCTCATTGCCAGCAAGGCTTATGATGGAGTATGCTTATGTGTGACCAAAAGGTGGTGAACTTATAGTGAACGCAGTGAACTCTAAATGAACTTACAAGCAGGCAGCCATTTGGTCTGCCAGCAGGGGAATGAGTTAACTGTGAGAGGTTGCAGGCCTTTGTGAAGCTTTGAGAGACTAACAAGAGGAAACTGAGTCATGAAAGCTTTACCTTTTAGCTCCACCCCTAGAAGGGAGAGACTGACAAGTGGGGTGTCTTTCCAGACCTCCATCATAAGGATGGGAGAGTTCCCCTAAGCGCTACCAAGCTTTCACATAATTCCACAATTGAAGACACAGGATTTTTTCCTTCCAGCTTCTACGAAGCCAACAACACTCTGATACCAAAAGCAGACAGGCATACAACAAAAAAGGAAAACTACAGATCTATATCTCTGATGAACATAGACACTAAAACATTCAACAAAAATTCTAGCCAACTGGATACAGCAGTATATTCAAAAGATTGTTCATCGTGACCAGGTGGGGTTTATTCCAGGGATGTAAGGTTGGTTTAATATACATAAATCAATCAGTGTGATCCACCACATCAGTAAAAGCAAGACCAAAAGCCACATGGTTATGTCAATAAATGCAGAGAAAGCCTTTGACAAAATACAATGCAATTTATGATCAAAACACTAAAAAAAAATGGAAATAGAGGGGCAGAGCTAAGATGGAAGCTTGGAGACAACACCTTGTGTGAGCTCTACAAGGAAGATGCTTTCAACCTGGGCATCTCGGGAGGGTGTAGGATGTTTTGGCCAGAGGTGGAGGGAGACAGCGGGAGCATTGCCAGGGTGACTCCAAATAAGAGTCTTATGACCCACACATGGGCTGACAAACAGAATCTGAAAAGGACAAAGAAAACAGTGATTTTAACTTGGCTATTTCTGTACTGTCTCCCCCATCCCCACCCGACAAAGCAACCCCACACTGGATGTTTTTTGCCAAAATCCTACAGCCATTCATGCTCAAAACACTACAAAAAATGGGAATTAAGAGAAATTTCCTCAAGATAGTGGAGTCTATATACAGCAAACCTACAGCTAACATACTCAATGGACAGAAGCTGAAAGCATTCCCCCTCAGATAGGGAACTAGACAGGGTTGTCCATTATCACCATTTTTCTTTCAACATAGTATTGGAAGTTCTTGCCATAGCAATCAGGCAAGAGAAAGGAATCAAAGGAATATATATCGGAAAGGAAGAAGTCAAACTCTCATTATTCGCAGATGATATGATCGTATACATAGAAAAACTAAAGAATCCAGCAGAAAGGTACTAGAAATTATTAGGCAATATAGCAAGGTGTCAGCCTACAAAATCAATGTACAAAATCAGTGACACTTCTTTAGAAAACTTACCAGTTCTGAAGAAGAGGATATCCAGAAATAACTCCCATCCACAGGCTTGTATATTGAAAAGTATGAGTCGCTATTCAAAGAAATAAAAAAATGATACCAAGAAATAGAAAGATAGTACATGCTCATAGATTGGAAGGATTAATATCATCAAAATGAATATTCTACCCAGAGCCATATACAAATTTAATGTGATACCCATCAAAGTCCCATCAAGCTTCTTTAAGAGAATTGAACAAAAATCACAATAATTTATCCAGAACCAGAAAACACCATGAATCATCAAAACAATCTTGCATAAAATAAACAAAAATGGAGGTATCACCTCCGACATCTCAAACTATACTATAAAGCCATCCAAATCAAAACAGCCTGGTACTGGAACAAAAATAAGCACACAGACAAGTGGAGCAGAATTGAAAGCCCACAACTAAACCCCACACCTATGAACATCTAATTTTTGATAAAGGGGCCCAAAGTATTAAATGGAGGAAGGAATTTGCACTCTTGCCTGAAAAAAAACTATGCCACTTGAGATGGAGTTAAGGAGTCTCACCAGAGTAATGAAGCTGAGGAGTTAACATTCTACACCTGAAATCTCTGGACACATTCCAAAGTGAAGAATGCCAAGGTGGTACTGGTTGCATTGATTAGGTTGGGATCAGCAGGTGCAGTATCAGTTGGTATGACTTGAGAGAAGCATGCCGGAAAGTAAGCCCCACCCTAGGGATTCCAGGACTGGGAGCTAGATGGGCTTTATAGAGAAAGGAGAATTTTCCTGACGTCTTAGGGCAGAAGGAAATAGATAGTTACTGCTGTCGAGCAGTAGCACAGTGAGATGATGCAGGTAGCTCTCTGTTTTGTAGATAGCTAGTAGTTATTTCAGTTATTGTTGGGACCATGTGTAAGCCTGAAAGAGCTTAGGGAGAACCATCCCCGTCCCTGGATGGAGGTCTGAGAAGATAACCTCTTGGTAAGTCTCTCTCAACCGAGGTGAGCATAAGGGGGGGGGACTCAGACTTGGTTCTTTCCTTCTTGACTCTCGGGCCCACAGAAACCCCAGTACCATTAACCACAGGCCACATGGCCGCAGATTCACTTATTCAAAGTCACCTTCTGATCACAGAAGAACATACCTTATCACACACTTCATCACACACCTCAGACCCCAAACAAGAATCCATCTCCCCAGAAAATAATTTGGATCCACCTGCATATTAAATGTCAGGCAAAGGCAAAAAAGCCATGGGCCCTCTGAAATATACCTAAAATAGATCTATTAGCTTTTTCCAAAACAAGAGACCCCTAATCTTTATCTGCAATATTCTTGCCTTTAGGTTCATGATTAGTCAATAATTTTATATCAACTCTTTTTCAGCCACCAGTGTTGGAGGATGGGCCCACTGTCCCGGAAAGTCTAAGCCATTGTTTCCCTGAGGTCCAAGTGGGTTGACCCCCAGTTCTCCCTTCAGGTCTTGACAAGGGCAGGTTCCCCTGACTTCCTGAACTAATGACGGATGGCTTCTCTGGAATGGGGGCTACCTTCCTGCGCATGCCCCTACTCCCCGCTTAAAACAAAGGCCATGTGTTTGGCCAAACTTGAAAAACCACTGCTAACTCCTGTTACTTACCCCCCACCTCCCTTTGCCCTGAGGTGCCTGTAATTCACCCTCAGGGAAATATGCATTGTGAAGCTCATGATCAAGCCTTGTATGGTGACTTTCCACTTGTGATCAAATAGTTTGTAGGTCAAAATGTGACTATGCATTGTGTTGCTTTGTGTTTGAGTTAAAGATTACCTTAACCTTCTCCCTGTGCAATGGGTATAATTTGCCTGCTTTCTCTCTCAATAAATGAGTCGCCCACTTTTCTGAGGCCGCTGCCAGAGATGAATGAGTCTGTGATTCTCATCTCTCTGTGCACATCGCCCCTGAAATGCACTCTGATCCTCACCACCAATGGCTGGGGGAGGGGGGGGAGGGGGTCCACAGAGACAGCCTGCACACCAGGATCCAGATGCTACCATAATGCCAACCTGACTTCCCTGGACAGATGACCCCACCAATATGTCCCAGCGCAGTGCCTCCCCAGATCCCTGCCCCAATATAGAAAGAGAGAGATATGCTATGAGTATGGATCAACCTGCCAATGCCCATGTTTAGTGGAGAAGCAATTACAGAAGCCATACCTTCCACCTTCTGTACCCCACAATGATCCTGGGTCCATACTTCCCAAAGGGAAGCTATCGAAGGAGGGTATTGTATATTGAGCTCTGGGGGGTAGGCATTGCGTAGAAATGTATCCTTCTTATACTATAGGATTGTCAATATTTCCATTTTATAAATAAAAAAATTAAAAAATAGGAATAAATGGAAAATTCCTAGAGAAAGTGGGGTCCATATATAGCAAACCTACAGCCAACATAATATTCAATGGTGAAAAATAGAAGTATTTCCCCTCAGATCAGATACTAGACAGGGCTGCCCTCTATCACCATTACTATTCAACATAGTGTTGAAAATTCTTGCTAAAGAAATAAGGCAAGAGCAAGGAATTAAAGGGATACAGACTGAAAGAGAAGAAGTAAAACTCTCACTATTTGCAGATCATATGATATTATACATAGAAAAATCTAAAGAATCCAGAATTAACTCTTGGAAATTATAAGGCAATACAGTAAGGTGTTAGGATACAAAATTAACATACAAAAGTCAGTAGCATTCTTCTATGCAAACACTAAGGTAACAGAAGAAGAAATCCAGAAATCTATTCCTTTTACTATAGAACCAAAACAATATAATATCTAGGAAAAAACCTAACAAAATAAATGAAAGACTTGTACACTGAAAATTATGAGTCACAAAGAAGTGGAAAGGTACTCCATGTTCATGGGTTTGAATTATAATGAATATTCTACCCAGAGCTACATACAGATTTAATGCAATTCCCATCAAGATCCCACCTAATTTTCTTAGGATAATAGAACAAAAGCTACAAATGTCTATTTGGAACCAGAAAAGACCTAGAATTGTTAACACAATCTTGAGAAGGAAGAACAGAACTGGAGGCATCACACTCCCATATCTCAACTTGTATATTAGAGCCATAGTAACCAAAACTGCTTGGAACCTTTAACATAAATCGACACACTGACCAATGGAATATAATTGAGACTCTAGAAGTAAGCTCTCAAACTTATGGGCATCTAATCTTTGGCAAAGGTGCCCAGACTATTAAGTTGGGGAAAGGAGAGTCTCTCCAATAAGTGGTGCTAGAAAAAAAATGGATTGAAATATGCAGAAGACTGAAACTGAATCACTATATTCCACCAAACAAAAAAGGAAATTCCAGTTCGATCAAGGACTTGGATTTTAGACCAGAAACTATCAAACACTTAGAGGAAACTAAGAGCCAGAACTGTTTTCCATATAAATTTTAAAGATGTCTTCAATGAAACAAATCCAATTATGAAGAATACTAAATTAAAAAATAATCCAATGGCACTACATCAAATTAAAAAGCTGCACAGCACAAGAAACTATCACCCAAACAAAGAGACCTTCCACAGAATGGGAGAAGATCTTTATATGCCATATATCAGAAAAGAGGCTAATAAGCAAAATATATAAAGACCTCAACACACTCAGTAACAAGAAAACAAATGACCCCATCAAAAAATGGAAAGAGGGTATCAGCAGAATATTCTCCATATAAGAGATCGAAATTTTCATGTATTTTTCAATAAACATATGAAAAAATGCTCCAAGTCATTGATTGTCAGAGAAATGAAAATAAAGACAACAGTGATATACCACTTCACTCCTGTAAGAATGTCATACATCAGAAAAGGTAGCAATAACAAATGCTGATGGGTTTGTCTGGACAAAGAAACCCCCCTACACTGCTGGTGGGAATGTCCAACCCCTGTGGAGAGCAGTCTGGAGAATCCTCGGATGGCTAGAAGTGGACCTACCCTATGATCCTGCAATTCCTCTCTTAGGGATATTTCCTTAGGAACCAAACATACCCATCCAAAAAGATTTGTGTATATCTATGTTCATAGCAACACAATTTGTAACATCCAAAACCTAGAAGCTTACCCAGGTATCTAACAACAGATGAGTGGCTGAGCATATTGAGGTGTATATATTCAATGGAATACTGCACAACTATCAAAAATTGTGAATTCACTTTCTTTACCTCATCTTGGATGGAGCTTCAAGATATCATGTTAAGTGAGATAAGTTAGAAACAAAAGGATGAATATGGGATAATTTCACTCATAGAAAGAAATTGAAAAATAATATCAGAAGAGGAAACACTAAGTAGAACTTGGGCTGGAGTTGGTGTATCCACCAAAGTAAAAGACTCTGGGATGGTGGGGTGTGCTCAGGTCCACCATAAATACACTTTAACATTAGACTAGTTAAATGAATTGTGGCACATTTATATCTAAAATATGGTGCAATCATTAAAGATACCCACCTTCTTTCTGCATCCCAATTTATTTATTAGGAGAAATATTAAGGGAAGATGACCAGAGTTTTATGAACTCCAATTCCATCAGGACCCAGAGAGAGAAGAGGAAAAAAGAAAGGACATTTGGAGGTACTATTAGGTGTGACTTAGAAAGAAGAAGGTAGAACTACATAAAATAATGAACAAATATGTATGAATGAAGATAGATAGTTAGAGAAATAATAGTCAACCCCTATCTGTGACCTTGGGAGAACTACTAATGTTTCCAATGAACAGAATGGGACAAGGAATTCTGCTGGCTGGCATTGTGTGTTACTATACCCATGTCATCTCATAGTTTTGTAAATAAATATCAAGTCACTATAAAATTATAAAAATAGTAATGTGGCATGACATACTCTCTTAAAATATATAGTAGGAAAAAGAAGGTCCACAGTACTGTATCACTGCATGCTTCTATACATGTAAACACTTCTATACATGTAAAAAACATGTATGTTGCTGTGAGTTTTTAATATCTCTGGAAGGGTATACATAAATTAATATCTGTGACTATCACTAATAGTGAAACTAGTAGCTGAAAGACATAGGACGGACAGTTATTTTGCATGTATATTAACCATATGAAACATTTCTTCCTCAAAGTCAAATTCTTCTTTTATTTATTTATTTATTACTTTTTAAAGAAAGTATTAATTAACAAAACCATAGGGTAGGAGGGGTACAATTCCACACAATTCCCACCACCCATTCTCCATATCCCACCCCTCTCCCCTGATAGCTTTCCCATTCTCTATCCCTCTGGGAGCATGGACCCAGGGTCATTGTGGGTTGCAGAAGGTAGAAGGTCAGACTTCTGTAATTGCTTCCCCGCTGAACATGGGCGTTGACTGGTCGGTCCATACTCCCAGTCTGCCTCTCTCTTTCCCTAGTAGGGTGGGTCTCTGGGGAAGCTGAGCTCTAGGACATATTGGTGGGGTCTTCAGTCCAGGGAAGCCTGGCCAGCATCCTGATGACATCTGGAACCTGGTGCAAAGTCAAATTCTTTGATGTTGATATGTTATCTGAGCCCTCAAACTTCTCTGTTCTTCTCTTGGAGTGAAAATGCCTCTTTTTGACACTCACATCTAGGGACCAAGTGGTAGTGCACTTGACTGAGTGTACATATTAACACTAACATTACCAAATATAAGGATTCTGGTCCAAGCTCCTGGTCTCTACCTTGAGGGGGAAAGCTTCAGAAGAAATGAAACAGTGTTGTAGGTGTCTTGTCTTTTTCTTTACCCCTCCACCTCTAAGTCCCCTCTCAATTTTTTCGATCTCTATTAAAATAAAAAGGAAATAAAAGAGGGAAGGGGGCCTGGATGGTTGTGCACCCAGTTACTTAGTTACATAGTACTAAGTGCAGGGACCTGCAAAAGGATCTGAGTTCAAACTCCTGGCTTCCCACCTTCTGGGGGGATGCTTCACAGGCAGTGAAGCAGGTCTGCAGGTCTTTCTCTCACCCTATCTCTCCACCTCTATTAATTTCTCTCTGCCCTATGCAATAAAATGGGTAGTAGTCTCAAGTATTATCATAAGGCTAGAAGTGGACCTACCCCATGTCTCTGCAATTTCTCTCCTGGGGATATATCTTAAGGAATCAAACATGCCCATCTAAAAAGAGCTGTGCATATATATATATATATATATATGTTCATAGCTCCCCAATTTCTAACAGCCAAAACCTGGAAGCAATGCAGGTGTCCAAAAACAGATGAGTGGCTGAATAAGTTGTGGTGTATATACACAATGGAATACTACTCAGCTATTAAAATGGTGAATCAACCTTCTTAACCCCATCTTGTATGGGAATTGAAGGAGTCGTGTTAAGTGAGATAAGTCAGAAAGAGAAGAATGAATGTGGGATGATCTCACTAATAGACCGAAGTTGAAAATAGGAATAGAAGGGGGAAAAAAGCAGAACTTAAACTGGAATTGGTGTATTTCACCAAAGTAAACAACTCTGGTGTGTGTGGGGAGAGGGTTCAGGTCCTGGAACATGATGGCAGAGGATGACCTGAAAGGGGCAGTTAGACTGTTAAGTGGAAAACTGAGAAATGTTAAATATGTACAAATTACTCTGTTTTACTGTGACTGTAAACCATTATTCTCCCAAGTAAATAAAAAATGAATAGCTAAACTACTGCAAAATATATACCTGAAAGCAGAAGTACACTAGAGTTTGCAGTGAGTACCTCCCTAACACTTCCTCTCCACTATTCCAAGCTTGGGATCCATGATTGCTCAACAAATTGTTTGGCTTCATATGTTAACTCTCTTTTCAATCACCAGGTTCCAGATGCCACCAGGATGCCGGCCAGGCTTCCCTGGATTGAAGACCCCACCAATGTGTCCTAGAGCTCAGCTTCCCCAGAGACACACCTTACTAGGGAAAGAGAGAGGCAGACTGGGAGTATGGACCGACCAGTCAATGCCCATGTTCAGCGGGGAAGCAATTACAGAAGCCAGACCTTCTACCTTCTGCAACCCTCAACGACCCTGGGTCCATGCTCCCAGAGGGCTAGAGAATGGGAAAGCTATCATGGGAGGGGGTGGGTTATGGGGATTGGGTTGTGGGAATTGTGTGGAGTTGTACCCCTCCTACCTTATGTTTTTGTTCATTAATCCTTTCTTAAATAAAAAATTTAAAAAAATGAATAGCCATAATTAATGAGTCTAATGTCTTGAACTATCTTAATTTGATGAAGAAAGCAAGAAAAAGTTGAAGTAGAAATCTGAATTTTCCTGATCCCAGGTAGACCTAAACTTTCCTTTCTTCTGTATATTTAATCTTTCCTTGTCAGAGAAAGAACTATATCTTTCTAAAGTTTGGTACAGTGCTCAGATCACTGTGGGTGTTTAACAAATGTTAAATAATAATAATAGCTATTTATGGCTCACTGCACCACTTGATAATACTTGCACCTCACTGAATCACACCTTTTAGCAAGCCACTTTTAAAATGTATTCCTAACTAAATTAAGGTGCAATAACTCTCAGTGAGAATTGATATTTATGTGTTAAAAGAGAGAGAGAAGAGAGAGAACTGGCTCTAAACCAATGATTTAAATGGCAACTTTCCAATTCTTTCTTGGAGGCATTAATAATAGTACCCTTTCAAAATGTGTTTTCTTCTTTCAAATACCATGTTGTAATTGTGATAGACTGGCTAAAGGGTAGAGTCTTTCTATCTGCTGTCTTTTTACCCCTTCTTTTTGCTTTTATATTTTGTGATATGCTATGGGGGAAGGGCATTCCTAATTTTAACCCTTAATTGCTCACTTCTTATTTTTAAAATTTTTTTATTTATAAAAAAAAACATTAAAAAAACATAGGATAAGAGGAGTACAACTTCATGCAATTCCTACCACTAGAACTCTGTATCCCATCCCATCCCCTGATAGCTTTCCTATTCTTTAACCCTCTGGGAGTATGGACACAAGGTCATTGTGGGATACAGAAGGTGGAAGGTCTGGCTTTTGTAATTGCTTCCCCACTGAACATGGGTGTTGACAGGTTGATCCGTACTCCCAGCCTGTCTCTCTCCCTAGTGGGGAAAGGCTTTGGGGAAACAGAGCTCCAGGACACATTGGTGGGGTTGTCTGTCCAGGGAAGTCTGGTCAACATCAGGCTAGCATCTGGAACCTGGTGGTTGACAAGAGAGGTAACATACAAAGCCAAACAAATTGTTGACCAATAATGGACCTAAGGGCTAGAATAGTGCAGATGAAGAATTGGGGGGGGGATTCATTTTGTAGATAGCTAGTAGGCATATTTTTGTTAAATTCCAAAGGGCCTGTGGCTCTCTTAATTTTTTTTTTCTTTTTCTTTTTGCCCCTGAGCCTGAAATCTGATATGCCAGTGGATCCAAGTTATTGTCTGGGGGGATGATTTCATGGCTGCAAAAAGGACCAGAAAGCTGGATCAGGGACCACAGAATGTGAGCTCAGATCCAGAGAGATGCAGAGGTCACACAGGTTCCTAAGCTAATTAGGGGCCCCAGATCACATCAAATCGATTGGGTATACAGTCAACAATATTTATACCCCTTTCCCATATTAGGGGATTGCTCACTTCTTTGGCTATATTTCTGGCTTCATGGTCTTCCTGCTCATTATATGATATCACTCTTCAGCTGTGCCACAAATGTGCATGGGGCTGAGATAAATGATCTATAAGGGCACACCCAATTCAGAAGCTCCATGTCTCTATAAAAAAAAGTACATTTCAGAGTCCTTGAATTTTGGGGTTATGATGAATTATATCTGCTCAATAAATTTGAACAGAGTATTAGCCCTTTAAAAGGATAAAAACTCTCTACATTCCTTAAGAACACATTCTTGAATTTGAATTTCAGAAATGCTAGTGTAATGAAAATACATATCCATACCTCTAAGACTTTATATATATTGGTTTTCCTTACCTGGAGTGTTCTGTCTCAGTCAGGCAATCTCCTATTCAATATTCAGACTTAAAAACACAGTGGGAATGTAGTCTTCTTTTTGATCTTTCTCCAACAAAGAGGAGCCTTTCTCTCTTCCCACCCTGATCTTACAACCTGCAGCACTTCTTTACTTAATTGTTTTTGTGACTTTATCTCCTATCTGACTGTGAGCTCGTTTATCAGCTAAAGTGTTTCCAATTCATTTTTAAATCCCTGAAGGCAGGCAAACCTTTCCTGAAGGGATGAATGAATGCATTATGGCACCCAGGAGTCCTGGATTATCCAGGACTCTGTCCAAGCTTTGCTGTAATAATGTTCCTGAACAACCTGATTAACTTTTCAAGATTTCTATTTCCTCAAATATAAAATGAAAATATATGTCAAAAATTTTTTTAGGTATCTGCTATGTCTGCATTTCAGATTATTCTGTATTTTTACATTTAAAGTGCAACTGTATTTCACTGGCAAAGGACGTGTATCAAAGAGACAAAAATTAATGGAAATAAATGGTAATCATTCTCATGAATTGGTGTCATTTATTCAACACTAATGTTGTGCCAGGCAAGCTATACATATCATTTCTAATCTTCAATACAACCTAGCAAGGGTGGTTGTATCAAAAAAAGTTTTAGAAATCCATTGAACCAAACCTTCCTTGCAAAATTCATATAACTTGCTGTTTCAATTATTTATGTATCAAAAAACCCCACGTGATAGGGCCAAAGCAATAGCTGTTTTACTGTGCATCAGGATTCTGTGGGTCAGAAGTCCAGAAATTTCACCTGTGCTTCATTTTAGCTTTGGTTTCTATGGGAAAACTTAAGATGATAATGTATAGAAAATTAATACTGAAATCATTTTAACTTACTCTGGGGGTTGATGCTGGTGTCAGCTGGGACCCCAGTCGGAGTTGTCAGCCAGTTTACTCCCATGACGTTTCTATGTGATCTCCTGGTTCCTCACAGCATGGTGACTATGATCCAAAAGGGCACACCCCAAGAGGTTCAAAGAAAGTGGTATGGTTTCTTATGGCATAATTTCAGAAATCGTATTGTTGGGCATTAAGCTAGCCCCCCTGCCATTGATCTATCTTCTTTCTACCTCGAGTCCCACCCTGCCTGCAGGGCAATATTAATTCCCACCAGTTAAAACCAGCGCAGCAGTTGCTAAGGAAGTTCCCAGCATGCCTTTTTTCCTTTCTCCACCCCCTTTTCCTAGCCATTTCTGTTTCTGATGTGCCACTTCCGGTTTTATCCTATAAAAGTCACTTCTGTTTCTGATTTCACCCTCTTTCCATGTCCCAACCTGGAGGACAGCAGGCGTGCAGACAGGGAGGTGGACGCAGGCTATTGTGGTTTGGCACCATGTGGCTAAACCTGCTGAGCTCACACCAGACTCTGGGGCTCTCGCATGAATAAAGATTTGTATTGCTATCACCGCGAACTTGGTTCCTGGATCCTCTCTCTCTCCCGTGATGCTAGCCCGGCATTGTATAATGTCTTAACCACTATCATCATAGGGCCTGGGTGTGTACATTACCATATGTGAGGACATATAAAGATTTAATGTTACATACTAAGAAAAGAATATGTGATAACAGACCTTGTGGGAATCTTGGAAAATATGCCACAGTGGCCCAAGATTTCAGAGCTAGAAAGATATGTAGATGAGATTCAATATGTTAATTATAGCTATAGACTTTTCATTCCACCAAAAGATCAGTCACTTGTTGATTCTCATTAACTGAGTAGAGATTTCCCTTATTTATAAACTGTTAATTTTAACTTGAATAGCACTTTGGTGCAAGATGACAGTAATAGCATAATTTGGGAAGATGTAACATAGTACCCCTGAAACAATGTATTCTTGGAAAACAGCATTTCCTCAAAAAAATTAGGCTTTTTTTAAAATCTCAGTTACCTTCCTCTTCTACCATCTACTTCATTTCCCTCAATTTCTTTAAGTCTAACCTCAGATTAAGTAAGGACTACAAAAGCTGGATAAGGGCAAGGGACTGGCACACTTGAATAATGAATGGCCTTTTTGGTCACTACCACTCCACCCCATCATCTGGGGCCTAGTCAAGGAATTTTAGGATTCCCACAGAGATATGATGGGCCCAGACCTCCAATATTTCCCTTTCTTCACCATCACTGGTCACTTCCATCAGGAATATCATCATAAGATCTCTTGCCCTCAATGTAGGGACTCAACAATAGTAGGGACTGCCTCACTCTCCAAAGGGAGGCTAGGTCATGCTACCCTGCCACTCAAGGAAGACTGGTCCTGAAATGAATGCTGCCTAGAATGTTACTAACTATGACCATGGACTGTGAGCTCAGAATGACAGGAACTCAGAGGTTATACAGGCTCCTTTGCTAAATATTAATAGATATGAGCCCTAGGTCAGATCGATGGGGTTAACAGTTAATGGTATTTATATACTTTCCTCATGTTTGGGAGCCACTCTCTGCTCTAATCCAGCTTTCCAGTCCTATTTTCAACTCTAATACCATCTTCCCAGACAATACTTTCAGTCTACTTGAATGCTAGCTGTTGGTCTCAGGCAAAAATTAGTCAAGTCACAGGCCACTTGGAACATACCTAAAATAGACTTCTTAGGTTCTTCCCAAAGACTTATAGTTTCATCTGTTCTATTTTTACCTTTGGGTTTTTGATTTGATTATAGTATCTCTGTAGTATAGCTTGAGGTCAGCCTCCAGTCTTGTTCTTTTTTCATAAGATTGCTTGGGAAAGTCTGGGGATTTTTTTGTTGTTGTTGTTCCAGATAAATTTTTGAATTTATTTTTCCTATCCTTTTAAAGAAGTTCATGTGTACCTTGATGAGGATGGCATTAAATCTCTATATGGTTCTGGGCAAGATGGTCATTATGAAGATGTTAATCCATGAGCATGGGGTGTCTTTCTATTTCTTTGTATCTATATTTTCTTGAAGAGTAATTCATAGTTTTCAGTGTATAAGTCCTTCACTTCTTTTGTTAGCTTTTTTTTACTTCTTCTTCTTCTTCTTTTTTTCTTTTCCTCCTATTGCCACCAGGGTTATCACTGGGGCTCTGTGCCAGCACCATAAATCTACTGTTTTCAGTGGCCATTATTTTCCTCTTTTTCCCTATTTTACTTGGCAGGAAAGAGAGAAAAGTTTCTAGGTGAGAGGAGATAAAGAGGTAGAGAGAAAGAGAGTCTCCTGCAGACCTGTTTCAGGGCTAATAAAGTGGCCCCCTTGCAGGTGTGGAGTAGAGAGATCAAACAATATGTGTGTTTAATGGGGTGCACCATTACCCAGTCCTCATAAACATTGTAAGAGGAGAAATTCCTCTTACAGAGAAATTCCTCTTACAGAGAAATTCCTCTTACAGAGAAATTCCTATCATCCGCCCAAGCTGGTTTCCACTCAGGAAGATCTACCTGCAAACAAGCCCTGGCCCTCTCAACTTACATTGAAAATGGATTCCAGAAGAATTTAAAGATGGGTGCTGTCTTTGTTGATCTCACAGCAGCCTATGACACGGTCTGGCACCATGGTCTCCTAGTCAAGATCTCAAGATGCCTGCCTCCATGGGTGGCCAACACTATATCGTTTCTTCTCCAAAACAGACGATTCCGGGTGCATCTGGGTGACAATACTAGCAGATGGAGACTTGTCTCAAGTGGCTGCCCCAGGGCTCTGTTCTGGCTCCTACACTATTTAATATTTACATCAATGACCTCCCAGAAACTTCTTCAAGGAAGTTCATCTACGCTGATGACATCTGCTGTGCAACTCAGGCATCCAAGTTCGACATCCTTGAGGTAACATGAAAGACATGTCTCTGATATCTGATTACTGTAAAAAATGGCGACTAATCCCTAGCACTGCAAAAATGGTATCATCTGTTTTCCATCTACAGCATGCCTCGGCCTCACGTGAGCTTAATGTGCAGCTTGACGATACGAGAATCCGGCATGAAGTCCAGCCAGTCTATCTTGGCATTACTCTCGATGGCACTCTGTCATTTCACGAACATCTCATAAAAACTGCAGCAAAGGTAGGCGCGAGGAATAACATCATTGCAAGACTGGCCAGCTCCTCATGGGGCATGAGCGCTTCCACACTGCGATCATCATCTCTGGCATTATGCTATTCCACTGCAGAATACTGTGCCCCAGTATGGTTCCGTAGCCCCCATGTCCACTTGGTCGATTCCAAATTATATTCCTCCATGAGGATAATTTCTGGAACCATCCATTCCACACCGGTTCCATGGTTGCCAGTTCTTAGAAACATCACTCTGCCAGATATTTGTCGGGATGCGGCATCATCTAAGTTCATTTCCCACGTCTACACTCGACCAGACTTGGCAATATACGCGGATATCTTCACCCACCCTGTCCAACGCTTGATGTCTCTTCACCCAATCTGGTCCCCTATGCCTACACTGTTCCAGACTCTTGGAAACAGAGTTGGCAGTCAGCTGAGGTAAAGAACAAACACCTCATCACAGACCCCTGCAAGCGTCAACCCGGCTTTGACCTAGCACATGATGATTGGGCCCTCCTCAATCGCTATCGAATAGGCCATGGCCGGTGCACTGCTATGTTCCATCGCTGGGGAGCCAGAGATGACCCAAATGCCCTTGCGGCTACAGACAGACTATGACTCACATAGTCAACGACTGCCACCTCTCCAGATTCAAAGGAGGTCTTGAAACTTTACATCAGGCTCAACCTGACGCTGTTAACTGGCTACGAAAGAAGGGCAAACGCTAGAAGAAGAATAAACATTGTTATTAAAGACTGAGCATACAACTGTTTTATTTAGTCCTGTAGTTCTAGAAATAATTATTATAAGATAATTATTTGCTAAGATATCTTAAAAACCTTTATTCAATCTGTGATTTATCAATGTTGTAAAGGAGAATTAAGAAACATAGTGTAATTGCTCATCTAATGTACATTTGCCTACTTATGCTTGGAAAAATAAAGGCAGAGAAAGGGAGAAATAATGTAAATATTACAAAAATTATGCTGCATCACAAAGTATAAGTTTATAATCTTCTATCTCACTTCCCTTGTGTCTCAAGTTCAGAGTTATTTTGCTATGCTGAATATAATTCTCATTTACTGAGTCACATACTTATGTATATTTATCACTGAATATAGTTATGACATAAACCATCAATATATTCATATGCGTAATAATTATTGACAACATTCAGCAATTTTACAAATAATCATACTTGATTTTTGTTTTGTACACAAAATGGCACAACCTACCACACATCCAGCACATATTATCTTATTCCTTCAGTTCTCTCTCAACATATATATGTTTGTGTGTGTATGTGTAGGTGTGTGTGTTTATGTGACAGATACCAGAGCACAGTTCAACTCTACCATATGGTAGTGCTGGGAGTTTAACCTGGCACCTCTTGGGCCTTAGAGATGCAACTAGTGAGCTACCATTGCATGTCTCCCTGACAGTGTGACAACTTTTAAAATTAATTAATCAATTAATTGCTTGATTGATTTGAAATGCATAGACTGTGTTTTATTTTATTTTAAATTTTTCTTATTGGAGGATTAATGGTTTATAGTCAATAGCAAATACAGTTGTTGGAACATTTAAAATTTCTTGATTTTTTTTTTGCAAAACACTCTAACCCCCTGCCTAGGTCCTATTCCTCCACCATTGTGCACTAGGACCTGAAAGTCACCCCCTACCCTAAGCAGAGTCCTTTACTTTGGTGCAATATGCCAAGTCCAGTCCAAGTTCTACTTTGTGTTTTCTCTTCCATTCTTATTTATTAGCTTTTATTTATGGGTAAGATTATTCCATATTCATCCTTCTCTTTATGACTTATCTTACTTAACATGATTCTTTCAAGCTCCATCCAAGATGAGGTGAAGAAGGTGAATTTATCACTTTTAATAGCTGAGTAGTATTCCATTGTGTATATATACCACAATATTCTCAGCCACTCATCTGTTGATCTTTTGTTGGACATCTGAATTGTTTAAAACAATATTGAGAAAAAGTACAAAACAAAACTGCCTTGTACTTGAACAATAATAGACACACTGACCAGTGGAATGGAACTGAGAGTCCAGAAATAATCCCCCACATCTAATTTTTGACAACGGGGTCCAAACAGTGGAGTAAGGATAGTCTCTTCAACAAAAGGTGTTGGGAGAATTGGGTTGAAATGTACAGAGGAATAAAATTGAACTTCTAAATTTTACCACATACAAAAGTAAACTCCAAATGGATCAAAGACTTGGATGTTAGACTAGAATACTTAAAGGAAAATGTTGGCAGAATTTTTTTCCATATAAATTTTATAAGCATCTTCAATGGTACAAATCTAACTGCAAGGAAGACTAAAATAAAAATAAACCAATGGTACTAAAGCAAATTGAAAAGCTTCTTCACAGCAAAAGAAACCACTACCCAAACAAAAAGAATCCTTGTAGAATAGGAGAAGGTCTTTACATGCCATACATCAGACAAAAAGTTAATAAACAAAATAAAGAACTCATCAAATTCAGCAATAGTAGCAATAAAAAATAACAAATGACTCTATCCCAAAATGAGAAGAGGATATAGATATAATATTTACCAAAGAAGATATCTAGAACAGAGGCAACCTGTGGCACAGCTATTTACAAGATACTGGGTACTATACAGCAAACCCTAACAAAAGGACTTTTCAAAGTTAACCCAATTACCAAATAATGTGATGAAAACAATAACTGTCCATTGTCTTTTTGAACCCTAAGACAGCAGGAACTCACATCTCCACTGCAGAGCCTATATTTCTCCCAGTCCTGGAACCTTATGATAGGGCCCACTTTCCCATATGCCTCACCCAATCCATATCAAATAATATTGCATCAGCCAATCGGGATGCATTGGATCGACCTTCCCGTGGTACATCTTGTGAGTACCCATTCATTGGGGAAACTGACAATCCTTCCTAGCCGACTGAATCCACCTGGATCCCAGTCATTTTCAAAGCCAGCAACAAGCAGCTCCTGACAGCTTTCAAGCTGTTGGTCCTGCTCTTCGAGTCCTCCAACTTAATGTTGAGGGGCTGTCCTTTGCCAAACGCGTTCTTATTGGTCAATTGGTGATACAGCATCAGACAGATGTTATCTGCCTACAAGAAACACATATAGCAGTCGATGAAGCTGCTCGATTCACCATCAGTGGATTCGATTTAATATGCTATAATTTCCATCCTAAACACGGCCGAGCCATCTACGTCAAATCGTGTCTTGTGGACATTTACCATACGGCCTCTTCGACCTTCTACGACTCCATTACTATTGGAACTATTCAGCTCATCAACGTATATAAGCCTCCCAGTGCCTCATGGGATAATGAGGTCCTGCCTAGCTCGAATCACCCAGCCGTTTACGTTGGAGACTTTAATAGTCATCACCAAGACTGGGGATATTCCTCCACTTGTGCTGACGGCTCTATCTTAGCTGACTGGGCTTCAGCGAATGACCTCTCCCTATTATACGATCCCAAACAGCCAGGCTCTTTTCACAGTGCTAGATGGAATAAAGACTCGTCACCCGACCTGTGCTAGATTAGCACAGTCAATGGCCAAGCCTTTCCCGCTATAAGACAAGTTCTCAAGATCTTCCCGCACAGTCATCACTGCCCAGCTATCATCCACATTGGTCTCCAGCTCCCATTGATTCTGTGCTTGGAGAAACTAAGATGGAACTTTCGGAAAGCAAACTGGCGTCTGTTCAGTGATCTTACCAACAAATCTATTCCTGCAATTCCAATTAACTCTATCCTCTATGAAGATTCCTACAGGTGCTTCAGCCAAGCCATATTCAAAGCAACTTCTCAAGCCATTCCTCATGGGAGACGTGCTAACTATATGCCTTGTCTTGATGCTGAATGCGAGCAACTACTAAAGCAGTATGATGAGTCGGGCGACCCAGATGTAGCTGACCATCTCATTGCCTCCCTGGATGCAGGACGCCAAGCCTGCTGGCAACAACTCACGGAAAGTCTGAACTTCACCCACTCAAGTAGGAAAGCCTGGAAGCTTCTTCACAGACTGGGTGCCGGTAGCCAACCCCCTCCCATCTCCCATCCTCCCGTATCTCCAAACTCAGTGGCCAGTCACCTAACTCAAGTTGGACGTGCTAAGATTGACCCAGTCTGGAAAAGAGAAATTTCCCATGAGTGGTCATCCCACGTCTGGTTATCTTGTCCATCTCCAAAACTCTCTCCCTTTACACTGTCTGAACTGGAAGACGCTTTGAAGAGGGTTAAACCGGGAACAGCTGCTGGCTATGATAACATCACCCCAGAACTCATTCTTAACCTGGGTCCCGCAGCAAAGAAGTGGCTTGCTTCATTCCTTTCCCACATCTTGGAATCTAAGTCTATGCCCAAAGTTTGGCGTCATGCGAAGATTATAGTGGTTTTGAAACCAAAGAAAGACCTAACACTGGCCACCAGCTATTTCTCTCCTCTCTGTGTGTTACAAACTCCTTGAGAGGCTGCTTCTGTCACGTATTTCTCATCTTACAGAGAAATTCCTATCACCTGCCCAAGCTGGTTTCCGCCCAGGAAGATCTACCTGCAAACAAGTCCTGGCCCTTTCAACTTACATTGAAAATGGATTCCAGAAGAATTTAAAGACGGGTGCTGTCTTTGTTGATCTCACAGCAGCCTATGACACGGTCTGGCACCATGGTCTCCTAGTCAAGATCTCAAGATGCCTGCCTCCATGGGTGGCCAACACTATATTGTTTCTTCTCCAAAACAGACGATTCCGGGTACATCTGGGTGAGAAGTCTAGCAGATGGAGACTTGTCTCAAGTGGCCTCCCCCAGGGCTCTGTTCTGGCTCTTACGCTATTTAATATTTACATCAATGACCTCCCAGACACTTCTTCAAGGAAGTTCATCTACGCGATGACATCTGCTGTGCAACTCAGGCATCCAAGTTTGACATCCTCGAAGAAACACTCACGAAAGACATGTCTCTGATATCTGATTACTGTAAAAAATGGCGACTAATCCCTAGCACTGCAAAAATGGTATCATCTGTTTTCCATCTACACCATGCCTCGGCCTCGTGTGAGCTTAATGTGCAGCTTGGCGGTACGAGAATCTGGCATGAAGCCCAGCCAGGCTACAGCACTGCTACTTCCTCCAGTGCCATGGCACTCTTTTGTGGTGCTGGTAAGACTTGTGCCCTACTCAGTAAGTTATTTCTCTGTACCCCAGTCTCCATTCTTAGTATCAGACACTCAAATCATAATTATATAAACTTTTTAATATTATTTTATTTATTAATGAAATTGAAGTATGGAGAGACAGATAAAGACAGAAGACCAGAGCACTGCTCAGCTTTGCCTTATGATGGTGCTGTGCATTGAACCTGGGACCTCTGAGCCTCAGGCATGAAAGTCTTTTGCATAAACATTATGTTTTCACCTGGCCCAAAATTTTAATTTATTTCATATATGTGGGAAGAGAGAGAGATCAGGACACTGATTGGCTCTGGCTTATGTTTGTGCTGGGGATTGAATTTAGTATCTCAGAGCTCTGGACATAACTATTATACTATCTCCCCATCACTCACATCATATTCTTTTAAGTTTCTTTTAAAAATAATTTTAACTAATTTTTATTAGCAATTTAATATTGACTTAAATGATTATAAGATAATAGGGATATAATTCTACATCATTCCCACCACCAGAGTTGTGTCCCTATCCTTTTCATTAGAAACTGCAATAGTTCTCCCAAGGTTACAGTGACTTTATAAGTATCACTGCCTATCATCTATCTATCTATCTGTCTATCTATCTATCATCTATATATCATCTATCTCTCTATCATTATATCTACATCAATATGTCTATACCTATCATAATTTTTTTCTACAGCTTTGCCTTCACTTCTTAAGTCACATTTATACCTATTATTACTTCTAAGAATCCTTCCTTTCTCCTTCTTCTGTCTTAGACAAGAGAAACAGTACCTGGTTTCCTCTTGTGTTTCCCAGGCTTACCTCCCTTTAAGGGATGGTATAAAAACAAGATTTCTGGTTACGGACACTTCAGATCTTGATGGAACTGGGGTTCAGAGCCCTCTGCTCATCTTTCGCTATCATTTACTCCTCTAAGAGGATGGACAAAAATTATTTTGGTGGGAGTAGGGTTGTAGTGCAGCGGGCTAAGCGCAGGTGGCGCAAAGCACAAGGACCGGCATAAGGATCCCGGTTCGAACCCCAACTCCCCACCTGCAGGGGAGTCGCTTCACAGGCGGTGAAGCAGGTCTGCAGGTGTCTATCTTTCTCTCCTCCTCTCTATCTTCCCCTCCCTCTCTCTATTTATCTCTGTCCTATCCAACAACAACAACAATAATAACTACAACAATAAAACAACAAGGGCAACAAAAGGGAATAAATAAATAAAATAAATATTAAAAAATTATTTTGGGTGTGCATAAGGTGGAAATTCTGGCTTCTTTAATTGCTTCTTTACAGGACATGGACATTGGAAGCTTGATCCATACCCTCAGTCCATTTCTAGCTTTCCCTAATTCACATCATATTCTTAAATGTTGTTTTGAGCAAGTCTAACTTTCCACTCATGCCAGTCATGAACATACATGCCTCATGGAGTCTGATATAGTACCACAAGTTCACATATTTGTAGCCCATCTTTCTTGCTGTGGATGCAACCAATGGCTGTTAATGACAGCAGAGGCACATACATAAGCAAGTGCTAAAAGAACCTGGAATACTCAGAGGATTCTAATTATTAGTTTTGGAAAAGAGTTAAAATTAGATCAGGTCCTATGGGGGCCCACAAAGGGTTCTATCTTGTTGTTCCTGATAGAGATGACCAGAAACAATGGAGAGGGATTTATTGGAGGTCTGTTTGGGAGTCTCAGAACTACCCAAATAGGGCACCAGCTGATGGGGTGTCCTGATAGTGACTAAAGAGTCATCATTAAAGTATGCCAGTCTCTTGCCCTTATTCAGCTTTTGCAGTCCTTGCTTTGCTTTTTTGTGGGCCCCCATAGGACATTGCCCTCAACCTGGATCAACAATGGTACAGAATGTTCCATTCTATGAAGGGAGGATGGACAACATACTCTATGATACACCTGAGGAAGATGGGTCAATACTGGGGCAGCCTGGAATGTTCCCACACATGACCACAGAATGTGAGCTCAGATCTAGAGGGATGTAGAGGTCACATAGGCTCCTAAGGTAATTATGGGCCCCAGAGCACATCAAATTGATGGGGTTTACAGTAATATTTATACCCCTTTCCCATACTAGGAAGCTAGTCTCTTCCCTGATGCAGCTTTCTGGTCCTTTTCCCAGCCATGACATAATCTCCCCAGACAATAATTAGGATTCACCTACATATCAGATTTCAGGCTCAGGCAAAAAACAAAAACACTGGTATAGCTACAGGCCCTTTGAAATATAACTAAAATATGCCTCCTAACTATCTACAAAATGGAGGACCCCCCCCCCCCCAATGCTTCACCTGCACTATTCCAGCCTTTAGATCCATAATTGTCCAACAGTTTGTTTGGCTTTATATATTAACTCTCTTTTCAGCCACCAGGTTCCAGATGCTAACAAGATGCAACCAGACTTCCCTGGACAGACAGCCCCACCAATGTGCCTTGGAGCTATGCAACCAGACTTCCCTGGACAGACAACCCCACCAATGTGCCTTGGAGCTCTGCTTCCCCAGAGCCCTTTCCCACTAGGGAAAGAGAGAGACAGGATGGGGGTATAGATCGACCTGTCAACCCCCATGTTCAGTGGGGAAGCAATTACATAAACCAGACCTTCCACCTTCTGTATCCCACAATGATCTTCGGTCCATGATCCTAGAGAGTTAGAGTAGGAAATCTATCAGGGGAGCCGTTCATATACAGAGGTCTGGTGGTGGGAATTGTGCGAAGCTGTACCCCTTTTATCCTATGGTTTTGTCAATGTTTTCTTTTTATAAATAAAATTTAAAAAATTAGATCAGGTTTTTTTTTAAAAAGTGTAGAATAAGCAATCATTTTTCATGATATACAAAGATATATAGCATTGTATTATATATATTTGCATAAGCAGGTATGTATGTTCCAAAACCCAAGGGCAAAATAAAGATGATAGTCATTGTCAAAGGCATGACTTCATCTCTGTTCTACCCAGCAGTCTGTTTCTGCTTCTTCTTCCAGAGTCAGGGTTGTTTAATAGCCATAGAGACACCTCTGGCTAACAATACCACTCTGACGCACTTGGCAAAACAAAGGCATATAAGTGAATCATTAAATCTGCTGATAAGGAGAGGAAAATTAATTAGAATAGCCAGGTGTTCAGGAAAGGAGTTTTAAAACTTTACCCTGAGCTTGGGAAGATTAAACTCATATAGTGATTTTAGTCACATTTCAGTCTCACTCAAATGGGATGTGAAAGAATGGGAAAGAGTTAATGTCTGAGAGAGTAAAAAACATAGAGAATTATTTTTTATTTCACGTGTGATCTCGCATTTTCTAGTTTAGAATTATAATTAGGCCTGACTTTAATTGTAAAGGCATGGAGAGAGGATTTTAAAACATGAAAAAAAAAAACACATTCAGCTTCTATAGCAACAAGAGATTTTTTTTCTGAATCAAGCGAGCAGCAAGAATATTCAAAGAACCAGTTCTCCAAGTGTTGGAGGCTCATTTCTAAAGAAAATAATGGTATTTGGAAATACAACTAGGTTCTCTTGATTGCTCCTGGCTTCATTTTTATCACTCAGAAAGTAAACAGACTGTGTGTGTGTGAAGCATTTCAGTACCTGCATTCTGATCCACCATTATAAGGCAAATAAATGCTTGCTAATATAGTTTCCATTACCTCACTGGTAGAAATAAAGTCAATAACAGCAGCTGTGGATATTTTCAGGCACACAGGGCAAGCACTAGGCAATAAAGAGGGGTCTGGAACCACTAAAGACAGCAGAGTAGCTGGCATTAGAAGTAGTCCCAGGAAACTGTAGGAATGGAAAAGCATCAAAGAGGAAACTGAGTCTTAGAAAATAAGTGAGTCTAAATTACCTATAGAGGTGTTAAAACTTACTAGAATTTATTATTATTTATTTATTTACCTTTTAAATCAAGTTTGGAAATCTTTTTGTAAATTTTATTTATTTATTATTGGACAGAGACAGAAAGAAATTGAGAGGAGGGGGGATAGAGGAGAGAAACAGAAAGACACCTGTATCCCTACCTCACCACTTGTGAAGCTTTCCCACTACAGATGGGGGCCAGGGTCTTGAACCCAGGTCCTTGTGCACTGTAGTGTGTGCACTTAACCACTGCCTGGCCCTACTTACTCGAATTCTATTCTTCTGTCACCTAGCCAGATTTCATTAATCCCTGCTTTCCTGGAGTAGCTATCCTTGATCAACTCCTTTGATCACCTGAAGCTAAATAGACAGAATGCTTGGAGCAACAGAGTATCCATCTGGGTTGAGTCATATACATACTTATACATATATAAGCATACACACACACACACACACACACACACACACACACACACACACATATATATATATATATATATATATATATAGAGAGAGAGAGAGAGAGAGAGAGAGAGAGAGAGACCTGCAAAGAAATCTTGGCCTTTACTCAGAAGCTTTATTGTTAGCAGTAGCATTTGTGCAGTAGTTCTGAAATGATTTTGTGTGCACTACAGGATAGAGCAAATGTACTGGTGCAGTTGTAAACAAGGGCTCTTACTGTTAATGAATGGAGATACAGATGTGATGGTGCAAAAGATCCCTGGGTTCCTGAATTTGGCTGGAAGCACTGATACTCATACATTTATTTATTTATTTAGGTCACCAGGTTTATTGTGTGGGCTCTGTGCCAGTACTATGAACCCACTGCTCAAGCAACCATTATTTTTTTAAATTTTTTTTTTGGATAGGACAGAGAGAAATTGAGAGAGGAAAGATAGACACCTGCACTCCAGCTTCACTGCTTGTGAAGTGAACCCCCTCTAGGTAGAGAGCCAGGGGCTTGAACTGTGATCCTTCCACAGGACCTTGGGGTTCATACTATGTGCACTTAATTTGGTGCACCAAACATACTTTTATACTGTTACACTCAACCTGTTCACTAGAAGGGCTTAGACACAACAGCATCTTAGTGACAAGCATAGCTAGGGCTCATATTGAGGTTTTAGGAATCATTCTTCATTAAAAATTTCCTTGGAAAAATTGATAATCCTAAAATTGGTGTAAAGAAAAGTCTGATATGAGCTCAGAATATCATGTAACTTCAAAAACCCAACCTATACACATGTACATATATATATGTACATATATATCTATGCATAATGAATACTTTATGTTTATGTTTAACTTTTGCATATGTATAAAATATATTAATGAATGAAAGAAGCAAGTAGACATAGGAAAACAAATAGCAGACTTGGAATGGTGTATCCATGATCATTGTACTAATTTTTCACCTTATCAGTAATTTTTATGAAAATAAAATGTTGGAGTAAGGAAGAACTTCAACAGTAAGAATTAAAAATAATAGGAAAAGTTACTACAGCCAGAACATAACTGGAAGGTTGGTTGTTTTAGCTATTACAATTTTGAGTCATCTTGACATTTGGGAGTAATTTCAAGGATGAGAAGGCATAATATGTTAAAGAAAAAAAAAGCAAAAGATATCAGACAAGACAATAATTATATGTGTAGGAGAAAAACTATGGAAGGGATAGCAGAAAGCAGTTGGGTCAAAGGGCTTTGGTGCAAGAACAAAGTGACAGGTCATCTTTGAACTTACTGATGGGCTTCCTGAAGACTTTTCTGGGAGAGTCACATTCTGTTAAGTTTTCATATCTCCAATCTTTTTCTTTTTTAAAAAATATTTTATTTCTATATTGTATAGAGACAGACAGCAATTGAGAGGGAGAGGGAGATTAAAAGGGAGAGAGATAGAGACTCCCGCAGCACTGCTTTACCACTTGTGAAGCTTTCCCCCTGAAGGTGGGTCTGGGGACTTGAACCTGGATCCTTGAGTTAACTTGGCCCTCTCCAACATTTTTCTGATGGGCTTATTGAAGTATTTATAATGAAAGAAGGTTAAGAGGAAAAAACTGCAATCTTGCAAGGGGCAGCAGGGTAACACAGAAGATTTAAAAGTCAACATTTTCATTCCTTCATTTCCAAGGTGAGATTTTACTACTGTATTTTACAAGGAGACTGTGAAAATACATCAAATAGCTAGATGTAATTGATCTCACTGGCAAATATCAGTGACAGAAGTTCATTTTCTTTCTTTAAATTTTTGTACTAGTGATTCAACAGTGGTTTACAAAATTGAAAGATTTCAGGTGTATAATTTCACACCCACTCATGGTGTACATAAGTAACCACACCTTCCACCAAAGTCCCATGTCCCCCACCATAATTATCACAAAGTCTGAGAAATAGTTTGGTTACTATTCTTTCCATGAACTTTTTCACTTCATTTGCCTGCATTCCACATACCAGCAGAACTTTCTGGTAGTTGTTTTTCACGTCTTATTTCACTTAGCACAAAAACTTTCAGTTTTATCCATTTTATCACAAGAAATAAAACTGTACCTTTCATATCTATATCTATATCATCTATATGATAGAGAGAGAGAGAAATTGAGAGATAAGGGAGAAATAGAGAGGAAGAGAAACTGAAAGACACCTGCAGCACTGCTTCATCACTTGTGCAGCTTCCCCCTGCAGGTGTGGACTGGGGGCTTGACCTTGACCTGGTGTCTTTGTGCATGGTAATGTGTGTACTCAACTATTTGAAACACCCCTATTTTTTTGAGGAAGTTGAGGTATTTATTCACACAAACACATAGAATAGTCACTAAAAAGACACAAACCTACACAGGTAAAGACACAGAGGGCTCATCTGAGACCTAGACACACTGGCGGGGGATGTCAGCTGAGGACCCCACAAGCTGGAAGGCCAAAGAAGCCCTGATGCTTGTGAACTGACGAGCCCTGAAAAATTAGGGTCTTTAATATCCCCCTTGGATGGGGGTGTACACTCTTATCTAAGGAACCAGAGGGGATATGGGGCATTATACAAGCAAAAGGGTATATTCCAAACCTTTATCTATGGCACCAATCTTTCCCAGAAAAGCAGAATGAGCAGGAGCATTCAAATTTAAACTGTAACATAAACATTAATTTGTATCACCATCACTCTTGCAGGCTAGTTATCTATGGCCTTGGGTGTTACTGGGGGAGAGGCTTCTCAACCTCTGAAAAACCAAAACAGGGTTGGACCTCATTATCTTTCTTAATTGCAGAGTAATATTTTGTTAAATATATATTCAGACTAAAACGTCATTATCCAGTCACCTGTTGTTGAGCATTAGGGTTGCAGAAGTTAATTTCTTTTCCTGTATAATATAGTGTTTCTATTAGCCTACCATATGTAAGCATAGTATTATTTGATCTTAATAACAAACCTTCGGATTGCCAATGAAAGCAAGATATCTAGATCCAGATTTTGTAGGTGATAAGATTTTGTAGGTTGACAAGACTCAAACCTGGGTCCTTGGGCCCTTCCTTATACTTAGTACTATACTTGCTTAACCAGGTGTGCCACCACCTGGCTCCTTGTAAATAGTTATTTTATGAGGGGAACATAGCAAGAGACCATTTTGAAGAAAGGCATACAAAGAACATCAGTAAAAATTAGTATCATAGGGCCAGGCTGAGGTGTACCTGCAGAGAACAAATGTCACCATGCTCAAAGATCTGGATTCAACCTCAGTCCCCACTTGTAAATGAGTGGTAGAACTTGCAAATGAGTGGTAGAACAGTGCTGAAAGTGTCTCTCTTTCTCTCACTCTCTTTGTCCCTATCTCTTATGTAAAGAAAAAAAAATGGCCACTGTAGACAGGGTGAAGCCAAGACTGTGGCTTGAGGACATCTCTGGACTTTCTCATTGTAAAGCAGCTGCTTAAAAACCTGGGAATTCTGAGTGAGGACAAGAATTCCAGGCCAGTGGTGGAGGAAGGGTACAGGAGGAGTCGAAATGGAATCAAGGAGAACAGTCACAGGTCAAATATAGGCTGGCAACAGGTTGGGAAAAGGATAATGCACACACCAGATATGAGCAGAGTTTCTGTGAGTTTTAATTTCCCCCTCTTCACTGTCCTATAGTTACAATGGACAGGAGTGAGGATAAAGAAAGGATCCTGAAGACTGCAATGGAATAACAAAAAGAGGGAGTTGGGTGATAAGGCAGTGAGTTAAGCGTACATGGCTCAAAGCTCAAGGACTGGCCTAACAGAATAACAAGTTTCTTTAAGAGAATAGAACAAAAATTACAATAATTTATATAGAACCAGAAAACACCTAGAATTGCCAAAACAATCTTGTGGGGAAAAAAAACCCCAGAAACATCACATTGGCACATCTCTAACTATATTATAAGGCCATCATAATCAAAACAGCCTGGTAGTAAAACAAAAATATATGCACAAACCAATAAAACAGAATTGAAAGTCCAGAAATACCCCCCCCACACACACACACTTATGGACATCTAACTTTTGATAAGGGACCCAAATTATTAAATGGAGGATGGTCTCTTCAATAAATGGTGCTGGAAAGACTGGGCTGAAATGTGCAGAAGAATGAAACTGAACTGCTTCATCTCACCAGAAACAAAAGTCAACTCCAGATAAATCAAGGACCTGGATGTTAGACCAGAAACTATCAAATATTTAAAGAAAAATACTGGCATAACACTTGCCCACCTAAACCTCAGGGACATCTTTGATAACACAAATCCAGTTGCAAGGAAGACTAAAACAAAAATAACTCAATGGAACTACATCAAATTAAAATGCTTCTGTACAGCAAAAGAAACCAACACTCAAACAAAGAAACCCCTCACAGAATGGGATAAGATCTTACATGCCATACATCGGACAAGAGACTAATAATCAAAATATAAAAAGAGCACAGCAAACTTATCAACAAAAAAGCAAATGAACTCTTCCAAAAAATGGATAGAGGAAATGAACAGAATGTTCACTACAGAAGAGATCCAAAGGGCCAACAAACATATGAAAAAATTGCTTCAGGTCACTGATTGTCAGAGAAATGCAATAAAGACAATAATGAGATTTCATCCCTGTGAGAATGTCATACATAAAAATTATAGCAACAAGAAATGCTGGAGAGGTTGTGGGGACAAAGGGACCCTCCCACTAGTGGTGAGTATGTAAATTTGTCCAACCTATGTGGAGAGCAATCTAGAGAGCCCTCAGAAGGTTAGAAATAGAACTTATCTATGACTCAGTAATTCCTCTGCTAGTGATATATCCTAAAGACTCCAGAACACCAAACCAAAAATATATATGAACAGCTATGTTCATAGTAGCACAGCTATTAATAACTAAAGTCTGGAAGCAACACAGGTACCCAACAACAGATGAAGGGCCGAGTACATTTTGGTATATATATATACTGCCGGGATAGCCTGAGGGTGCTTCTTCCCGAGCTAGTGCTCTCTGGGTTGGAGAGAACTCAACTGGAGCTGATCTAGGCTGCTGCATGGGAGAGGGATCAGGAACTCGTGCCGCACTAACTTCGCAGGAGATACACTCTGGAACTCTCAGAGCCGGAAATCATTTTCCAAGTTTCTTTAATCAGAAGAGCAGCTGTTTTTGTACTCTCCAAGTAGGGTGGAAACAGGATGTGACATAGAGAGGGTGGAGCAAAAAGTGACTGGTGGAAGATCAGGGTGTGACAATGAGAGGATCAGGGTATGACAAGGAGAGGGGGTGGAGCAGGTGAGAATTCTACCGCTAAACCACCAATGCCCTGGAGGGAGTGTGGTGCTTTATGTAAATGTACAAGTGATTTATGTAAATAGACCAAAGCTTTGAATGGGATCAATTCAATCCCTATATAGGCATATGGTTAAGCAGAAGCCAGGGGGAGCTGGCATACTATCCAACATCTCCCCCTTTCTTTTTAACTATTTGCCATAGTATCAGGAGTGCGGGGCACTTTGTGAGGCAGGGAGACTGATAAGAGGCACACTTTTTGGGGTCCTACTGTCCCTCCTTGCTCAACCTCTCCGTAGAGAGAGAGACTAACAGGATTGACACACCCCTCAGGCTCAAGCCCTTCCAAGCTCAACCATATCCTCACAATTCCCCAACATCTCCCTCTTACTTAATGGCCATATATAACTGGGTCAATGTCTGTAAAAGGCTTCATCTCTGTCAGGGGAATAGCAGTGTAGGGGTGAACAGAAACCTGTTGGGAAGAAAGCAGAATGATCAAGAGACAGAGTGAGCCTGATGGGTGGAGGAGTGGGGACCTGATAAGCTGAGGGGCTAGAGGGGTGATCTGGCATTGCAAAATCCCTAGTCAGCTGGTGGAAAGTTCTATGAACTGCTACAGTCATTCTTCAAGAAGTCCAGCAGTATAATGGGAGTGTCCAGCAAGTTCTATAGTAGCATCAGTCCAATGTCAACGGCCAGGAAATAAATGCCACACATCTATCTTGATGGAGGAGGACGGCCACTGGAACTTTTCTTCTCTGTATAGAGTGACCTGGAACTGCCAAAACATGATGGGCGAAACAGAAGCAGGAAGAGCAGACACCGATGGTTGAGAGAAAGGCAGTAGGAAAGTCTTGTCCTTTGGAGTATGTGAATCAGGTTCTCCAGATCGTGTCAGGTCACATCATGGGTTTTGGGGGATGGCTGTAATTGTGGGTGATGTCAGAGGTCAGGGGTCCAAGATGGATTTCTGGGGATTCTATATGAGCAGATGCTTCTTTATGCGATGGCTTGTCATAGCTGTAGTCAATTACTTATGAAAAAACTTTGTAACAAATTAGAAGTTTACTACAATTGATAACTCGATGATTATAATTGGTTTAGGTATCTTTATAATTTCGTGTAAAGGTCATCTTATGTGACCTCATGTAGCAGTCTCTATATAGCAAAAATTTCATACCGAATTTAAGTCACATATATTGATTCTTAACTATTTTTACATTGGGTTTTTAAGCAAACTCAGGTTACTAGAGTTAACACATTTTAGTGACTTTTTTTTTGTACATTTACAATGTCAAATTGATGCCAAATTTGTTGTGGATTAATTTCCACAAGATAGTTTACAGGACATTTTTTGGGGCCCTCCAAAAATGTCCTGTATAGAGGATTTGTATTTTAACTTAGGAGATGATGAATTGTCACATTGAATATTTAGAGTTTTACCTTAAACACTCAGTTACTTTAATGAATTGATTTTACCTCTCCTGGTAAGAATGTAGCTTCAAAGTTACACTTTAACCGTTAAGTTAATGTTTACCAAACTTGAAACACACATGTTAGACATATAGTTTATAACACATAGGACAGAAAAACTTGTAAATAAGACATATCATTTCAAATACGAATTTAGATCTACTGTCATAGTTGAACCATCTTTACTCACACAGTTTAAGATTAAACATTTCATATTTATATCAAGACTTAAAAAAGAAATCAAAAAGAGGAATGAATAATTTTTGGACTGTTTCTGGATGTCTCCAGAAACCATGGCTGTGTCCAGCCGTTTTATATAAAGTCAGTTAACTTTCAGAGTACTCTGAGCACAATGGGTCGTACAAAAATTTTGGTCACTCAACTCACTCAAATTTTTTTTTCCACTCACTCACAAAACACAACTGGCCAGTCATAGCATAAGACATTCGGGGGGAGGGGAAGAGTTCTGTGAATCAGATTTTTTTTTAATTCTGCCATGCTGTATTATGGATCCTGGGGTGCATCCTGCAGCCAATTCTCTTGCAGCCAGTCTTCTTGCAGTGTTTCTTGTTCTTCAGGGATATCAGCACCATCATGTGGGTATTGCCGGACATGGAACCCAAACAGGCTTGGAGTAATTTTGTGGAAAAATGCATGCGAAACCCCTCCCCCTAGTCAACAGGGGGTCAGGTCCTTTCCAAATTTTATCAAGTGGGTCTTTCCATTTGACTTTAATAGCTGGGAGGGTGGGTGGTGTTTGCCAATGAAGAATAATAGGAGGTTGGTCTGAGTTTTTGTAAATATTAAAGAGATTTAATGTAGTTAAGGCTTTTGCCAGCTGGATATTGGGGGGGTAAATTTCCCCTTTTTCTTTATTTAATTGAGCCTTAAGAGTTTGATGGGCCTTCTCAACAATGCCTTGTCCCTGTGGATTATACGGAATGCCTGTAGTATGAGTAATGTTCCAGAGGGAACAAAAATATTTAAATTGTTTGCTGGTAAAATCAGGTCAATTATCCGTTTTAAGTTGAAGAGGTAAGCCCATTACAACAAAACAGGAGAGCATATGGCTTATAAGCTTTTTTGAGTTTTCTCCAGTCTGAGCTGTAGCCCACATAAACTTAGAGAAGGTATCAATTGAGACGAACACATATTTTTGTTTGCCAAAGTTGGGTATGTGGGTAACATCAATTTGCCAAAGAGCGTTGGCTTTTAAACCTCGAGGATTAACCCCCAGAGTTTGAATAGCAGGTGTTTTGATGAGACCTGCACAGGAGGAACATGTAGCAAGAATACGTTTTAACTGTGGCAGAGGAATATCAGGAAATCGAGCTCAAAGACCTTTAAGATTAACATGGGTTAGGGAATGAAAGTCAGCAGGATTAGAGACAGAGGCTAGTAGAATTCCTGTGGAGGCAAGGTGGTCGGCTGCAGCATTCCCTTCGCACAGGGGACCAGGAAGAGGGCTGTGGGAATGTAGGTGTTGAACATACAGTGATTGGGTTCGAGAACAGAGCATAGAGGCAATTTGAATTAAAAGAGGAGAAAGTGGGTTGTCATCAATTCTTACATAAGATCGAGCAAGCCATGGAAGTAAGTTAACAGTATACACACTGTCAGAAAAAAGGTTGAAGGATTCTGGTACAACTTTTAATGCAAGGAAAACAGCATAAAGTTCTTTGTACTGAGGGGAATTATCAGGAAGTTCAGTAAAGAGAGGTTTGGGGTATTGCCGGTCTGGATAATATATAAGGGCAGCAGCTCCCTTTTTTCCACTATCGGTGAACACTGTAGGAGCAGAGGGGGTGGGATCTCAAGAGAAAAGTTTAGGTACTAGTAGAGGCAACAGAGGTAAAGAAGCTATCAAATTACTAGAGGGAAAATGATTATCTAATTGTCCTGGAAAACCCATTAAACTTATGGCAAAACAAGAATGGTGGCATATGAGCCATTCTGTATCTGTGAGAGAAAAGGGAAGAATGATTGAATCTGGTTCCCTTCCTAAGACCTGAACCGATCTGTTTCTTCCTTGGCGAACCATAAATGCTAAGGCATCAATCTCGGTAAGGAGTCTTGGAGCTCCGCCTACTGGCGTATGAAGCCATTCGAGAACTCCATGTTTCTGCCACAATGCCCCCACTACTGTGCAGGTGGAGTTAAAGATTAGAAGATTTACTGGAGAGGAGGGGGAGAACCGAATGAGGTGCATGTCCTGGAGAGCCTGGTTAACTTTTTCCAGTGCCAAGGAGGCTTCGGGGGTTAACATACGCTTTGAGGAGGGCTGTTTGTTTCCTTTTAATAGATCAAACAGTGGTTGCAGGCAGCTCGTAGGCAGATAAAGATACTGCCTAAGCCAATTCAAATTTCCAAGAAAACTTTGTAAAGAAGTAAGAGTGAGATTAGAAGGAAAAGTAACACAAGGTTTTAAAGGATGAATCTGCGTTAGGGAAATCTCTGAGCCTAAGAAAGATATTGGAGGAATTAGCTGTATCTTCTCAGGAGCTACATTAAGTCCACTTCTCTTTAAGGCAGGGATTAGAAAATCACTTAGGGCGGAGAGATCTGTATCTAATTCTCCCCATATTAACACGTCATCCATATAATGAAAAACCTTAAGGCCCTTATGAATATATGGAAAAAGGGCAGATTTAACAGCCTCTTGACAAATAGTAGGACTATTAACCATGCCCTGGGGCAGTACCACCCATTCAAATCTATCGGCAGGGCTGGCATTATTAATAGAAGGAACAGAGAAAGCAAAATGTTTACAATCTTGTGGGTGCAAGGGAATAGAGAAAAAACAATCCTGTATATCAATAGCTATGATTGGAATTCCTGTGGGAATCGTGGAAGCAAGAGGCAAATCCCTTTGGGGGGAGCCCCAAACCTGCATGGTTTTATTAACTGCACGAAGATCTTGGAGAAGGCGCCATTTTCCTGAGCGCTTTTTAATCACAAAGACTGGAGTATTTCATGGGCTCTGAGAATGACGAATGTGTCCCAAAGATAACTGCTCTTGGACAAGTTCTTTTAAAATTTCTAGCTTCTCCCTAGGCAAAGGCCACTGTTACACCCAGACAGGCTCATTAGAAAGCCAGTCTAAGTCTGTTACGAACAGTGGCAGTTAGTATTGGGGTGATGGTTGGGTCTAGCAGTCTCACAGGAGTGAGTGTGGTGTCCTGCAGAGGTGTCTGAGGATATCACTACATCTAAAGATTCCAGCAAGTCTCTTCCCAACAAATTGGTGCTTATATCAGCTATTAAAGGCTGAAAGCGTCTGGTAGTCCCTTCTGGATCTTCTCACACAAGGGAATCTCGTGTGTGGAATGCCTGAGGGAAGCCCCACACCTAGTTTAAATCCCTGTTTACGTTTGGCAGAGGCGTGTCATTCCCATGGAACCTTGACCAACAATCTCTCCTCCAGTGAAATCCTTTCTGGCATCTGGGACAAGGCATTTGTGGTCTCTGATTCCCTGTCTGGAGGTGGGGTTGCCCTGACTGGAGGTGGGGTTGCCCTGACTGGAGGCGGGGTCATGGTCTATTTTCTGGACATTGGTTATGCCAATGCCCTTGGCGACCGCACTGAAAGCAAGCCCCTTTTTGCTTATTTGCTTTTATTATTTGCTTTTTGTTACAGGCATAGGCCTGTAACATAGGTCCTTGAAAAGAGCTTGATCTGAGATCCTGTGTAGCTATAATCCAAGTATCTGGGTGTTCGTTTTTAAGAGTGATACAGGCCTGTCGAAAATGCGGAAGCATTCCATCCCAGACTATGGATCGCAGGAGGAGAAAACGAGCGTCAGGATTATAAATCTTCCTTTCCAAACTCGACTGGACCCTGGCAATAAATTTAGCAAGGGATTCATCAGGTTCTTGTTGAAGGGAGAGAATGGGGGCTAAGGCCACTCCCATAGGTGGTGTTAATCGCTCCCATGCTTTTATGCACACAGGCGTACCTGATCAAAATACCCAGGTGGAAACTTGGCTTCCACCTGTTGAATCCCTGTTTCTAATTGGCCTGTTCCAAACAATGCATCAAAATTCCCCTCTGGCTGATTTTGAATATTTTTCCGCGATTGTTGTAAACATTCGTCACGAAAGAATGCCTCCCATTGCAGGAAGAGGGGGCCTGGGAGCGTAGCATGAGTTACATCCCTCCAATCTTGGGGGGTATTAAGGTTCTGAAGCAGGCCTTGTAAAATGGACCTGGTCCATGGGGCATGAACACTGTCATCCTTGATAGCCTGGCATAGTTCCTTCAGGTCTGTGGCAGAATATGGATACCAGGCCTGAGGTTTTTGTCTATTGGGGGCAACATTGACCGGAAATGTGTGGACTTGCTCTGATAAGTGTGTAGCCGTAGGAGGAGTCACTGAAGTGGAAGCTTCTGGACAAGCGGCCGAAGAAGTGGTTTTGGAGGCTACAGAAGAATTCGGACATGTGTCTGTCAAAACGGGGGTGGGCGAAAAAGCAGCCGTGGAGGCAGCAGGAGGTTCTGGACACGTGTCTGCCAAAATGGGGGTGGCCGAAGTGGTTGTGGAGTCCAAAGGAGAATTTTGACACCTGTCTGCCAAAATAGGGGCCTCAGGGCAAGATGCAGAGGAATTAGGGTGGGTCAGGATCATGACAGGCCTTTGCTTCTTCTTGTTTTTAAGGTGCTGGTTAAGTTCTATGATCACTTCCTTTATCTCTTGGACCTCAGCCTCTAGGTCCTTAAGCCTTTTGAGAGGTTGCCCTATATATCCCTTAAATGCTGCTATGATGATCAACAGGATATAAGGTGCAGCCCCGAGAAAAATGTCCCAGATATATAAAAATTGTATACTGGAAAAAGAATGCAGAATTTGGAAAAGATTTTCCATGGTGGAGAGATCTCAGGAAAAGAATAAGAAAGAAAAAAAATCACAGTGCCTTAACAAACTATTGCAGATACCCAAAAGGTGTGTACTTATCTAGGATATCTTCTTGTAAATCTGCTGCTTACGTGTCCCTGTTCAGGCACCAGATGCCAGGATAACCTGAGGGTGCTTCTTCCCGAGCTAGTTCTCTCTGGGTTGGAGAGAACTCAACTGGAGCTGATCTAGGCTGCTGCGTAGGAGAGGGATCAGGAACTCGTGCCACACTAACTTCGCAGGAGATACACTCTGGAACTCTCAGAGCCAGAAAGCATTTTCCAAGTATCTTTAATCAGAAGAGCAGCTGTTTATATACTCTCCAAGTAGGGTGGAAACAGGATGTAACATAGAGAGGATGGAGCAAAAAGAGACTGGTGGAAGATCAGGGTGTGACAAGGAGAGGATCAGGGTGTGACAAGGAGAGGGGGTGGAGTAGGTGAGAATTCTACCACTAAACCACCAATGCCCTGGAGGGAGTGTGGTGCTTTATGTAAATGTACAAGTGATTTATGTAAATAGACCAAAGCTTTGAATGGGATCAATTCAATCCCTATATAGGCATATGGTTAAGCAGAAGCCAGGGGGAGCTGGCATGCTACCCAACAATATACAATGGAGTACTACTGAGCTAATAGGTGTAATGAGTCCACCTTCTCTGATCCATCTTAGATGGAGCTTGAAGGAATTACGTTTAGTGAGATAAATCAGAAAGACAAAGGTGAATACGGGATGATGCCACTCATAAACAGAATTTGAGAAGAAGAACAGAAAAAGAAACTCAAAGCAGAATCTGACTGAGTTTGGACTATGGCACCAAAGTAAAAATCTCTCGGTGGAGGATGAGAGTAGATGTTCAGCTTCACTGTGGGAGGGAAGTCAGGAGGAAGGAACACTGACCTTTGGTGGTGGGAATGGTGTTAATAAACACTCTTATTAACTTATAGTCTCAAAAATCACCATTTAGTCAATATGAGAGGGAAAAAATGGATTGAAAGTCTCAAACATTTAGCTGCATAGAACATAGCTCTGAATGATAGGCTGGAGTATGGATCAACCTATCAACACCCATGTTCAATGGGGAACCTGTCGGCTTTCTCACAGTGTAATCTCCAGGAGAAAGATAAAGGATCGGTTCTTTCTTGCTCACGAAAGGGACGACACAAAGTAAAGACACTGGGGAGACCCGCAGCGTGCTCAGATCTCAGATCTCATTTATTCACAGGTGGGCAAAGGTTTAAATAGAAAACCAAACAAGGAACATTATTCAAATATGTCAGAAATTACAGGTTTCTTAAAGGTCAGCTCACCCCTATGGTAGGGGGCTGGTATGACAAGAATTGATGCAGATACATAAAGGTCAAGATAATTAGTCTCCTGATGCAGGACTTTAATTACCTAAAGGTGTTTGAGGGGAGGAGAGGGGTTGAACCAGTTAAGGCAAGATAGAGAGAAGATAAGCAAATTAAGGACAGCAAAGGGCAATGTTAGGAGTGTGTGATAAGGTGTGTTCTCCTCCGTGAACTTTGAGTAAGTGAATCTTAAAGTAGGTGGCCTGCAGTTAATGGAGAGTAGTATTGAGGTCTCTGTGGGCTTGAGAGACTAACAAGGCAAGCTTAGTCTAGGAGACTTTTTCCCTCTTGGCTCACCTCTATGATGAGTGAGACTAACAAGCGGGGTGTCTATGCAGACCTCCATCCAATGATGGGAGAGCTCCCCTATGCACTGCCAAGCTATCACATAGTCCCACAGGAAGCAATTACAGAAGCTAGACTTACTCTTGGATACCATAATGACCCTGGATCCATACTCCCAGAGGGTTAAAGAATAGTAAAGCTACCATCATCAAAATGAATATACTATCCAGAGCCATATACAAATATAATGTTTTCCCCATCAAGATCCCAACCACATTTTTAGGAGAATAGAACAAATGCTACAAACGTTTACCTGAAACCAGAAAAGACTTAGAATTGCCAAAACAATCTTGAGAAGAAAGAACAGAACTGGAGGCATCAAAGTCCCAGATCCCAAATTGTATTATAGGGCCACTGTCATCAAAACTGTTTGGTACTGGAACATGAATAAGCACACTGACCAATGGAATAGAATTGAGAGCCTGGAAGTAAGCCCTCACACCCATGGACATCTAATCTTTGACAAAGGTACCTAGACTATTAAATGGGGAAAGCAGAGTCTCTTCAACAAATGGTGTTGGAAACAATGGGTTGAAACATGCAGAAGAATGAAACTGAACCACTATATCTCATCAAATACAAAAGTAAATTACAAGTGGGTCAAGGACTTGGATGTTAGACCACAAACTATCAGATACTTAGAGGAAAATATTGGCAGAATTCTTTTTCACATAAATTTTAAAAACATCTTCAATGGAACGAATCCACTTACAAAGAAGACTAAGGCAAGAATAAACCTTAATCTCTCCCTAGGCTCCTCTCCGTCCATGAGCCCCTCATGTTTGCACTCACCAGTGGTTTGGTGGGTTCCTGAAGTCATTCTAGTCCTGCCTTGTTACAGTCCCAAATGATCTCCTTTGGTATTTCTAGTTGAGCCAGGACAGGAAAAGAGAGAAACACAGCTGTTGCTGCTCTGTATCCCCGCCTCCAGAAGTCTCTTCCAAACTTTTTCTCTTTAGGAGATTCCTTCGCATCAGGTGGCAGAAGTTACATATATTAAATCTCAGAAGCCAGGTACATGGAACCTAGAAACCTCTGAATTTTCACCGTTTCTGATTGGTCCGGTCTGAAGCATGTAGCATCACTGAACTAATCACCATAGTGAGATATAAAGTGTTCTGATGCTCCTGGGTCATGTGTAACTCTTTGGGCAAAGGCACATTCAGTTTGACCAAAGCCATACAAAATGACAATGAAGTGGTGTAGGAGAAGGAGGACACCCTTACCACATGGGGCTGGATATAAGGTAGGAAAAAAAATGACAGATGGTATCCTAATTAGATTGTTGTTCCATCAGCTAACATCAAGATAAGCCTATAAATTTCTGTCAAAGGAGGGAAGGTGTGGAAGGGGAAAGAAAAGACTGTAGATCTATATGATCTCTTCCTTAATTAAATTACAAAATCTCATTTCCCCCCTAGTGAATTCAAGGCCTTATTTGCTACAGAACTTCTACTAAAATATCCCAAATAATAAAGGGCAAACACATAAAACTTCTTTCCATTCTGTAATGAATGTTATAGTATTAACAAATTGGTTAAAATAATTGAGGACAATTCTTCTAGCGTTTACCCTTCTTCAGTAGCCAGTCAACAGCGTCAGGATGAGCCTGATGTAAAGTTTCGAGACCTCCTTTGAATCTGGAGAGGTGGCAGTTGTTGACTTTGTGGGTCATTGTCTGTAGCCGCAGGGGCAGTTCGGGTCGTCTCTGGGTCCCCAGCAATGGAACATAGCTGCTCACCGGCCATGGCCTGTTCAATAGCGATTGAGGAGGGCCCAATCATAACGTAATAGGTCAAACCGGGGTTGACGCTTGCAGGGGTCTGTGATGAGGTGTTTGTTCTTTACCTCAGCTGACTGCCAACTCTGTTTCCAAGAGACTGGAACAGAGAAGTTCAGTGTAGGCATAGGGGACGAGATTGGGTGAAGAGACGTCAAGCGTTGGACAGGGTGGGCGAAGATATCCGCGTATATTGGCAGGTCCGGTCGAGCGTAGACGTGGGAAATGAACTTAGATGATGCCGCATCCCGACAAATATCTGGCGGGGCGATGTTGCTAAGAACTGGCAGCCATGGAACCGGGGTGGAATGGATGGTTCCAGAAATTATCCTCATGGAGGAATATAATTTGGAATCGACCAAGTGGACATGGGGGCTACGGAACCATACTGAGGCACAGTATTCTGCAGTGGAATAGCATCATGCCAGAGATGATGATTGTAGTGTGGAAGCGCTCGCGCCCCATGAGGAGCTGGCCAGTCTTGCAATGATGTTATTCCTCGCGCCCACCTTTGCTGCAGTTTTTGTGAGATGTTCATGAAATGACAGAGTGCGATCGAGAGTAACGCCAAGATAGACTGGCTGGGCTTCATGCCGGATTCTCGTATCACCAAGCTGCACATTAAGGTCACGCGAGGCCGAGGACAATGTGAAGGTCCAATAGCAATGAGTAGTTAAGTAAATTATAGTATGTCCATGTAATACAAGGTACTATGTACAAATTAGAAATGTATAAATTATACTAATTCTATGTACTAATTAGAAATGATATCAAATTACTTGTAAAAGCATTAAACACATAATGCTAATTGAAAAGGGAGAATATAATAAATATGCGGTATACTTCTAATTTTATTTAAAATAAAAGCATCCTTTTCTACTTACAAAGGTGCTGTAACCCTAGAGGGAGAAATACATCAGAGTACCAACAGTGCCTAGCTCTTGGTAGGGAGCCTTGAACAGTTTTATTTCTCTTCTGTATTTCCATGTTGTTCACAATAAATACACATTTATAAGCAGAGAGGGAGGAAAAATATCATAAAGTGAGTTAGCTGAAGGATTTTGAATTTACTTCTGAATTTGTGTTAATGTGTCTTCTCTTATGGTAAGAGAAGAAATATCATTACCACAAGAACCAAACATAAAACACACTTTGAAATACCAACAGTTGATTGTGTTTGCCTATATTAGAAGGTTGTTTTACAAACTTTTTCTTAATAACTATGAGGCTTGATTATATCTTATAAGAGCATGCATTTATACAAGTGTGCCCATATCTAGAAAACTTGCTAAAATGTAAGAAAATTAAATCTAATTAAAGGTTATTAAAGTATGAAAATATTAATTATATTGTAATACTATATGCACATTGTAAACATCCACTAGATGTATCAACTAATACAATACATTTGAATTATAGGTCATTGTTCAAAAATTCTATCAGTACCTATTTCTTAAGGCAGTATTTACAATTTACAAAGTAAGATAAGGCTAACTCCTACAAAATTATGGTAAAAGTTGAATTGTACTTAATACACAATTAAAGCGTAGCTGATAAAAATCATATCTGTTTAGTTCACTGTTAATGAAGAAGAAACAGTAGCTGAAATGTATAATAATCTATCATCTTCATCATAATTTTATGTATACTATCAAATTTTGTTTTGATTTCTTTTTAAAAAATTTTTTATATTTATTTTCCCTTTTGTTGCCTTTGTTTTTCATTATTGTGGTTATTATTGTTGTTGTTATTATACAGGACAGAGAGAAATGTAGACGGGAAGGGAAGACAGAGAGGGGGAGAGAAAGATTGACACCTGCAGACCTGCTTCACTGCCTGTGAAGGGACTATCTTACAGGTGGGGAGCTGGGGACTTGAACCAGGATCCTTACTCCAGTCCTTGTGCTTTGCACCACATGTGATTAACCCTCTGCGCTACTGCCTGACTCCCATATACTATCTCATTTTATCCTGATAAATCTATTATTATCATAATTATAACAATGGTAAAACACAAATGGTTTTTAAAAAGTCACACACAGAACATGGTGAAGAATTTAGATCTTTTAATTCTCAGCTTTTCTTTTTTATTTCTTTCTATTTTTAATATAAAGAACAGGTAGAAATTGAGGGAGAAGGGGGGAAAATAAAAAGGGAGAAAGAAAAAGAGATACCTGGAGACATGCTTCACCACTTGTGAAGAATCCCCCCTGCTTAGAGAGTGGGGGCTCAAACTTGGGTCCTTGCACATGGAAATGTGTACAGTTAAATAAGAATATTCACCACAGAAGAGATCCAAAAGGCCGAGAAACACATGAAAAAATGCTCCAAGTCTCTGATTGTCAGAGAAATGCAAATCAAGACAACAATGAGATATCACTTCACTCCTGTGAGAATGTCACACATCAGAAAAGGTAACAGCAGCAAATGCTGGAGAGGGTGTGGGGTCAAAGGAACCCTCCTGCACTGCTGGTGGGAATGTCAATTGGTCCAACCTCTGTGGAGAACAGTCTGGAGAACTCTCAGAAGGCTAGAAATGGACCTACCCTATGACCCTGCAATTCCCCTCCTGGGGATATATCCTAAGGAACCCAACACATCCATCCAAAAAGATCTGTGTACACATATGTTCTTGGCAGCACAATTTGTAATAGCCAAAACCTGGAAGCAACCCAGGTGTCCAACAACAGATGAGTGGCTGAGCAAGTTGTGGTATATATACACAATGGAATACTACTCAGCTGTAAAAAATGGTGACTTCACCGTTTTCAGCCGATCTTGGATGGACCTTGAAAAAATCATGTTGAGTGAAATAAGTCAGAAACAGAAGGATGAATATGGGATGATCTCACTCTCAGGCTGAAGTTGAAAAACAAGATTAGAAAAGAAAACACAAGTCGAACCTGAAATGGAATTGGAGTATTACACCAAAGTAAAAGACTCTGGGGTGGGTGGGTGGGTGGGGAGAATACAGGTCCATGAAAAATGATGAATGAAATAGTGGGGGTTGTATTGCTAAATGGGAATCTGGGGAATGTTATGCATGTAAAAAAAAAAAAGAAGTAGAAACGCAAAGCAGAAATTGACTGAGTTTGGAGTATGGCACCAAAGTAAGAAAGCAGAAGTATACTAGAGTTTGCAGTGAGTACCTCCCTAATACTTTCTCTCCACTTTTCCAAGCTTTGGGTCCATGATTGCTCAACAATTTGTTTGGCTTTGTATGTTAACTCTCTTTTCAGTCACCAGGTTCCAGGTGTCATCAGGATGCCGGCCAGACTTCCCTGGATCGAAGACACCACCAATGTGTCCTGGAGCTCAGCTTCCCCAGAGACCCATCCTACTAGGGAAAGAGAGAGGCACACTGGGAGTATGGACCCACCAGTCAACGCCCATGTTCAGCGAGGAAGCAATTACAGAAGCCAGACCTTCTACCTTCTGCAACCCTCAATGACCCTGGGTCCATGCTCCCAGAGGGATAGAGAATGGGAAAACTATCGGGGGAGGGGGTGGGATATGGAGATTGGGCGGTGGGAATTGTGTGGAGTTGTACCCCTCCTACCCTATGGTTTTGTTAATTAATCCTTTCTTAAATAAAAAATAAATTAATTAAAAAAAAATAAGTGTGCTACCACCTGACCCCTAGTTCTTGGCTTTTCTAAATTCATGCAACTGGAACTAGATTCTCAACTTGATGCTTCCTCCCCTATAGGTGGGGACCACATACTTGAATACAGGTCTTTTTATATTGTAACATATATTCTACTTGGTGTGCAAGTGCCTGGACCTATAAATAAATCTTAAAAGATAAGAGTAAAATAAATTTATAGATTTCCATGGGCGGGGCTCATTGATGGTGCACCTGGTTGAGCATACATGTTATAAAGCACAAGGACCCAGGTTTGAGCCTCCCAGTTTCCACCAACAAAAGGAAAGCTTCCTGAGATGTCAACCTTGCAACTCTTCAAACCTGGTGAGATCTTTCCTAACGCATCCCCTTTAGATGGCACATCATCTGACAAAGCTACAGACACTAGGTATGGGGTAACATTTAGGGTACTAGGAACAGGTGTACATGTAGCCATTAGCTAACAGCAATTATATAACTCAAAGTAATAGTATTCAATAGTCCTTGAAATCATACTTAGAACTAAAAAAAATTTGGAATCCTAGTTGTAGTGCCTAAAAAAGACATAAATCCTCTAATCAATTAGATTTAGACCAAATTAGCTTAGCAATTTAACAGAAAGGCCCAAAGAATACTGATCCCAATAAACTAATTCTGTTTGGGCTGTATAAATGACACTCAATACTTAAACAACTGGGAGAAAAATCTAAGGTCATCAGACAAAGAGAAGACTGTAAAAATTGAATAAGAGCAAGAGACAGGCTCACTTAATAATGGCCCTTTTGTTCAATATCATACCACCTCACCATCTGGGGCCCTAATCAGGAAATCCTTGGATTCTCACACAAATATGATGGGCCTAGACCTCTAATGGATCCCTCTGTACACCATCATTGGTCACTTCTACTAGGAACATCACAAACTCTCTTGTGGACCCTCTCAGGACCTTGTCTTCACCATAGAGCAGCTATGGTAAGGATTTCTCCAGTCTCTGAAGGGAAGCTGGGATATCCTTCCCTGCAACTACAGGAATATTGGTCCTGAAATGAGTGCAGCCTGCACAATTTGCAGCTGTGACCATAAGCTGCGAGCTCAGACCAATAGGGACTTATAGGTTACACAGGCTCTGGTGCTAAATATAAATATATATATACTGGCTGATTGGGTGGATGGCAGTAAACAGTTAATTCTACTCACAGAATATTTTCAAGAATGGGATCTACTCTTTACCTAATCCAACTCTCTAGCCCTTTATTCTGACACCATTTTCTCAGAGTTCTTCTTCTTTTTTAAATTTTTATTTATAAAATGGAAATATTGATAAGACCATAGGATGAATGGTACAATTTCACACAATTCCCACCACCAGAACTTTGTATCCCCTCCCCTTCCTTGAAAGCTTTCCTATTCTTTATCCCTCTGAGAGTATGGACCCAGGATCATTATGGGGTTCAGAAGGTGGAAGGTCTGGCTTCTGTAATTGCTTGCCCACTCAACATGGGCCTTTGAAGGTCAATCCATACTGGTAGCCTGTATCTCTCTTTCCTTAGTGGGGCAGGGCTCTGGGGAGACAGGTTTCCAGAACACACTGGTGGGATGTCAGGTTGGCATCATGGTAGCATCTGGAACCTGGTGGCAGAGTAATGAAGCTGGAGGGTTGACACTCTGACAAAGTTTTTTTTCAAGCAAAAACTACCAAAGTTGTGGGCCTCTAGAAACATGCCTACAATGGGCTTCCTAGATTTCTTCTAGTCTAAGACTCCTAATCATATCTGCTTTGTTACTACGTTTTGGTTAATGTTAATTAACCATTTCATCTCACTTTATGTCCTGCCACATTCCAGATGTTGCAGACCCTATCATGATTCTATCTTGACTTCTCTGGGTAGATGACCTTACCTGTATGTCCTGGAACCTCACCTCTACAGAGCCTTACTCCACTAGGGAAGGATAGAAACGGGGTAGAAACTTGCCAGTGGCCAAGTCCAGCAGAGAAGCAATTAGAGAAGCCAGAATTCCTACCTTTTGCACCCCCAAAACAACTTTGACCCATACTCCCAGTGTGGGAGAAGTGATAGGAGGGCGAGGATAAGAGGGCTTTGAACTCCAGCTCCATCAGGTCCCAGAGAGAAAAAGAGAAGGATATAGTAATAGGGTTATGTGTGGCTTGGAGGGGAAGAGAGAACTGGACCTGGAAGAAAAAGGGGGCAATGTAAACAGATACATTGTACAAATGTAAACAGATAGTTGTAGAGATGACAGTTAACCCATGTCTGCAACTTTGGGATAACCATGGTGGTTTGTAATGGAGGAACTTGGGATTCAGAACTCTGGTGTTATGGTCCAGGAGGTGGCACAGTGGATAGGGCATTGGATTCTTAACCATGAGGTCCCGAGTTCGAGCCCTGACAGCACATGTACCAGAGTGATGTCTGGTTCTTTCTCTCTCCTCCTGTCTTTCTCATTAATAAATAAATTCTTTAAAAAAAAACTCTTGTTGGGAATGGCATGAAATTATACCCCTCTTGACATGTAATTTTTTAAATCAATATTGAATCACTAATAAAAAAAAAGAGAAAGCTGTGAGTGGTGAAGCAATGATGCAGTTGTCTCTCTGTTTCTTTCCCTCTTTACTTCCTCCTTCCTCTTGCTTTCTGGCTGTCTCTATCCAATAAATAAATGAAGATTTAAAAAAATTAGATTTCCATGGGCAGCTGGAAATAAATCACTTCACATGAATCACTGGGACAGTGATATTGTTATTCAGTTGAAAAATTAATAAACTCTTTTGAGCTTTGAGACTTTTGTTTACTCTAAAGTAATTTTTCACCCTTCCTGGTAAGATGTCTTATTAATATGTAAATAACCAGCCTTTGGGGTCAGTATATTTTGGCCCTGCAATGTCTTGTGCATAAGATAGTATGTTCTCAAGTGAGCTTAGAAACAAGCTCATTGGGCCAGCAAAATAGATCCCTTGGGAAAGGGCCAAATTTGCTCTGATGTGTGACCCAAGTTCAAAGCTAGGTATATTATATAGGACTATTATGGCATTGGGTGTTATAGTGTTTCTTATCATCCTCCTCTAACTGAAAAAAATTGCCTCAGAGTGGTGATCTCCTATCAAAATCAATAATAAAAGGCTTATCTTATTTCATAAAATGTGATTATATCATAGTGGTTTTGAACCTAGAAAATATACTTACCAATATAAATAGATTTTATACATTTATTAGTAATTTCTAATTATCAGTTAAATGGCATACTTACTACTTGATATTTTAGAATATATGGAACTCAATTGGTTTTATAGAAATAAAAAGATCATAACATTGAAATAGTACAAATGAAAGCACAATGGAAAGAAATAACACTTTTCCTGAATATTAACTAAGTTATGCTAGGCAGTATTTATAGATATTCTGCATCGATAGGTAACAAAAATTTCCTTGAATAGGGTAGAGTTCAGTATTATAGTGTGCACCAGGTAATTAAGTGTGTGTGTGTGTGTGTGTGTGTGTGTGTGTGTGTGTGGCCTATACATGAGTGATTTCATTGCTTCTGATTCCTTTTTTGCCACCAAGTTTGTTGCTGGGGCCTAATGTCTGCAAGGTGATTCCACTTTTCCTAGTGGCCATTTTTTCCCTTATATTTCCCCCTATAGAAATGGAGAAAGACTCCAGAGCTTTGGCCCACTGGAGAAGGATAGAAACAGGCTGGGAATATGGATTGACCTGCCAATGCCCATGTCCAGTGGAGAAACAATTATAGAAGCCAGAACCCCTACCATCTGCACCCCAAAAATAACCTTGATCCATACTCCCAATGGGAGAGAAGTGATGGGAGGAAGAAGATAAGAGGGCTCTGAACTCCAGATTTATCAGCATCCAGAGGCAGAGGAGGGAAAGGAGAGAGACATATGGAAGTAGTAATGTTGTAATGAGTGGCTCAGAGGGGAAGAGAAGATTGGATCAGGAAGAAAATGGGACAATTTTGTATAAATGTAGGCAGATAGTTGTAGAGATGATGGCCCAAGTGGTGGCTTGAAGTAGGGCAATTGAAGATTCAGAACCCTGGTGGTAGGAATGATGTGGATTTATACCCCTGTTGACATGTAATTTTGTAAATCAGTATTAAGTCCTTAATAAAATTAAGAAAAAGAAATAGGGAGAGAGAAAAGAGAAGAGTTGGAGATACTTGCAATACTACTCCACTACTTGTGAAGCTTTCCTACCCCTGCAGGTGGGAACCAGAGACTTAAAACTAGGCCTTTGCAAATAGTAACATGTGTAGTCTACTGGGTGTCCCAACACCTGGCCTTAAGGTTAACTTTTTTTATTTGGGGGTGGGGGGAGGAATTCCAGTACCATTACAGTATTGGAATTCTTTAATTGCTAGAGAGTCTCCCAATGTAGTATCAGGGTTTGAACCTAGGTCTCGCATGGCAGTGCATGCACCCTACTACTGAGTGATCTCTTTAGTTATGTAATTGAGGTATTGTTAAAAATGATATAAAGAGTTAGTGAGAAGAGCACTGCTCAGCTCTGCTATATGATAATGCCAGGGATTGATCTCATGTATGCAAGTCCTGTGCTCTAAGGTTGAATTTTCTCCCTGACCCTATAAGCCACATAAGCAAGTGCATGGTTCTTACTCATTTATAATAATGCAGGAAAGAATTACAATGTCATATTGTAATGTCTGATAACACAGAGGGGTAGATAATATAGAATTCATAGGAATTGGTTTTGAATCCTCTGCAGAATCATCTTCCTTCATCTACTTTCTGTTGGGTGTGTTCATTTACCATTGCCCTTGTGTTCTGACAGAATCTATATTTCTCAGGTGCATTTCTTCTTCAGCAATTTGATGAGATCAGGCATGTTCAATGTGGTATGGCCCCATAGACAGCAATTTGAAAGCATAGTACAAACTCCTATGACTACAAATCAGGCAGCTGTTGGTTTCTGTATCTTGTAGTCAAATATCTTAATAAGTTTTCTTTGTTATTTTTAATGGCATTTACATTTAACCACTTGAGTTGCTAGTAGATAATCATACCATCTATAAATAATAGTAGGGTTACTACTTAATCAGTATTTATCACATTAATTTTTTCTTTTATTTCTTTTCTTTTTTTTTAACCAGAGCACTGCTCAGCTCTGGCTTATGGTGGTGTGGGGGATTCAACCTGGGATTTTGGAGCCTCAGGCATGAGAGTTTCTTTGCATAACTATTATGCTATCTACCTCACCCTAATTTTTTCTTTTATAATCTTCCTTCTCCCATCTTTTCTTTTTTCCTATTCAATTGATTGATCATAACATTCATGTGACTGATAAATATTGGTGCAATTAACAGGTAGATTTTTGTCACCTTTATAGAATTTTAATAAACATAACATTGACTGTTTGATAAAGATATCACTTTTCTCTTTTTATTGGGGAGATTAATGATATACAGTAAGTACAGTTATTTACACATGAGTGAAATTTCTCATCTCACAATGATGGGTGTCTACAAAACACTCTCACCTCCTGCCTAGGTCCACTTCCACTTATTCTGAAGCACTGTTCCAATTTCTACTATACTAAAAATTTATTTCTTCTATTTCCAGATTGTTAGCCTTTTGAAACTTAAGAATATATGTTGAACTTAATAAAATTTTGTAACCTGTGAGATAACCATGTGCTTGTTGATATGATAGCTTTGCTTATTTTTCCCTCTAGGATAATTATTGGTATTCAGTCTTTATACAACTCCAAGGTCCTAGTGTTTTATTTTTTTTATTCCTTTCATAGGCAAGTGAAAGATAGGGGAAGAAATACAGAGAAGGGTAGGGAGAGAAGAGGAGATATTGCAGTACTGCTCTTCCATTCATTCAAGCATCTGCAGGTGCTTCCATGCAGTTACCTAGGGCTTGATTCCCAGTCCTCTTGCATGACAATATGTTTGGAACATGATGGCAGAGGAGGACCTGTGGGTGGGATTAGATTGTCATGTGGAAAACTCAGAAATGTCACACATGTATAAAGTTTTTTTTTTTACTGTTGACTGTATACCATTAATCCCCTAATAAAGAAAAAATATACCAACATAATTCTCCCAAGGTCAAGATGTATAGTGAATATATATATTCTTTTTTCAAGTTCATGTGTTTCAATTCTCTATATTCCACTTATGAGTGAAATCATTCCATAGTTGTCCTTTATTTCCTTATGTACTTCACTAATCATTGCTAGTCCTATCCACCTAGGGTCAGAACTTCTCTTGTCCTTTTTTTTTTATTATTGTTGCTATAGTTATTGTTGTTATTGATGTCATCACTGTTATATAGGACAGAGAGAAATGGAGAGAGGAGGGGAAGACAGAGAGAGAGAGAGAAAGATAGACACCTGCAGACCTTCTTCACCATTTGTGAAGCAACCTCCCCTGCAGATGAGGAGCCGGGACTTGAACTGGGACCCTTAACACCGGTCTTTGCACTTTGGGCCATGTGTACTTAACCTGCTGTGCTACCACCCAACTTCCCCAGGGTCAGAACTTTTCTATACCCCATAGCAGGACTAATAAAATTAATACAATGTTTGTAATAATCTTTTCCATTTTTTAGTCTATGGTGCACAGTAATGCCTTTCATATAGGTCTTTAAGACATGCCTTTCATATAGGTCTTTAAGACAGGAGTTGTCATTGCCACTAAAATGATTTAAGGAAACCAAAATAGCTCACTTGAACAGTGTGTCACTTTGCTATGTGTATCACCAATGTTTGAGCTTGGTCTCCCCTTCATTGAAGGAAGTTTGGTGTTGTATTCTCTTTTCCATTCCTCTCTGCCTCTCTCCTCTCTGTCTCTATCTAAAAAAATAGCAGAAGACAGAGAGAAAGAGAACCAGAGAATCACTCTGCATGCATGGTGCTGGGGATTAAAATGGGATGACATGCTTGAAAGTCCAGCATTCTACATGCTATGCCACTTTCTGGGCTGCATCATTCAGATTTTATAGATGGGACATCTGAGGCAAAGGCACATGACTTTATTTTAGACAATGAGTGACTAAAAAATTGTAGTCAAGAAATGCAAACTGGGTAATTAGAAAGTAAATTAGAAATATTATAGAAAATTAACATACGGAAGGCCCCCCCCCAACCAATGATATTTTCTTAAAAGACCTTGCTTCACTTAAAATATTTTTCCGGGCAGGGGTAGATAGCATAATGGTCTTGCAAAGAGACTCTCATGCCGGAGGTTCCAAAGTCCCAGGTTCAACCCCCTGTACCTCCATAAGCCAGAGCTGAACAGTGCTCTGGTAAAAATATATATATATATGTTTTTTTTCCATACACTTGGAGATCAGATTATGGGAGAAACAAGTAGTACTAAAGAATGGAGATGGGATGGATACAGAGAATAGACTCTGATTTTGCTGTTCTGGGCCATGAAAGCTTTGTGAAATGCCTCTTGGTGTGGCTTCACCAAGTGTATATATTTGGGATTTTTAGAGTAAATAAAGCTCCCAAATAACTTGGTTATAATAATAATAATCTAGTGCCTTTTTAAACTCTAAGGTAGCAAGGAACCTTCCTCATTCTCTGTAAAATCTGTATTTCTCTGGGCCTTTGCTTGTTTCCCTTCATGCTTCTCTTGATCCATATCAGATGATATTGCATCTGCTGACCTCAACCAAATCAATGCAACCAGTGCCACCTCAAAATTTTTTACAGGGACTGTGTCAAGAGATGCCAGGCCAGGGATGCCTCTAGCTCTAATACTATGGTGAGACCTTTCCTAGCTCATAAGACTATTCAGTTCCATTTCAGGTGGTACAATTCCTAGCAAAGTTATAGAAGCTAAATGTAGACCAGGACCAAAAGATAGGGCACATATGCACATGTACACTTAAGTTAGGCATAGTTTCCTAACAGATTCCTCTCTTCATCATCACTGGTCACTTCCATCAGGAACATCATCATAAGCCCTCTTGTGGGTTTTACAGGACCATGCCCTCAATGTAGGACAACAATAGTAGGGACTGACCCCCCCCCCTCTGAAGGAAGGCTGGGTCATACTACCCTGCCATTAGAAGAAGACTGGTCCTAAAATGAGTGCTGCCTAGAATGTCCCTAGCTGTGACCATGGATTGTGAGCTCAGCTTGACAGGGATGCAGAGGTTACACAGGCCCCTGTGCTAAATATGAATAGATATGTGCAATAGGTCAGACTGATGGGATTTATAGTTAACAGTATTTATATACTTTTATCATATTTGGGAGCTACTCTCTACCTGATTCAGCTTTCTAATCTTATTGTCAACTCCTACTCTATACTTTTAGCCCACCTGTATGTTAGCTTTCTGGCTCAGGCCAAAATTAGTAAAGTCATGGGCCCCTTGGAATATACCTGAAATAAGCTTCCTAGGTTCTTCCCACATGAAGACCCTTACTTCCATCTGCTCTATTCTTACCTTTAGGTTCCTGATTACTAAACCTTATGTTCTACTTTATATCTTAGTGCTTTTTAGCCACCAAGTTGTGGATGCTACCATGACTCCAACATGACTTCCCTGGGTAAATGACGTCACCGATATGTACTGGAATCTCATTTCCTCAGAGTCCTACTATATCAGGGAAAGATAGAAGCAGGCTGGAGTTATGGATAGACATGCCAACATCTGTGTTCAGCAGAGAATCACCACACAAAGAGCTTTGGTTCATACTCCCAGAAGGATAAATAATAGGGAATACTCCATTTTAAAGATGGGGACTTGAAGACAATATCTGGCTGATTCTCAAAAAAAAAAGCTTTTAAGTACTAGGAATTCCAAGTAACAGCATGATTACAGGCCACTAGGAGACAAATGGTAGCAGATGGGACAAAGAAGAACCATGGTGGAATATAATAACTCATCTATAAATTGGCCAAAAGTTGCTGAAAAAGGCAAAGGAGTGATGATGAGTTTTCTCTCAGCACCCTCATCCCCAACACTTCTACCCCCCCCCCAAAAAAAAAAAAAAACACCTAAGCCAGAGGTGGCTTACTTGGGGAAAGAGGAGCAACTAGAGACAAAAAGGCTCCCAAGTGGGATTAAACTCATCAAGCAAGATTCCAAAGCTGAATCTTTTTTTTTCTTTTCTTTTTTTAGTTTCGTTATTGGGGGATTAATGTTTTACAGTTGACAGTAAATACAGTAGTTTGTAAGTGCATAACATCTCCCAGTTTTCCACATAACAATACAGCACCCACTATGTTCTCTGCCATAATATTCCAGGACTTGAACCCTCCCCCCGATTCACCCCAGAGTCTTTTACTTCACACCAACTCCAGTCCAAATTCTACTTAGTGTTTTCCCTTCTTTGTTTTTCAACTTTTACCACTGAATGAGATCATCCCATATTCATTCTTCTGTTTTAATGTTTACTGTTTTAATAGGCACTTAACATGTTTATTCAACCTCCATCCAAGAGGAGCAAAAGCTGAACCTTTTGTTAGAGCTCAGTGGGGAGCTATCTGAACCTATCATACTGGATATGAGCTACAGACAGTCACAAGCCTCATTAGGGTTAGGGAGGTTGGAGTTTTTTGATTGGTTTGATTTGCAGGCTACCTGGTTGTTAGTTTTTTAGTTTTTTTTGTTTGTTTTGTTTTCTTGTTATTCTTGTTTATTTTTTGTTTTTGTTTTTCCCCTTCTCTCTGGTTTGATCAATTTCTGCTTTTATTGCTGTTGTACTGACTGGTATTTTTTTGTGATTTCTTTGGGGGGAGGGGTTTGGTTTAGAATAGTTTTGCCTTTTTATTTTTCAGTCTTTTCTGGTGTTATCAATCTTTGCTTTTGCTTTGGTTGTGATTATTTTATTGGCAGTTAGTTGGTTTTGCTCTCTTTTGTAGGAGTTTGTTTTGTTTTGTTTTCCTTTCTCTTTCCATCTCTCTGGATTGATTAATCTTTGCTTATGTTGTTGTATTCTCTGAGCTTTACTTGTAATTTGATTTGTGAGAAGAATTTGGTTTGGTGTGATTTTCCTTTTTTTCTTTTTCTTTTTGGTTTTTCAGTCATATATCTCCACTCCTATTAGTACACAAGCTGGACCTCTTCCAAAGGCAGTGGTATACATTAGAACAACTCTGAATCAAACCACAAGTTGACTCACTTTAATTGTCTAGGAACCAACAGCCTAGAGGTCACATTACACAATAACTGAATAGCAGTAGCCAGGAAACAAACTACAAAAGACACAAATAATAATAGTCAAATTTAAAAAATCCGCTACAACAATGAATCTGACAAGAGCCCAGAAAAAATTTCAAGTAAGCCAGAAGCAACTAAAAATGGGGGGAAGTATCCAAACATTAATTGATGCATTAATCATAGGACTTAAGAAAGCTTTAGAGGGAAATACTATCAGAAACAGGGAAATAAGACCCAAAAGAAAACACAAGATATCTTGAGGTAATTAGAGAACTGAAATCTGAAAAAGCTGAGCTAAAAGGCCAACTAGTAGAACAAGCTAATACTGTAACTGAAGGTTAAAAAAAAGTAGCTGAACTGATGAATGTAGCTGAGGGAAGAGAGAGCAGAATAACAGAAGCATGAAACAGAATTAGTCAGATTGAGTATAAATTAGAGAAAAAAAAGAAAGAAGAAAAAGATAAAAAAGAGATTAAGCGATATGGAAAACAACAGAGACAAGTGAGATGACCTCAGAAGAAGTAACATATGTATTATTGACCTACCAGAGGAAGAAAGGGGAAGAAATCATACTACAAGAAATAATAGAAGAAAACTTTCTAACCTTAAACAACAGAAAGGACATTAAGATTCAAAAGGCCCAGACAGTCCCAAACAGAATCAACCCAGACATGAAGACACCAAGACAAGTCGTAGTTACAATGGAAAGAAGTAAGGATAAAGGATAAAGAAAGGATCCTGAAGGCTGCAAGAGAAAAAAAAGTCACATGCAGAGAAAAACCCATAAGACTGTCAGCAGACTTCTCTACACACTCTAAAAGCCAGAAGAGAATAATAAGATATATGTTGAGCAATCAGTGAAAAAGGCTTTCAATCAAGAATAGTATATCCTGCTAAACTGTCATTAAGACTACATGGAGGGGGAATCGGGCAGTAGCGCAGCAGGTTAAGTGCACATGGCACAAAGCACAAGGGCTGTCAGAAGGATCCTGGTCCTAACCTCCAGCTCCTCGCCTGCAGGGGTGTCACTTCACAGGCAGTGAAGCAGGTCTGCAGGTGTTTATCTTTCTCTCCCACTCTCTGTCTTCTTCTCTCCATTTCTCTCTCTCCTATCCAACAACAACGACATCAATAACAACAACAATATTAATTACAACAATAAAAAAAACCTAGATGGTGGCATAAAAACCTTCTCAGACAAGCAACTGTTAAAGGTAGCAACTATCACCAAGTCATCCCTGAAAGAGGTCTAAAAGGCCTCATATAAATATTAACAACTCACCAAAAGCCTGTTATATATCAGAACACACGAAAATGTATTTAGTAATGATACTGAAATGTCATGGCCTAAATTCATCCATTAAAAGGCAGAGTAGGAAGGTGGATCAGAAAACATAACCCAACCAAATGCTGTCTGCAAGAGTCCCACCTAATTCAACAAAACAAATACATACTCAAAGTGAAAGGAAGGAAAACTATCATACAAGCTAATGGACAACAAAAGGGGCAGGAACAGCTAATCTCTTTTCTGACACAATATAATTTTAAAAAATAAAGTAATAAAAGATAAGCATGGTCATTACATAGTGCTCAGTGGGTCAGTCAAAAGGATTTAACAATTATTAACATATATGCACCCAATGAGAGCCCATCTAAATACATCAAACACTGAGTCACAAAAATACATCAATAGTATGACAATAATAGCAGAAAACCTGAATACTCTTCTCACACACTTAGATCATCTAAGCAGCTAATTAATAAAGAAACAAGAGAATTAGTTGAAGAGATACACTAGATTTGCATATTTTTAGAGTTCTACATGCCAAGAAACTAGAATACACATTCTATAAAAATCCACAAGGAAAATTATAAAGAATAGATCATATGTTAGGCTACAAAGACAGTATAAACAAATTTAAGAGCACTGAAATCATCCTAAGCATCTTCAGACCACAGTGGAAATAAGCTAACACTTAACAAACAAAAAATTAGTAAAATTCCCAAAATATGTAAACTGAACAACATACTGCTTAACAACTACTGGATCAAAGAAGAACTCCAGGAAGAAATTCAAATGTTCTTAGAATCAAATGAAAATGAAGACAAGAACTATCAAAATATTTGGGACACAGATAAAGCAATACTTTAGAATTAAAGACTTCTACATTTAGAATGTAAGAATTTGTAGAAACATATACCTTCCAAAACTGAACCAGGAAATATTACAAAACCTAAATGGACCAATCAGCCCAGAAATTGAAACATTTATGAATAATCTTCCCACCGAGAAAAATCCAGGAACAGACTGAATTATAAATGAATTCTACAAAATATTCAGGAAACAGTTAATGCCTCTACTTTAAAAAAAATTTAATATTTATTTTATTTATTCCCTTTTGTTGCCCTTGTTGTTTTATTGTTGTAGTTATTATTACTGTTGTTGTCATTGTTGGATAGGACAGAGAGAAATGGAGAGAGGGAGGGGAAGACAGAGAGGAGGAGAGAAAGATAGACACCTGCAGACCTGCTTCACCGCCTGTGAAGCAACTCCCCTGCAGGTGGGGAGCCGGGGTTCGAACCGAATGCCTCTACTTTTAAAGCTCTCCCAAAAGACTGAAGACACAAGAATACTCCCTTCCATCTTCTATGAAGCTAACAACACCCTGATACCAAAAGCAGATAGGGACACACACACATAAAAAGGAAAACTATAGACCAGTATCTCTGATGAACATAGATGCTAAGATACTGAACACAATCCTAGGCATTTGGATATATATATATATGATACAGAATTATATTAAAAATATTGTTCATCACAATCAAGTGGGATTTATTCTGGGAATACAGGGCTTGTTCAATATATGCAAATAAATCAGTATGATTCACCACATCAATAAAAGCAAAACCAAAAATCACATAATTATCTCAATAGATGCAGAGAAAGCCTTTGAAAAATTCCCACTAACCTTCATGATCAAAACACTAAAAAAATGGAATAAATGGAAAATTACTTAAGATAGTGGTGTCAATATGCAGCAAACCTACAACTAACATCATATTCCATGGGCAGAAGCTGAGAGTATTTCCACTCATATCAGGCACTAGACAGAGTGGCCCACTGTCACTCTTCAACATAATGTTAGAAGACTTGCCATAGAAATCAGGCAAAAGAAAGGAATCAAGGGATTCAAGGGAATACAGATTGAAAGGGAAGAAGTCAAACTGTCAGACTCGGGCAAAAATTAGTAACATCATGGGCCCCCTGGAATATACCTAAAACAGGCATAGTAATCTAGCTTTTTTCAAAATGGAGACTCCAAATACCATTTATTGTACTCTTATCTTTAGTTTCCTTATTATTAAACAGTTTATTCTGCTTTATATCTTAACACTTTTCAGCCACCAAGTTACAGATGCTACAATGATACCAACCATGATGATCTCCCTGGGGAGATCCCTCACCAACATGTCCTAGAACTCCACCTCTCCAGTGCCCTGCCCCACTAGGTTCAATCATATAGTATTGTACAAAGAAATTCTGTGTCATACACCTTTATAAGGGACAGAGTGAAACTTGTCAACAAGAAAAGTCCTTCAAAATGGATGCTGCTAGGGAAAGCCCTGCTCTCCCATTAGTAGCCCCAGAGTTACCTATGTGCTTATACGCTTATCCCGTGTTTACTCTAGTGTGGGGACTGCCACTCTGCCACACAACAATATTCCTTGGAAAGGAGATTAATAGTAAAATGGCAAATGATCTGAAACAGAAAGAGCTTGTAGCTCAGCTGCTTATGAGTGTGTTTTAATAGTTATGATCTATCAGCTTATTTTTTAATCATTCTATATGGAGATTAATGGTTTACAATACAGTTGTTGACAATGGGTGCAAGTTCTCATCTACCTGTAGTAGGTGTCTGCAAAAGACTCTCACCCCTAGCTTAGATTCTTTTCAAACATCATGCAGCAGCACCCCAATGTCCTGTCCACACCTCTTTCCCCAAAGTCCTTTGCTTTGGTGCAATATACCACACCCATACCAAATTTCACATTTCCCTTTCTGTCCTCCTCCTTCCTAAAGTTCTACCTATAAGTGAGATCATCTAGTACTCTTCCATCTTTTTCTATCAGCCTCTTTTTAGAGACAGCCTTATCTGAAGGAGCTGTCATCTTCAAATGTTGCCTGAGGAAGACAGGGGTTGGAAAAGTTCACTGTCCAGGCCTACAGAGAGACAACTGATGGGATATTTTAGCTCAGAATCCTCAGAGACCCACTGTGCAACACTCCTTCTTCCTCAGTCTGTTCCTGCTCCCTTCCCTTCCCATCCCTTCCTCTGGTGTGTTTGCAAGGTTGCTTCTTAAGAAGCATTATGTATATAATCCCCCTTGTTTCTTAGTGAACCCTGTCTGTGACATGCCCCCAAAGATATTGCACTTTCCAGTGACATAGAGCAAACATCCCAAGGGCAGGCAGCTTAGATGCTTTTTCAGGTAGTTTCTCCCATGAATTATTGAATAATGCTTTTCTAGAATTATATAAACTGAGTCTGTTTTGCCCTAAACCATCCAGGCCCTCTGCCCCTCTGAATTCTACTTCCTTATATTTCCATTTACTTGTCTTAGAGCCTACAATCAATAACACAGTTTCAGCTGACCTGTCTTTCTTTCTTTCTTCTTTTCCTTTTCTTTCTTTCTTTCTTTCTTTCTTTCTCTCTCTCTCTCTCTCTCTCTTTGTATAGTGTTGCTAAAAGGAGACACAAGTGAAGGGAGAAGCATATGACTCAGCAGTCAAAAGTTCAGGAAATATGAAGTAATTCATGTTTTTTTACATGTGGCTGACTACCCACTACAGTTTGGGGTGTGAGTGAGTGATGTTGTTGTAAGAGCAAAGGGGAAGACAGGAGTCCCAGGGAAGACACAAAGTAAAGTTTGTATTTAGTATGAAGTCAGATTGATAGCCTCATACTGAATTGGAGCAATCCATTTAGCCTTTTGAGATCCAGTAATATGTTTTTGTTAGTTTTCTTGTGTTCTCCATCTTGATAGAAGAAAATGTTATGCAGGCTTAGAAACCTGAGAATTGTCTTGCATCCCTAATTTTCCTTTATTCCTTCCTTATATTAATTTAATCTCTGAATATCATGTCCTTCTTCTCCTACTGTCCTAGTTCATCTCCTTTTTGTTCCCTTCTCCCTTGCACTCCTTATTGTAGCCAGATTTAGTATTCTATGATATCAAATTCATTTTCTCAATAACAGTTTAAATACTATAGTGAGACATTATTCTAGTATGAACCTGGAAATAATCCAAATGGTCACCAACAGTAGGTAGGTAGTCAAGTAAGTGCACATTCACAGAATCTATATAATGATAAACAATGAGCAAGCTACAGGTGTGCAAATTCATATGAATAAATTCCATGAATATAACATTGAGTTAGATTACAAAAAATATCATTTTATACTATTTATATGAATATTAGCTCAGAAGAATCTGTGATGTTGAGGGTAGACAGTGGCTACAATTAAGAGGAGGGTGAAGAAATGACTGACTGGAGACAAGAAGGAAACTTACATAGAAGTGATATCCTATTACTTTTTTATTAAGATGAATGTATAGTCCTAGGACCCAAACATGCAATTTTGTATTTTAATGCTGAGTGACCTCCCCTGCTGTGATGTTCTGTTTCTTGGTGGTAGATAGTTACAAGTGTATATTCAGTATGTATATTATGCTTAATCAATACATTTAAATATTCTTTAGTCTTAAGGTTTATGAGGTAAAGTCCAGATAGCCAAAGAGGAGTTCCTCTTTACCTCATCATGACCATTACCCTTCTTAAGTCTTCTTGCTCGCTATTTCATCTATGTGTGCTTGTTTCACTCAGTCTAATTTCTTTGAAGTTTCCTGTAAAGTACAGTGGGTCAATGGATCAAATATGGTAATTTAATGAATAAATTAATTGGGGGCTGAAAATACTCATTCTTCAGGGATTTTGTAAGTATTAAATAATAGAAAATATGTGAATTTCTTAGCACAGTTCATGAAGCAGAACAGACACTCATCACAGGCCACTCTTCCTCCTGTTTCCTTTCCCATCGATATAGCTGAGTGGACATATAGTAACTCTGATTATTAAGGTACTATAACTGAAGTCATTTTGGGGGGAAGTATTTGCTATTAGTCTTCCTTTCTACTTGGTTTATTTTACTCAAAAGGATATTCTTGTTTTCCTTGATTTCCAAAGATACAAATATTGACCTGAATTTGACTTTCTCAGGAAAATTATCCCAATAAAAGCCATAATCTAACATTTAAGTCAGATCCTTCCCAAGTCCCTTGAAAATATCTTCACATGTAAATTATACGATATAAAGATTAAAGAATAAGTGCAGATAAGGAAAGCCATTACCTTATTTAGGCACTTTAGGTAGATGGGGTCATTAGAAAGATCTAAGAATTTTTTAATTGCAAGCTGCTACTGTTATTTCTCAAAATATCACCTTCCTGCTATAAGAAATTATTTCTTTCTCATGCCAGATTTTATAAAGACCTTCCATCTGGCATGTACTGATAACCAGAGTCTCAAGGTACTCATTCCTCTTACAACTTGTTTAAAATGTCCAGAGGTAGGAGGTTTAGATTTTATAGCTTTTTTAAAAGGCTTTTGTCTTCCAAACCCTACAACTGTACATGTTGAGAGATGATCAAAAGGGAAGAGTTCTAACAATGAACTTTTTGCAAGCATTACAGTGGTAAGGTACATTTTTCACTTGGCTTAGGAAAATGTCTTAGGGGAGTACAACAATAAAATATAGCTCTAAAAACTGTTAAGACAGATCCATAGTAGATAAAGTGATCCTGTGTGTGTGTGTGTGTGTGTGTGTGTGTGTGTGTGTGTAGAGGGGGAAGGGAGGAGAGAAGGAGAGAGGAACTTGAAATTGTAAAAGAAATATTAGAATCAAACTGAATAGACCTGAATAGAATTTTCTAAGATTTTTTTCAATTTATTGTGATCAAAGAGTCCATCAATTGACTAAGGGAGCTCTACAAATTCTTTAGTCTACAATTTGTAGATTACAATTGTGAAAAAGTGGGTGGAATATTGATGACAGTCTTTTCAATGTCAGGAACACAGACTTTGGATAAATAGCTAAACTGTGAGTTTTCAGTCTTAAAGGATACAATACTAGATCTAGAAAATGACTCAGGAGGGAGAAGACAGACCTTCCAAAGAACTGTTGCCCCATTTTCTTTCCTGCCCACCCATCTGTTACATCCTCCCCTAAGAAAGTGTGCTCCTTTTTCATGTTTCCCTGAAGACAAGGCTCATTTAATTTCACACATATGAAAACATAGATGGTGGAGAAGAAACAGACATAAAGCATTAGATGTCCAGATTTATTCCTGCTCTGAGTTGACCTTGAAAACATAAGGTATTAACAATATCTTTCTATTGGGCTGAAGTTCAGTAACTGATGAGTCACATGACTTTTTTCTCATTTAAGTGCACCTATGGAAATATAGGAGAAGTCTCCCATCAAAAAATTAAATTTTGATCTTTAACTTTGAAGGTAGCAGAGAAGTAAAGTTCCAAAACAGGGCCACAGAAACATGAGCAGAATAACCTTTGTGTAAAGACATGGTGGAGAGAATGAGGCATAGCAAGATAAATGACAAAGTAACCCAACAAGTTAGAGCCTGAAGTTTTTCTTTAGAGGGTTATGCCTTCAATATCGAGGTGCTGGGATGTCTGTGGTGCCAGAGGGTAGTATGTTGAGATAGAGGTGCCAGAGCCATGTGGGACTGTGGGGCAATGCTATTGATATATGCCATTCCCCTCTTTGATAATAATGCTGCCAAACAGCAGGAAATAGGAAAAAATATTGCAGTGTCATCTAGTCTAGATATGTGTCCTGGACTTGATCTCTTCCTAGACTTCATCTCTGGGGATCCTTAACTTGGTTATTTTCCTCAGAAGAACAGTCTATGCTAAGAAAGAACAAAAGAGAGGAAATAGGGTAAATGTTTTGAGTAGTCAAATTAATGATTAACAAAGGTGATAGTGGAGTAAGGTGTAAGGGAAATCCTTGTCTCAATACGTAGCCAAGGGAATGGTGTGCCTAGGAGGTATCCCAGTAATCCTTTCTGGGAATAGACACTGAATAATTCACTATGCACAGAAGTGGAGGAAAAGAATGAAAACTTGGGGGTCGGGCGGTGGTGCAACATCAACAATGGCAAAAATAATGGCTACAACAACAAGGGCAACAAAAGGGGGGGAAATGGCCTCTAGGAGTGGTGGATTCATGGTGCAGGCACCAAGCCCAGCAATAACCCTGGAGGAAAAAAAAAAGAATGAAAACTTGAGTTAACTATATTTGTGGTGTTTATTTCTGTAAGATTTAAAAGTTATTTGCTGGCAGATATAAATTTTCAGTTAAATTGCTTTTTAACATAAAATAATCTTTGCAGTTTTTAGAAATCTTAGAGAAAAGGGGAACAATCACCACTTGATGCACTTATTCAGGCATGTATATACTAGTGCTCTTAAGACAGAGCTTTTCTTAGATTGTTATTTTATTTTTAAAATTTTTTAAATATTTATTTATCCCCTTTTGTTGCACTTTTATTGCAGTTATTGTTGTTGTTGATGTCATTATTGTTGGATAGGACAGAGAGAAATGGAGAGAGGAGGGGAAGACAGAGAGGAGGAGAGAAAGATAGACACCTGCAGACCTGCTTCACAGCCTAAGAATCGACTCCCCTGAGGGTGGGGAGCTGGGGGCTCGAACCTGGATGCTTAGGCCGGTCCTTGCGCTTTGCCCCACACGCCATTTAACTGGCTGCACTACCACCCAACTCCCCTATTTTCTTAACTCCTTTCTATCTCTGCCATTATAAGTCTAAATTTATACAGAAATCTATAGGAATTTTTGGACAGCCATAGCCCATATATGGATATAATGACATAGAACTGAAGTTCTATCAGTAATGATGAATCAGAATTTGAATCCATTTCTCAGTATTATCCCTCCTACATGTATTCAGCAAAATGGTTAATTGTGAGATGCTATGCAAGTTTAGAGATAAGCAACACAGTTAAGACCCCTTAGGGGAACATTTATTTTCATAGTTTTTTTTTTTTTTTTCTGGAAGCTGAAATTCTGAAGAGAGAAAGACAGTATGTAGGTACATCTTCTACTTTTACTAAGTAGACCTTAAATGTTTTTGCTCCTTCATTTGTTAGAAGCAGGGTCTTCTTAATTAACTCTATGAGAAAAACAAATACACCAGCCAGAGGAGAAAAACTGGATAATAACTTCTTTGCATTTCAGAGATATTTAATATACTTCTCATGAAAGAGGGCCCTGCCTCATAAACTAGGTTAAGGAAGAGAAGCCCCTGGATCATATGTCTACTCTGGGTATATCAGGTTATGCTCAATATATCCCCATGTATAACAGAGATGATATATATTCTAGGGCAATGTCAAGTTCAGAGTGCAAGTACTACTCAGAGATTGAGGTTAAAAATGTAAGAACAGTAAGAGAACCCTGAAATGTATAGAAGAAGCCACACTCTTCTAACACACTTGACCTGACTATTCTTTCCTGGATTCTGAAAGCCATTTGGTATAGGTGGTAGGGGAGGACAAAGAGAAAGGTTAAGGAGAACACGGTGGGGGTGGTTTCACCTTTTACCTCACCTTTCTATCTCAAGGACAAGCAGGGATGAATTGAAATCAAGGTCCTATCCAAAACTAAACACAGGAGGAAACATACAAAATACCTTAATACATACCTTATTAATGCAAAACCATATTAGAAGGAATCACCCATATTTAGTCTCAACTCCCTTTTTTTTCTTCTTGTTTTTTTTTGTTCACTGCAAGGATGAAGGGCAATTTCTCACCTTGGAGTGCTGGATATAACAAGCTGAAGCTTAAACTTCAGTCTCAAGTCACTACTAAGCTTTATTTTATAATTTAAGGAGAGTTGCACCATCTCCCCTCCACCTAGGCATTTTCTTTGTCAGGACTAAACACATCATCTTCCCTGAGGCACAGCACATCAGCACAGTACTGTCTAATCAAAGGTTTTTCAATCAACCTTGGCTTTGAAATCACCCAGCCTTCCAGTGGCCCCCAGAGCACACCTCCATTCCAGTTTCTCCCCCTTCCAAATTGACTGAATCTTTAAACTGCCTTAAATCCATTGCATGGAAACAGGATGAAATTCTCAAGCCACACTTATGCACAGTGCCAATACTCTGGTTCACACACCTGGGGGATTGACTAACCTAGAAATGTGTCCAGCATTAAGGAATCCAGAGAGGCAGACATGGTTGACCCCTCCCCCCCACCTCCCAGTGCCGCCTGAAGTCTCTCCCCTTCCCCTTAACCCAGCCAAAATCTGGACAAAAATCTGCAAACCAGAGCCTGAGTCCCTACCTGGGGTGCGGGGAAGCAAACAAGCAGACACTCCCCCCTACCCCCACCCCGACTCCCCCAAGGCATGCGCCCCTCACCTGCTTACCTGGTGGTGTGTGCAGCTGGATGAACTGGGGCGTCCTGTTGGCTCCTGAAAGCTTACACCTAACCAGATTCTTTCTATTCCTTGGCTTTCTCAAAGCTCCTCTTCTTTCAACATCCTGCTCCGGGATACAAGGAACCTGGGACACTGTACCCGAACCTCTCTGCCTCCTGGGCTGCAGTGGGACCAACCTCCAGTGCGTTGCGCCCCAGTAGCCAAGTCTGAGCTTTGCCAAGTCCAGGCACCCCGAGTGCAGAAGAGGCGAAAGCGAGAAGCTGGAAAGCACAGGAGCAGTAGGAGGAACAGGAGCAGGAGCAGGGGGGCAGTTTGTGAAACAGATTGGCAGGCTGCTACCACCCCAGATCACCACTGGGATGGAGAAGAGGTGGGCGGGAGGAGAAGGTGAGCGGAGACGCAGAGTGGAGGAGAGCTCCCGTATGCTTCAGGTCTTGGTTAGGCTGTGGGTGAGAATTTCTGGAGCTGATGGCGTCCCGAGGGCTTTCGACTGTTAACACTAGAGGGCGGTGCTGTCCCCGTTATAACCCTGGCCCATAGGGTTGACAATATGGACCAGAGTTTCATTTCTGGAGCCCTTTGTGGGCAGCAGACCTGAAGCAGAAAGGATAGAGTGGTGCACGGAGTCAGAGACTCCACTCCCCCTGTCTGACGTGAACCTAGGCTTTGGGGAGTCAGGAGATGAACGTTGCAACGTTTGCACGTTGCCTCTCTTCCAAGCTGGAGCCTAACAGCTTAGTTTTTCTGGAGGAGAAAATTTTAGTCAACATCCACAGGGAAGGGAAGAAGGCAGGTACTGATATAGGGGAAGGTGGGAAGAGGATAGAGACAGGACATGCAGTAAAGAGAAAACGAGGAGGTGGGGATAGGGAGGTTGAAGTTAAGAGACTTGCTGATGGGCCACAGGGATTCCTTTTCTTTTCTGCCCCCTGAGGGACTTTGTGCTTTTCCTGGAATTCCAGGAGAGTCCCTCTGATGCAAAACAAAATAGGTCCACTTGGGAGCCACAAAGAGTCCTGGTAGTACTGAAATAATCTAGTTGGCTATTTTCTGTCTGAAACCTTGACAGTTTACATTGATTGGTTGGTTTCTTGACATTTTTTTAATGGAAAAAAATCATATTTGAACTTTAGCCTTTTCAGATGGGAGAGGACAGATAAAAGGCCACAGAATGAGATAGAAAAACACAGGGTGAAATGTGGACCAGGTGCAGTCTGTGGCCACAAATCCAAGGACTTGGGTGGAGTGGGTTGGGGGTGGAAGTAGGAAAGAGTTGAGAAGGCATTAGGTGGAATGAATAATGGTTGAGGAGGACATAAGATGGTAGTGGGAATGATGTGCAGACATTTTTTCTCACATCACAGGGAGAAAAAAATTGTGATTATGTAGGGCTGTTTAAACAGTGACCAGCCTTGCCATGTGCACTGCTCAGGTTCACATCCAGCCCCCAGCACACTGAAGGAAACTTCAATACTGTGGTCTCTTTCACTCTGTCTGTCTCTCTATGATCTATGAATCAACTATCTGAAAAAGTCAACCTGGAGTAGCAAAGCCCCTGCAGTGACCAAAAAAAAAAAAAAGTATCCATGTGGCTTGCAAAAATCAATAGTTCCCTCAATGAAACAATGAAAAGAAAAAAAAAATCCCATGTAGACAATGCGATCTGTAAACAGCCTGATAGAAAATTTGAGTTAAAAGGACCTTGGGATACTGTAGACAATCATGTAACTTCTCAAAACACCTGCTTCAAACTTGTTGCATCACCTTGCAGCAAAATTGAGAAGGACTCTTCTTTTCCTTTTTGTAGGCTTGCAACTCTAAATCAAAGGACACCTTTCTTCAATTCAGAAAGCAAGATTGTGTATCCCTCTCCTTGCCTTCTGGAGTGCTTTTTAGGATTAGTAAAAGGACTCAAGGGAATTTAACTGGACATGAGAAAGGAAGAATGAGAAACTACAGTTGTGAATAGTGATTTGCTTTTCTTAATAATATTAGACTAAGAGAAATTGCATAACACTAACAGGAAGATGGAATAGGAGGATAGTGCTTTTTTAATTTTATTATTTTTTTTTTATTTAAGAAAGGATTAGTTAACAAAACCATAGTGCTTTTAAGACATTATTGTAAAATATATCTGGTGGTTGCAGCGATGGTATTTAAAAATAAGCAAAACTAGACTCATTCTCCATCTTTAAAGACAACATCAGAATATAAGTTTCAGAGATGCCTGAGGAGTATAGTCCTTAAACTATAGACTTATAGACAACTCTGCAGTCCTCCTCAAAAAATTTAAGGGAATAGGAGTATATTATGTCCCTTTTTGGAACTCCATTTACAGTGTAAGCAACTAAGGAAACATGCCCTATACACAGGCATCTCTTCCAAACATACTTCAGAATACCCCTGCTTGGGCAGATATAAAATTCAGAAGGTTTATCATTCTTCTCAAGCTATTAATTAACTTCTGGCACTTACTCTATCAGTTTTAATGAAAGTCAACATCCACTTAATTAGAAGCTGATAATTCAGTTTGTGGATTTCCCATTTAAATTTCCATAGGGCTCCATGAGTGCTTTGGTGTGGCAGAATATTCAAATTACATGCTGATTTAATGGAGAAGTCCTTGCCAGTTTAAAAAATATCTATAGGACAACAAATTTATCAACTTGCAGTGAGAACTCACTGTCATTATGAATGAATGTAGATAGCTAGTAGGCATATTTTAGTTATATTTCAAAAGGCCTGTGGCTATTATAGTGGTTTTTTTCCCTGAGTCTAAAATCTGATATGCAGGTGGATCCAAGTTATTGTCTGGGGAAAGGATGTCATGGCTGGAAAAAGGACCAGAAACCTGGATCAGGGAAGAGAGTAGATTCCAAATATGGGAAAGGTATATAAATATTGTTGACTGTAAACCCCATCAATCTGATGTGATCTGGGGCCCATATTCAGCTTAGGAGCCTATATAACCACTGCATCCCTGTATATCTGAGCTCACATTCTGTGGTAATTCTGTTGGTAATTCCAACTGATCCAATATCAGGACCCAACTTTCTCAGGTGTAACATAGAGTATGTTGTCCAGCCTCCCTTGGAGGATGAAACATTCTCTACCATTGTTGATCCAAGTTGAGGGTAAGATCCTAAAGGGGCCCACAAAGGAGTCTGTTGTGTTGTTCCTGATAGAGATGACAGGTAACAATGGAAAGAGAGATTTATTCAAGGTCAAGGCCCATCATATCTGTTTGGGAATCTCAGGCCTCCCCAACTAGGGCCCTAGTTGATGGGGTGGCCTGATAGTGACTAAAGAGTCATCGTTAAAAGTATGCCAGTCTCTTGCCCTTATTCAGCTTTGTAGTCCTTGCTTTGATAAGGTTAGCTTTGGAGTGAGTGAGAGAACTGTAATAGGAAGTAGGTGAGGAGGGTATCTAAGTCTTAACTAGATACTATTTCATTATGAACTTTATACTGATTCAATGCATACTATTGTACACTTTTGCTTTCAGATATATATATATATCCTAACTTATGGATACATGTGAACATATGCCCAATTTCATGGGACCTGGTCTATATCTAGGATTTGGGACTTTGTTAGGAAGTGAACCACCTGTAATGGAATTAGAGAATCCTATGAAAGGAAAGGTCTCACCTGAGTAATGAGGCTGAAGGGTTGACATTCCATGCCTGATGTCTCTGGACACAGTCTGAAGTGAAGCATACCGAGGTGGTACTCATTGCGTTGATTAGGTTGGGATCAGCTGATGTGATATCATTCAGTATTAATTGAGAGAAGCATGCAGGAAAGTGAGCCCCACTCTAGAGGTTGCCAGACTGGGGAAATATAGGCTTTATAGAGGAAGTCTGGGGTTCTTGCTGTTTTAGGGCTTAAGAAGGCAATAGATAGTTATTGCTATAATCACATTATTTGACAATTGGGTTAACTTTGAAAAATCCCTTTGTTAAGATTTGCTTTGTCATACATGCCATCACCATATTTTATGTCCTTTGACATTATTTGTGCCACCAGTTGCTTCTGTTCTCCCTAGTCTAAGCTTTTAAGAGAGTCAACATATCAAAGACTCAACTATTGGTATTCTTTGTGTTGGTTTGTTCCCCTTCCCCCCTACCTCTGAGAGAAATGGTTTGGCCCTTGCTAGTTTCACACCCCGTTTTCTCCCTGCCCCCTATGCTAAGGACGCCGAGAGTCCCTGCAGCAGCCTGGCAGAGGGAGAATGATTGGGAAACACATGGTGTGGTGATTTGCCTGTTCATGAATAAAGATTAAACTGCAGCTTCTCAGCCCTGCCGTGTGTCCCCAAATCTCTCTCTCTCTACTGCCGTGAAGCTAGCCCGGCCTGCTGGCGCCCCCGAACTTAACAACAAATGGCGCCCAACACTCAACCTATGGTCTGTGCATTAAAAAGTTTCAGACACTCAATCATTTTTCCCTCTCATATTAATTAAATAATTATTTATATGACTAAAAATTAATAGGAGTGTACATAAACACCATTCCCACTACCAAATGACTGTGTCCCATCCCACACACACCCCCCAACCCTGTGAAGCCAAACATCCAACCTTGACATTTTGTTTTCTGTCTCCATGATTCAAGTGGAAATAAAGTGAGGAGAGTGGAATTGTGGAAAATTTTTATTATCCTAAGTGCTCTTCATATATTCTAACAAACAATCCAAATAACTTATGCTATAGTTCTTACATCTCCTATAGTTGATTCCAAAGAACGAACTTTCTAACATGTGCACTCTAACCAAATGTGCCACTATCTGACCTTGCAAAATGTATTCTGTCTGTGATGTACAAAGATAATAAGAGGGAGATTGTGAGCTCTTGTAACTAACTTTCTGCATTAGACAATACTTAATAAACACTTAAGATGATTACAAAGTTCATATCTTTCCAATAGTACATATGGATTGTGACTGGCAGCAGACACAACTCACATTTTTATTAGGGGAACTGGATTGATAGGGCCAGGTCATTCTTAAAGTGGAGGGTAAGATTCATGGTGAAATACCACAGTAGTTTCTAAATCTTTAGTTAACTGTAGGATGACTCACTTCTACACACAATAGGTCAAGATCAACTCCTTTCTCTCTTCTTTTTTTTTTTCTATTTTACCATTAGTGATTTAGCAGTAGTTTATAAAAGTACAATATTCCAGGAGTGTATTTTCACACTGATTTATGAGTGCGTAAATCACCACAGCTGCCCCAAAGGCCGGTGCTCCCTTTTTCCTCCACCCTACAACCACTGTATTCTTCATTAAGTCTAAGAGGAAGTTTAGCTACTCTTCCTACCAATTCATTTGTTTTAGTCATCTATATTCCATGTATGAGTGAAATCATCCAGTAGTTGTCTTCCATTTCTTATTTCACTGAGCATAATCACTTCTATTTCCATCCACTGTTGTTCTGAAGGATAGAATGTCATCTTTTTAAATTGTTAAGTCCCACTGACTCTTTATCCAGTTGTCTGTTGATGGGCGTTTAGAAGAGAAACCTATTTCTCCACCTTAAGTTATCATGAGCAATGGTTCACACAATGATGAATAGAAGTAGTTTTTCAATAAATGTTTTTTGAACATGTCCAACATGAAAACTTGAGAGACTTGTCCAGGTCTTTGCCCTCAAGGAATCTCAAAATTCAGGTACTAGAAGACATGTTCATGAATTACCCCACTAAAGAGTTGAAGGACAGGGTGATTACTAAAGGAGTAGAGATACCTATAAGAGGAATTGGGGTCAGTTTGGATTTGGAAAGATGTATAGGCAATGATTAGGCTTTCTCTCTGTAGGACAAATCTCTATGTTCCAGTACCTGTTTCATTGTCCTAGAGGAGGGAGTTAGGAATAGGGGTGCATTCAGTTTCTGCACTTGAGAAGTTACCACAAGGCAGCACAAATGTGAATCAAGGAACCACCAGACTGATTATGTCCAGGGCAAGTTGAAAGCCAAGTGATATCACATTTTTTTCCATTGAAATTCACGCTCCAGGCTGAATTTTTTTTTTTTAGAAAGAGAGAGAGGGAGAGAGAAAGGGAGGGAGGGAGGGAGGGAAAAAGAGGGAGAGGGAGAGAGAGAGAAAGGGAGGGAAATAGGAAGGAGGGAGGAAGGGAGAGAGAGAGACAGAGAGAGAGACAGAGAGAGACCACAGTACCAAAGTTTCCTCCAGTGTGTTGAAGAACAGACCTTAACCTTAGTTATGTGCATAGTAAAGGAGTTTCACTATCCAGGTGAGCTATTTTACCAACTCCTATGACCATGTTTCTTTTTAAAAAAATTACGTATTTATTAGTTAAGGATTTATAGGTAGACCAGAGAGCACTACTTAGTTTTGGCTTACTATGATGTTGTGGATTGAATCTGGGACCTGTGTCTCAGGCGTGAAAACATTTTGCATGATCGTTATACTACCTCCCATGCCCTTTGAAGTATTTTATTTATTAATTGAATAGACAAAAAGAGAGAAATTGGGGGGGGGAGATAGAAAGAGAGGGAGGGAGATATAGAAAGAGAGACACTTGTAGTACTTCTCTACTGCTTGCAAAACTATCCTTCTGCAAGTGGGAACCAGGGGCTTGAACCTAGGTCCTTGCATATGGTAGCATGTATACTCTCCCATTGACTACCACCAAGTCCTAGTGGCTGAGTTTTTAAAAACTGGTGAGGGAGAGTAAACCTGCCTGGAGGAGCTGTTCATTCTTGCACAGGTGTCTCCATCATGTAGATTCCTGATAGATATTCCTTTCATGAAGGACTCTATTTCATCTGCTGCTTCCTAGCCAAACTGTTAGATCTTGTTATAATACATTCACAGGAGGGCTTTGGTAGCTTGGGGTGATTCATTTCATATTATGGCAACCCCTCCCTGCTTCCACCATCTTACAAAGCATTATATAGGCTGACAGTTAGGAATTTTAGCTCTAGAGTCAAACACTAGGGTTCAGATGTTAGCTCCACTACTGAAAGTTGAGAGATCATGGGCTAGGTCCTCTGCCCAAGGAAGTCTGGTTGTCATCATGTTAGCATCTGCAATCTGATAGCTGAAAAAACAGTTAACATACAAAGCCAATCAAATTGCTGACTAATCATGAACCTAAAGGCTGAATAGTTCAGATGAAGAGTTGGTGGGGGTTCTCCATTTTGTAAATAGTTAGTAGTCCTAATTTAATTATATTCCAAAGAGCCCATTACTATACTAGTTTTTGTTGTTGTTGTTGTTCCTGATATGCAGGTGGATCCAAGTTATTGTCTGGGGAGATGGTGTCATGGCTGGAAAAAGGACCAGAAAGTTGGATCAGGGAAGAGAGTAGCTCCTAAATATGGGAAAGATATATAAATATTGTTGACTGTAAATCCCATTGATTTGATGTGATCTGGGGCCCATATTCAACTTAAAAGTCTATGTGGCCTCTGAATCCTTATCAATCTGAGCTCACATTCTGTGGTCATGAGTAGGAACATTCCAAGCTGCCCACTTTTTTTTTTTTTTTTTTTTTAACCAGAGCACTATTCAGCTCTGGTTTATGGTGTTGTGGGGGATTGAACCTGGGACTTTGGATCCTTGGACGTAGGAGTCTGTTTGCATAACCATTATGCTATCTACCCTCTTCCCGCTGCTCCACTTTCAGGACCCATCTTCCTCAGGTGGAATATGTTCTCCAGCCTCCATTCTGAGGATGGAACATTCTCTGCCATTCGTTGTTGATCCACGTTGAGGGCAAGGTCCTATGGGGGCCCCCAAAGGGGTCTATTGTGTTGTTCCTGATGCTAACATGATGCCAACCAGACTTCCCTGTGCAGACAATTCCACCAATGTGTTCTGGAGAACACTTCCCCAGAGCCCTGCCCCACTAGGGAAAGAGAGAGACAGGCTGGGGGTATGGATTGACCTGCCAACTCCCATGTTTAGCAGGAAAGCAATTACAGAAGCCATACCTTCCACTTTCTGCACCCCAGAATGACCCTGGGTCCATACTCCCAGAGCGATAAAGAACAGGAAAGCTATCAGGGGAGGAAATGGGATAGAGTTCTAGTGGTGGGAAATGTGTGGAGTTTTACCCATCTTATCCTATGGATTTTGTCAGTATTTCCTTTTTATGAATAAAAATAAAAAATAAATAAATAAATAAAAATAAAATAAGAAAATACCTGGCACAGTGGCTAGCACATAGCATGTGTTCTTGCAGTTATCTATTCCCTTTTCTTCACTATCTTAGAGATTCTTTGATCTGTGCCTCTGGCTTCTACCTTTCATTCTGCATATATGCTTATACATTTTTAGTCTAAATTCCCTTGATATTCTCTCTCTCTCCCTCTCCCCTTTTGTTATGGATATTCTGACACTTCTAAAACGGTTAGTTTGACATGCACCATCTCCAGTTAACATCATGTTAAAAGCCAAACAAATTGTTGACTAATCATGAACCTAAAGGCTTGAATAGTGCAGATGAAGACTTGGGGGATACTCCATTTTGTAAATAGCTAGTAGGTATATTTTAGTTATATTCCAAAGGACCTATGGCTAAGCTGCTGCTCTGCTCTTGTCCATAACCAAAGCTTTAGTATATTGTTGTTTTCTCCAGGATGGCTGGCTTCACGGGCAGGTAACAGATGACCAGAAACTCGTGGCTGAGTTGAGAATGCAGTTTAATCTTTATTCACAAACGGGCAAGCAGTCCAACAAAAAATCACCACACAATGTGCTCCTCCACCTCTTTCCTCCGGTGGCAGCGTCGGGAACCCAGGAAGTATCTAGGGTAGGGGGTAGGGAGAAGGAAGAAGCACAAAACTATCAAGGGCTAAACCAAATCTCCTGGAGGCGGGGGGAGTGAGACCAAACCAATGTAACAGAATGATCATGTATGTAAATAGACCACAACGTCAAGCTATGTAACAGAAGAGATCCCAGAAGCAGAACCAGAAGCATACCAACAGTATATGGCCACAATACTGACTCATTAGAGAGCTGGCCATGGATCTGTAACTAGGAGTAGTCAATAAACAAGAAGGTCATAAGAGGACTAGCTTATACTAAGTGCAAAACCATGGAAGGTATCAAGAGAGAAGCACTTAGGTGCGTATTCTCTGATATTTAGGTAAGGAAAAAGTTTCAGTTGCTGGAGTTGGCATTTGATAACCATCTCTTTTCTTGGCACAGAGAATTATGGAGTTATAATCAGAAATATGATGACTCAAGCTAATGTGCTATAAAACATTCAGCCCCTTTACTTAATTATCGAATTGTCCTTTCAAGACACCAGTATCATTGGATTTGGCTATCCCTGATTCCTTTGCATTTCAAGGCAAGAACTGTTGTTTTTCTATGCCATCAAGTCATGTCCCTTTCATGGATCCTCACCTCCTTCTATTTCCAATGCACCTATTCATCTTAGTCTACACTCACATATTTCAATCTACTGCACTATGATATATATGTTGAACACTCACATAGTCATCAGTATATAGTGGGTGCTCAGTAAACATTTACATTTATACATTTATAAATGTAAATGTATAAATGAAGTACAACTTAAAATCATTTACTTCAAAAATTGACCTAAGAATTATTCTTTTCATATTCTTTTTTTTTTTTTAAGAGAGAGAGTGAAAATATTATCATAGCACCAAAGCTTTCTTTAATGTGGTGGGGGCCAGACTAGATCCTAAGCCACACATATGACAAAGCATTGCACTATCCAAGGGAGGTATTTTATTAGCCTCCTCTTTATTTTTTTGCCTATTCCTATGTTCATTCATTTATTTATCAAAAGGTGGAGAGTTGCATTAAAGCAGTAGTAATAGAAAACATGAAAAGGATTAATTTTCATTCTAACAGTTGGAGAGAAGAAATACTAGGATGACTTTTTGGACTTGTCAAGTTTGAGCAAGCTGTAGATCATCAAGCATAGTGTCTGATCAATAGCTGAAGTGACAGATGTTACTTTTGGAGGCTTACTAAGAGATTGACATTCATGTGCACCTGCAACCAGACATGAGCATGTACTGATCTGCTTTCTAGCTTCGTAAATGTACCTTCACTAGACATGTCATGAAAATACGTAGCATTTGGTATTTGGCTTCTTTTCATTAGCTAGCAAAATGTCTTTGAATTTTTCAACCATATAGGATCTGTAGCAGAACTACTTTCTTTTCAGTTGCTGGATTGTTTTCCTGGGGACACATTTGCTCTTATTCAGTCACCAGTTGATGCACTGAATTCCCAACAGCACATGTAGATTTGCAAATTACTTTAACATTATCTTATCTGACCCTCATGAATCAGGAAAGAAGTCAAAGCATGTTTTATTTTATGTTATTTTATTGTTCTCTCAGGGACGTCAGGGCTTCAGTATGACTGTATTAAATAGTAAGAGACAGAGACAGGAGGGAGATAGAGGATAAAGTTAAAGATGACAGAGAATGAAAGCTTCCTCCAGTGTGTTGGGGCTTTGTTTGAATCTGAACTGTGTGCATTACAAATATGGTCCCTTCCTGGGTGAAATACCTTTCCCTGACCAGCCTGCAGATTGCTATTTTATATGATAGTAAAAAAAAAAATCACTGAAAATAGCACATAGGACATTTTTGAGCTCTTATTATTTTCAGCATGCCTTTAAAATGTTGTTATAGAGGATGGGGCCAAGATGGCGACTTGCAAGTAGTGGTTGGTGTGAGCTCCATCAAGCAGCAGTTTGTGACAGGAAATTCTCTAGATAGGGTAAGTTACTGGGCCATCAGCAGGAAGGTGAATAAGGGGTCCTAAGGGTGAGACTGCTCTTGGGTTAGCAAACAGAGGCCAGGGGGAAAAAGAAAAGAAATCTTTTGATTATTTCTGAAACTCACCCCTCTGCCCTACCCCAGAACCAGACCCTAGGGGCTGGACAGCTGCTTCTAGTAGGCTCCCTCTTGAGCTATTTTCTTTACCAAGATTCGTGGCTCGCCAGAGGTGTCATTCTAAGCCTTTTTCTTTTTGATTTCCTTCTCTCTTTTTTTTTCAGTTCTGTTCCACTGGTCTGTGTGCCTGTTTTTGTTCCAGTTCCAGGCTGTTTTGATGATGAGGGCCTTTTAATATGGATTGAGGTCTTGGAGTGTGTTGCCTCCATTTCTGTTTCTTTTCCTCAAATTGATTTTGGCAAATCTAGGTGTTTTTTTGTTCCAGATAAATGATTGTAGTTTTTGTTCTATTCTCTTAGAGAAGCTTGGTCAAACTTTGATGGGTATCGTGTTATATTTGTATATGGGCATGGGGAGAATGTTCATTTTGATATTTATTCTCCCAATCCATAAACATGGGATGTCTTTTTAAAAATTTTTTTAATTATCTTTATATATTGATTGGATAGAGACAGTCAGAAATATAGAAAGAAGGGAGGGATAGAGAGGGTGAGAGAAAGACAACTTGAGCACTGCTTCACCACTTGTGAAGCTTTACCCCCTGCAGGTGGGGGCTGGGGGCTTGATCCCAGTTCCTTGACCATTGTAACATTTGTGCTCAACCAGGAGTGCCACTACCTAGCCCCTGTCTTTCCATTTATTGGTATCATTTCCTATTTCCTTGAAAAGTGATTCATAGTTTTCAGTATACAAGTATTTCACTTCTTTGGTCAGCTTTATTCCTAGGTATTTTATTAATTTTGCTGCAACAGTGAATGGGAGTGATTTCTGGATGTCTTCTTCTTCAGATTTGATGTCTGCATAAAGAAATGTCACTGATTTGTGTACGTTGATTTTGTAGCCTGACACCTTGCTTAACAACTTCAGTAGTTTTCCGCTGGATTCATTAGGTTTTTCTATATATAATGTCATATCATCTGAAAATAGTTAGAGCTTGATTTCTTCCCTTCCGAACTATATTCCTTTGATTTCTTTCTCTTGCCTGACTATTATGGCAAGAACTTCCAATACCATGTTGAAGAGTAGTGGTGATAATGGACATCTCTGTCTAGTCCCCTTTCTGAGGGGGAATGCTTTCAGCTTCTGTCCATTGAATATGATGTTGGCTGTATGTTTACTATATATGGACACCACTATCTTGAGGAATTTCCCATCTATTCCCATTTTTTGTAGTGTTTTGAACATGAACGGGTATTGGATTTTGTTAAAGGCTTTCTTTGTATCTATTGAGATAATCATGTGGTTTTTGGCTTTGCTTTTATTGATGTGGTGGATGATACTGATTTACTTACATATGTTGAACCAAGCTTGCATCCCTGGGATAAACCCCATTTGGTCATGATGAACAATTTTTGAGTATACTACTGTATCCCATTGGTTAGAATTTTGTTCTATAATTTAGTATCTATGTTTATCAGAGATATTGGTCTGTAGTTTTCATTTTTGGTTGTGTCCCTGTCTGCTTTTGGTATCAAAGTGATGCTGGCTTCATAAAAGCTGGGAGGGAGTATTCCAGTATCTTCAATCTTCTGGAAGACATTTAAAAGTTGAGGAATTAGTTCTTCTTTGTAGGTTTTGTAGAATTCAGTTGTAAAACCATTTGGTCTAGGGTTTTTATTTTTGGGAAGGTTTTTGATAATTGTTTCAATTTCATTAGCTGCGATGGGCCTGTTTATGTTATCTAGCTCCTCTTTACTTAATTTTGAAGTTCATAGATATATATCATTTCTTCCAGGTTCTCTAGCCTGGTGGAATATAGTTGTGCTTAGAAGTCTCGCATGATATGCTGAATTTCTGCAATGTCTGTTGTAATATTTCCTCTTTCCTTTACAATCTGATTTATTTGGGTCTTCTCCCTTTTTTTTTTTTTTTTTTTTTGTGAGTCTGGTGAAAGGTTTGTTGATTTTGTTAAATCTTTCCAAGAACGAACATTTATTTTCATTGTTATTTTGTATGGTTTTCTTATTTTCAGTGTTATTTATTTCTGCCCTAACTTTAATTTTTCTGTCCTTCTGGTTGCTTTAGGGTTTCTTTGTTCTTCTTCTAAGTCTTTAAAATGTGCAATCAGACTGTTTATTTGTGCTTTTTCTTTTTTCCTAATGTGTGCTTGTATGGCTATGAACTTCCTCTCAGTACTGCCTTAGCTGTGTCCCAAATAATTTGATAGCATGTGTCTTCATTTTCATTGAACTCTCGAAACATTTTGATTTCTTCTTTTATTTCCTCTTGGACCCAGTAGTTGTTTAGTAGTGTACTGTAGAGCTTTCACATTTTGTAACTATTACTAATCTTTTGTTGATTGTTAATTGCTAGTTTAATTCCACATCAAACATCTAAATACATCTAACATCTACTGAAAGAGTTACAGCATATGTTTGATGTATTTAGATGGCTTCTCATTGGGTGCATAGATGTTAATAATTGTTAAGTCCTCTTGATTGACTGATCCTCTGAGCATTAAACAGTGTCCATCCCTATCTTTTTAAAATTTTATTTATTTTAAAGTCTATTGTGTCAGATATGAGAATAGCTGTTCCTGCCCTTTTTTGTGGGTCATTGGCTTATATGATAGTTTTCCATTCTTTCATTTTGAGTCTGTGTTTGTCTTGTTGACTTAGGTGGGTTTCCTGTAGACAGCATATTTTTGGGCTGTGTTTTCTGATCTATCGTCCTACTCTGTGCCTTTAATAGGTGAATCAGGGCATTGACATTTATTGATATCAAATATTGAAGATATTTTAACACCATTCTTACAGATTTTTGGAGTGTTCTGATAGATGGCATATTTATGGTGATTTTATAGGAGACCTTTCAGAACTTCTTTAAGGGCAGGCTTGGTAATAGTTTATACTTTCAATTATTGCTTGTCTGAGAAGGTTTTTATGCCACCATCTAGTCTGAACGACATTCTAGAAGAATACAGTAGTCTTGGTTGAAAACCTTTCTCATTGAGCACTCAATAGATATCTTACCATTCTCTTCTGGCCTGTAGTGTTTGTGTCGAGAAGTCTGCTGCAAGAGAGTTTTTCTCTGTAGGTGACTCTTTGTTTTTCTCTTGCAGTCTTCAGGATCCTGTCTTTATCTTTATTCCTTTCCATTCTAAATAGGATGTGTCTTGGTGTCTTTAAGTCTGGATTAATTCTGTTTGGGGCTTTCTGGGCTTCTTAAACCCTTATGTCTTTCATGTTGTCAAGACTAGAGAAGTGTTCAGCTATTATGTACTGAATAATGCTTTTATTCCCCCTTCCTCTTTTTCTTCCTCTGCTAGGCCAATAATGAATATATTATTTCTTTTGAAGTCATCCCATAGGCCTCTATTGTTGTTTTCAGTATCTCTTAATATCTTTTGAGATATCTTACTTCTTTTCTAGTTGTCTTTAATTTGTCTTCAATCTTGCTAATTCTGTCTTCAGCCTCATTGATTCTATTCTGTCTCCTCTCTGCTGTTTTCTGGAGTCATCTATTTTGTTACCCTCTTCTGATACTGTTTTAGTTTGCTCAGCTAGTTGTGTTCTTAGCTCAGCTATTTCAGCTTTCAGCTCTCTAATAACCTTGTGATAAATTAGTGTTTTCTTCCAGAGTCTCATTTGTTGTTTCTGCATTTCTAATGACAATTCTTTCAAACTCTTTACTCACTCCTGTGATTATTTCCTTAACTAGCGTTTGGATGTTGACCTCATTATTTTGTGCTTCAATCTTTTGGGGGCTTTTAGTCGCACTCGTCGTGGTTCATTTCTCCAATATTTTTTCTTGTTGTTTTAACCATCTTATATAGTATGTTATGTGGTCCTTCTCTCAGTACTTTTCGAAGTACTGATCACTCTTGCCTGGATTGCCTTGTGTTTAAGTAAGTTACTTAAAGGGTTCACAGTTGTGGTAATTAACAGTTGTTTCAATATTATTTTAATCCCTGAGTTGGAACTCAGTGGCTTAAAAGCCTCTTTTGTTCTTTTTCTTCCCTGTAGAGTATGGGAGTCTGAGGACTTTTAAAGTATAAGTAGACTTCTGAGCTTAATCACTGACTCCTGACCAAGAGATAAAGCAGAGTGGGACAGAGATAATTCACTGGTTATGTAAAGAGACTCTCACAGCCCCACTGTTAGGTTACCAAAGTATAGATCGTCTGAGTTTCCTGGTTAGTTTTCTGTCCCCTGGTGTCAGCACAGGCCTCCCTGCTGCTGCTCCAGATTCTGAGAGCAGTAGCAATGGAGACTCACAGTTTCATTTGGTGACTCTTAGGGTAGTCTTCTCCTCCCTTCAGCAGTCTTTTTATTGGTGAAAGAGACTGGAGGTGGTGTCTCAACTGGTAAACTGCTGGACTGTTACCAGCCACTTAATCTCTCCCTAGGCTCCTCTCTATACATGAGCCACATGTGTTTGCACCCACTGGTGATTTGGTGGGTACTTGAAGTTGTTCTAGTCCTGTCCTGTTGCTGTCCCAGGTGGTCTCCTTTGGTATTCCTAGTCGACCAGAAGTGAGAAACACAGCTGCTGTTGCTCTGTAGCCCCACCTCTGGAAGTCCTCAGAAGTCTACTTTAGGTATGTTCCAAAACTTGAAAAATTTATTAAAATAAACTATTTACCCCATCCACTTGACCCAGGTCCCATATATATATTCATATTTAGCACAAAACCCTGTGTAACTTCTATGTCCCTGTCTGTCTAAACTCACAGCCCATGGTCACAACTGGGAACATTCTAGAGTGCACTCATTTGAGGACCAGTTTCTTTGAGTGGCCCCATAGGGTGACCTAGCCTCTGTTTAGAGAGTGGGGCAATCTTTACCATCAGCATATTATTTGGGGGGACACATTCAACACATAACATCCCATAACTCAGGAAGACCTTTTGGGTTTCTATGTTAGACAACTGTTTCTATTTTACATTATGCAATATGCTAATATACATATATATAGGGATGCATTGGATCGACCTTCCCGTGGTGCATCCCGTGAGTATCCATTCATTGGGGAAACTGATGATCCTTCCTAGCCAACTGAATCCACATGGATCCCAGTCACTTTCAAAGCCAGCAACAAGCAGCTCCTGACAGCTTTCAAGCTGTTGGTCCTGCTCTTCGAGTCCTCCAACTTAATGTTGAGGGGCTGTTCTTTGCCAAACGCGTTCTTATTGGTCAATTGGCGATACAGCATCAGACAGATGTTATCTGCCTACAAGAAACACATATAGCAGTCGATGAAGCTGCTCGATTCACCATCAGTGGATTCGATTTAATATGCTATAATCTCCATCCTAAACACGGCTGAGCCATCTACGCCAAATCGTGTCTTGTGGACGTTTACCATACGGCCTCTTCGACCTTATACGACTCCGTTACTATTGGAACTATTCAGCTCGTCAACGTATATAAGCCTCCCAGTGCCTCATGGGATAATGGGGTCCTGCCTAGCCTGAATCACCCAGCCGTTTACGTTGGAGACTTTAATAGTCATCACCAAGACTGGGGATATTCCTCCACTCGTGCTGACGGCTCTATCTTAGCTGACTGGGCTTCAGCGAATGACCTCTCCCTATTATACGATCCCAAACAGCCAGGCTCTTTTCACAGTGCTAGATGGAATAAAGACTGGTCACCCGACCTGTGCTGGATTAGCACAGTCAACGGCCAAGCCTTTCCCGCTACGAGACAAGTTCTCAAGATCTTCCTGCACAGTCATCACTGCCCAGCTATCATCCACATTGGTCTCCAGCTCCCATTGATTCTGTGCTTGGAGAAACTAAGATGGAATTTTCGGAAAGCAAACTGGCGTCTGTTCAGTGATCTTACCAACAAATCTATTCCTGCAATTCCAATTAACTCTATCCCCTCTGAAGATTCCTACAGGCGCTTCCGCCAAGCCATCTTCAAAGCAGCTTCCCAAGCCATTCCTCGTGGGAGACGTTCTAACTATACGCCTTGTCTTGATGCTGAATGCGAGCAACTACTAAAGCAGTACGATGAGTTGGGCGACCCAGATGTGGCTGACCATCTCATTGCCTCCCTGGATGCAGCACGCCAAGCCTGCTGGCAACAACTCACGGAAAGTCTGAACTTCACTCACTCAAGTAGGAAGGCCTGGAAGCTTCTTCATAGTCTGGGTGCCAGTAGCCAACCTCCTCCCATCTCCCATCCTCCCGTATCTCCAAACTCAGTGGCCAGTCACCTAACTCAAGTTGGACGTGCTAAGATCGACCCAGTCTGAAAAAGAGAAATTTCTCATCAGTGGACATCCCACTTCCGTTTATCTTGTCCATCTCCAAATCTCTTTCCCTTTACACTGTCTGAACTGGAAGACTCTTTGAAGAGGGTTAAACTGGGAACAGCTGCTGGCTATGATAACATCACCCCAGAACTCATTCTTAACCTGGGCCCCGCGGCAAAGAAGTGGCTTACTTCATTTCTATCCCACATCTTGGAATCTGAATCTATGCCCAAAATTTGGCTTCATGCGAAGATAATAGCAGTTTTGAAACCAAAGAAAGACACAACACTGGCTGCCAGCTATAGACCAATTTCTCTCCTCTCCGTGTGTTACAAACTCCTTGAGAGGCTGCTTCTGTCACGTATTTCTCCTCTTACAGAGAAATTCCTATCACCCGCCCAAGCTGGTTTCCGCCCAGGAAGATCTACCTGCAAACAAGCCCTGTCCCTCTCAACTTACATTGAAAATGGATTCCAGAAGAATTTAAAGCTGGGTGCTGTCTTTGTTGATCTCACAGCAGCCTATGACACGGTCTGGCACCATGGTCTCCTAGTCAAGATCTCAAGATGCCTGCCTCCATGGGTGGCCAACACTATATTGTTTCTTCTCCAAAACAGAAGATTCAGGGTGCATCTGGGTGAGAAGTCTAGCAGATGGAGACTTGTCTCAAGTGGCCTCCCCCAGGGTTCTGTTCTGGCTCCTATGCTATTTAATATTTACATCAATGACCTCCCAGACACTTCTTCAAGGAAGTTCATCTACCCTGATGACATCTGCTGTGCAACTTAGGCATCCAAGTTCGACATCCTCGAGGAAACACTCACGAAAGACATGTCTCTGATATCTGATTACTGTAAAAAATGGTGATTAATCCCTAGCACTGCAAAAACGGTATCATCTGTTTTCCATCTACACCATGCCTCGGCCTCGCATGAGCTTAATGTGCAGCTTGGCGATACGAGAATCCGGCATGAAGCCCAGCCAGACTATCTTGGCGTTACTCTCGATCGCACTCTGTCATTTCACGAACATATCATAAAAACTGCAGCAAAGGTGTGTTGTTAAAATTTCTAGGCTTTTGCCGGGCCGGCTAGCTTCACGGGCGGGTAACAGAGACGCGGAGACAACGGCTGGGCAGGGAAGCTGTATTTCTTTATTCAGGAACAACGATTCATAAACTAAGACAAACTAATCACCAAACAACTCTGCTGTCTCTTTGCGGCGGTGCAAGCACTCCCTCTTACTCTGTAACTCGGGAACTCTCCAACTCTGGAACTCTTGAACTCTCGTACTCGGGAACCCTCTGAAAACTCTTCCACTGTGGAACTCTCTCTTACTCTGTAACCCTGAAACTCTCGAACTCAGGAACTCCGGAACTCTCGGACTCAGGAACCCTCTCTCGGGGTTCCTTTGGGCGGGGCCAAGCAGGCCCTCGAAATTAACAGGACTGATCCAATTCTCTTGGCGGGGGAGGGCTAGAACAAACCAATGTAAAGCATACGACAAAGGTGGGCGCAAGGAATAACATCATTGCAAGACTAGCCAGCTCCTCATGGGGCACGAGCGCTTCCACACTACGATCATCATCTCTGGCATGATGCTATTCCACTGCAGAATACTGTGCCTCAGTATGGTTCCGTAGCCCCCATGTCCACTTGGTCGATTCCAAATTATATTCCTCCATGAGGATAATTTCTGGAACCATCCATTCCACCCCGGTTTCATGGCTGCCAGTTCTTAGCAACATCGCCCCGCCAGATATTCGTCGGGATGCGGCATCATCTAAGTTCATTTCCCACGTCTACACTCGACTGGACCTTCCAATATACGTGGATATCTTCTCCCACCCTGTCCAACGCTTGACGTCTCGTCACCCAATCTGGTCCCCTACGCCTACACTGAACTTCTCTGTTCCAGTCTCTTGGAAACAGAGTTGGCAGTCAGCTGAGGTAAAGAACAAACACCTCATCACAGACCCCTGCAAGCGTCAACCCGGCTTTGACCTATTACGTTATGATTGGGCCCTCCTCAATCACTATTGAACAGGCCATGGCCGGTGCACCACTATGTTCCATCGCTGGGGAGCCAGAGACGACCCGAACTGCCCCTGCGGCTACAGACAGACATAGTCAACGACTGCCACCTCTCCAGATTCAAAGGAGGTCTCTAAACTTTACATCAGGCTCAACCTGACGCTGTTGACTGGCTACAGAAAAAGGGCAAATGCTAGAAGAAGAACATATATCTATTTGTATGAGGTAATTTTTAATTTAGAAAATATTACTTTTTATAAATATTCACTAATTTATTAAGTTTATGAGATATACAAAGAAAGATGCTGAGAGAGAGAATGAGAGAGAGACAGCAGAAGAGCCACTATGGCACTATATGGTTCTGGGAATCAATCCCAGGACATCACACAAATCAAGTCTTGAGTTTAATCCACTGTTTCACTTCCTCAGCCACTAGAAATCTTAATTATTGCAATTATTAAACTGAATAAAAATCTAGTTAATTTCTGGTTGATAACTGTGCACTTCTCTAGATGCCAAAGATATTTTTTGTGGAGGAAAAAATGCAATTAGAATTCTAACCTTCTTGGGGCAGAGCCAAGATGGTGACTTGGAGGCAGCTGCTAGCATGAGCTCCAACAACAGCGGCCAGATAGGGTAGGATACTGGGCCATCAGCAGAACTGTGAGTAAGGGGTCCTAAGTGTGACACAAAGGAGAGGTCCTGTGGCTCAATCTTTAGTTAGAAAACAGAGGAAAAAGAAAGAAAATCTGATTATTTCTGAAATGCACCCTTCCCCAGTACTCCACAACAAGACTCCAGGGGCTGGAGAAGTGCTCTTAGCAGGCTCCATGCTGAGATTTTTTTCTTTACCAAGATTCCTGGCACAACCGGGGTGTTATTCCAACCCTTTTCCTATTTGATTTCCTCTCTCTCTCTCTTGTTTCCTAATTGGCTGGAGCTATATTTGAGTGAAAAAATATCTGACCAATCGGAGCCACATCCCCGCCTAGGAAATACTACCTGGAGTTATTTCTTTTTTTAATTTGTTGTCTTTGCTCAGGCTGCCTGAGCTAATCCTGAGCCAGCCAAGCTGCAGACTGACTGTTTGGGTTATTCACTCTATTATATTTATTATTACAATTATAGATACATGTGTACCTTTCCCTACTTCCTTCTTCAGGTTGACCAAATTAACTGTTATTGTTTTGGTCATTGTTAGATGACTGGGTGTCCTATCCATTGTGAGAGAAACTTGTTTCATTCTACCTCTTCCATCTTCTGCTCTCCCCCTTTTTCCTCTCTTTAGCTAATTAAAAATAAATAAATGAAAGAACAGAAGCAGAAAACAGAATTAGCCAGACAGAGGATGATCTAGAGAAAACTAAGAAAGAGGTACAAGAGCTCAAAAAGAGATTGAGAGACACTAAAAACAACAAAGACATATGGGATGATATCAAAAGAAGTAACATTCAGATAATTGGCCTACCAGAGGAAGAAAGAGAGAAAGGGAAAGTAAACATTCTAGAGGAAATAATAAAAGAAAACTTCCAAGACCTAAAAAACAGAAAGTACATTAAATTCAAGAGGCCCAGAGAGTCCCAAACAGAATCACCCCAAACCTGAAGACACCAAGACACATCGTAGTTACAATAAAAGGAAGTAAGGATAAAGAAAGGATCCTAAAGGCTGCAAGAGAGAAACAAAAAGTCACATAAGGGAAAACCCATAAGATTATCTGCAGACTTCTCCACTCAAACTCTAAAAGCCAGAAGAGAATGGCAAGGTATCTATCGAGCCCTGAATAAAAAAGGGTTTCAACCAAGGATAATATATCCTGCTAGACTTTCATTCAAACTAGATGGAGGGATCAAAACCTTCTCAGACAGACAACAGATAAAGGAGGCAACCATCACCAAGCCTTCCCTGAAAGAGATTCTAAAAGACCTCTTATAAACAAGAACATCACCATAATACTTGCCATATATGAGAGCAAATAAAAAGACTGTTGCATAATGGCACTACAATACACCCCACTCTCACACTTAGACAGATCAGTGAGGCAGAGAATTAACAAAGAAATAAGAAAATTAAATGAAGATATGGACATACTAGACCTCCTGGACATTTTCAGAGTTCTTCATCACAAAAAACAAGAATACACATTCTTTTCAAGTCCACACAGCACATACTCAAGAATAGACCACATGTTACGTCACAGAGACAACATCAACTAATTCAAGAGCATTGAAATCAACCCAAGTACCTTCTCAGACCACAGTGGAGTAAAGCTAACATTCAACAACAAACAGAAAATTACTAAAAGTCACAGAATTTGGAAACTCAGCAACAACCTGCTTAAAAAGCACTAGGTCAGGGAAGCACCAAGCAAGAAATCCAAATGTTCCTGGAAACAAATGAAAAGAAGACACAAGCTATCAAAAATTTCGGACACAGGTAAAGCAGTACTGAGAGGGAAACTCATAGCCATACAAGCACAAACTAGAGAACAAGAAAAGCTCAAATGAATGACCTTATTGCATGCCTTAAGGACTTAGAGGAAGAGAAAAAAAGGAACTCTAAAGCAACCAGAAGGACAGAAATAACTAAAATTAGAGCAGAAATAAACAACATCAAAAATAAGAGAAACATACAAAAGAACAATGAAGCCAAATGCTGGTTCTTTGAAAAATTAAATAAGACTGACAACCCCCTAGCCTGACTCACCAAACAAAAAAGAGAGAAGACTCAAATTAATAGAATTGTAAACAATAGAGGAGATATCCTAACTGATACCACAGAAATCCAGAAAATCATGTGAAACTTCTATGAAGAACTATATGCCATCAAGCTGGAAGAATACCTAGAAACACATGCCCTTCCAAAACTGAACCGATAAGAACAACAAAGCCTAAATGCATCAATCACAGACAAAGAATCTCCCCAACAACAAGAGTCCTGGACCAGATGGCTTCACAAACGAATGCAACAAAACCTTCAGGAACCAGTTAATACCCATACTTCTCAAGCCTTTCCCCAAGATCGAAGAAACAGGAACACTTCCTTCCACCTTCTATGAAGCCAACATCACCCTGATAACAAAAGCAGATCCAGAAAGCAAAGAAGGAAAATTACAGACAAATATCTCTGATGAGCATAGATGCCAGAATATAAACAACATCCTGGCCAACAGGATACTGCAGTATAGCATAAAGACTGCTCATCACAACCAAGTGGGATTTATCCCAGGAATGCAAGGCTGGTTCAACATCCATAAGTCAATCAATGTCATTAACCACATCAATAAAAGCAAAACCAAAAACCACATGATTATCTCAATAGATGCAGAGAAAGCCTTTGATAAAATCCAACATCCAGTCATGCTCAAAACACTACAATAAATGGAAATAAATGGGAAATTCCTCAAGCTAGTGTAATCCATATATAGCAACTTATACATACTCAATGGACATAAGCTGAAAGCATTCCCTCTCAGATCAGGATAGACAGGACTGTCCACTATCACCATTACCCTTCAACATAGTATTGGAAGTTCTTGCCATAACAATAAGGCAAGAGAAAGAAATCAGAGGAACATAATTCAGAAGGAAAGAAGTCATGCTGTCACTATTTGCAGATGATGTGATAGTATACATAACCTAAAGAATCCAGCAGAAAACTACTAGAAGTTGTTAGGTAATATAGCAAGGTGTCAGGCTACAAAATCAATGTACAAAAATCAGTGGCATTTCTTTATGCATACACTAAATCTGAAAAAGTCATCCAGAAATCACTTCCATTCACTGTTGCAGCAAAATCAATAAAATACCTAGGAATAAAGCTGACCAAAGAAGTTAAAGACATGTATACTGAAAAACCATGAGTCACTATTCAAGTAAATAGAAACTGATACTAAGAAATGAAAAGACAGCCCATGCTTATGGATTGAAAGAATAAATATCATCAAAATGAATATTCTCCCCAGAGCCATATACAGATTTAATGTGATACCCATCAAAGTTCCACCAACCTTATTTAAGAGAATAGAACAAAAACTACAGTCACTTATCTGAAAACAGAAAAGTCCTAGAATAGCATAAATAATATTGAGGAAAAGAAACAGAAACGGAGGCATCACACTCCCAGATCTCAACTATATATGAAGGCCATCATCATCAAAACAGCCTGGTACTGGAACAAAAATAAGCACACAAACAAGTGAAACAGAATTGAAAGCCCAGAACTAAACCCCCACACCTATGGACATCTAATCTTTGATAAGGGGCCCCAAAATATTAAATGGAGGAAGGAGGCTCTCTTCAATAAATGGCACTGGGAAAACTGGGTTGAAACATGCAGCAGAAACAAAAACCAACTCTATATGGATCAAGGGCCTGGATGTAAGACAGGAAACTATCAAGTACTTAGAGAAAAATATTGATGAAACACTTTCCCACCTAAACCTCAAGGACATCTTTGATCAAGCAAACCCAATTGCAAGTAAGACTAAAGCAAATACAAACCAATGGGACTACATCAAATTGAAAAGCTTCTGCACAGCCAAAGAAACTATCACACAAACAAAGAGACCCCTCACAGAATGGGAGAAGATCTTCACCTGCCATACATCAGACAAGAGACTAATCACCAAAATATACAAAGAGCTCAGCAATAAAAAAGCAAATAACCCCATCCAAAAATGGGCAGGGGATATGAACAAAACATTCACTACAGGGGAGTTCTAAAAGGCTAACAAGCATATGAAAAACTGCTCCAGGGAGTCGGGCTGTAGCGCAGTGGGTTAAGCGTAGGTGGCGCAAAGCACAAGGACTGGCATAAGGATCCCGGTTCGAGCCCTGGCTCCCCACCTGCAGGGGAGTCACTTCACAGGCGGTGAAGCAGGTCTGCAGGTGTCTATCTTTCTCTCCCCCTCTCTGTCTTCACCTCCTCTCTTCATTTCTCTCTGTCCTATCCAATAACGACAACAACAATAATAACTACAACAATAAAAAAACAGCAAGGGCAACAAAAGGAAATAAATAAAATTAAAATAAATATTTAAAAAAATTTTAAAAAAAGAAAAACTGCTCCAGTTTGCTTGTTGTCAGAGAAATGCAAATTAAGACAACGTTGAGATACCACCTCACTTCTATGAGAATGGCATACATCAAAAAGGACAGCAGCAACAAATGCTGGAGAGGCTGTGGGACAGAGGAACATTTCTGCACTGCTGGTGGGAATGTAAATTGGTCCAGTCTCTGTGGAGAGCAGTCTGGAGAACTCTCACAAGGCTAGACATGGACCTTACATATGACCTAGTAATTCCTCTCCTGCGTATATACCCCAAGGACTCTGTAACACCCTACCCAAATATATGTGTACACTTATGTTCACAGCAGCACAATTCATAACAGCTAAAACCTAGAAGCAACCCAGATGCTCAACAATAGATGAGTGGCTGAGAAAGTTGTTGTATATATACACAATGGAATACTACGCAACTATTAAATACAATGAACCCACTTTCTCTGATCCATCATGGATGGTGCTAGAAAAAATTAAGTTAAGTGAGCTAAGTCAGAAAGATAAAAAGGAGTATGGGATGATCCAACTCATAAACAGATGTTGAGAAAGAATTACAGAAAGGGAAACTCAAAGCAGGATCTGACCAAATTTGTAGTAGGCCACAAAGTAAAAACTGAGTGGAAGGTGAGGGTGGATGTTCAGCTTCATGAGGTGGGGGATGGGTGGTAGGAGGGGGTAGTACACAGTCTTTTGGTGGTGGGAATGGTGTTTATGTATACTCCTATCAATTTGTAGCCATATAAATCACTATTTAGTTAATATGAGAGGGGAAAAATTGATTGAATGTCTAAACTTTTTAAAGCACAGACTGAGACTTTTTAATACATAGGCTGAGTCTTTGATATGTTGACTCTCCTAAAAGCTTAGTCCAGGGAGAACCAAAGCAACCGGTGGCATAGCTATATGCAAATAATGTCAAAGGACATGAAGTATGGTGAGGGTGTGTATGATACAGCAAATCCTAACAAAGGGATTTTTCAAAGTTTACCCAATTGCCAAACAATGTGATTATTGCAATAACTATCTATTGTTTTCTTAAACTCTAAGACAACAGGAACCTCCTGCTTCCTCTATAGAGCCTATGTTTCTCCCAATCCTGGAACCACTGGGGTGGAGCTCACTTCTCTGCTTGCTTCTCACAAGTCAGGCCAAATGATATTGCATCCGCCGATTCCAACCTAATCAATGCAATACCATCTCAGCATGCTTCACCTCAGACTGTGTCCAGAGACGTTAGTCATGGATTGCCAACCCTTCACCCTCATCACTAGGGTGAGACCTTTCCTTTAATAGTATTCTCTAATTCTATTCCAGGTGTTTCACTTCCTAACAAACTCCAAAACCTAGTTATAGGCCAGGTCCCATAAGATAGAGCATATGTTTACATGTATCCATAAATTAGGGCAAAATATATACCTGAAAGCAAAAATACACAATAGTCTGTAGTGAGTCAGTATCAAGTTCATAATGAAATAGTGTCTACTTGGACTTAGAGACCCTCCTCACCTATTTCCTATTACAGTTCTCTCACTCACTCCAAAGCTAACCTTATAAAAGCAAGGACTGCAAAAGTTGAATAAAGGCAAGAGACTGGCATACTTTAATGATGACTCTTAAGTCACTATCGGGCCACTCCATCAGCTAGGCCCCTAGTTGGGGAGTCCTGAGATTCCCAAACAGACTTGATGGGCCTAGAACTCGAATAAAAACCTCTCTCCATTGTTACAGGTCATTTCTATTAGGAACAACAAAATAGACCCCTGTGTGTGCCCCCATAGGACCTTGCCCTCAACCTGGATCAACAATGGTAGAGAATGTTCCATCCTTCCAAAGATAGGGAGGCTGGACAATATACTCTATGCTACACCTGAGGAAGATGGGTCGATACTGGGGCATCATGGAATGTTCCTACTCATGACCACAGAATGTGAGCTCAGATCTAGAGGGATGTTGAGGTCACACAGGCTCCTAAGCTAATTATGGGCCCCAGAGCACATCATATCGATGGTGTTTACAGTAATATTTATACCCCTTTCCCCTTTCCCAAGAGCTACTCTCTTTCCTGATCCAGCTTTCTGGTCCTTTTCCCAGCCATGATATCATATCCCCAGACAACAATTAGGATCCACCTGCATATCAGATTTCAGGCTCAGGAAAAACAAACAAACAAATAAAAACACTAGTATAGCTTCAGGCCCTTTGAAATATAACTAAAATATGCCTACTTACTATCAACAAAATGAAGGACCCCCCTCCCCCAACACTTCATCTGCATTATTCCAACTCTTAGGTCCATGATTGTTCAACAAATTGTTTGGCTTTGTATATTAACTCTCTTTTCAGCCACCAGGTTCCAGATGCTAGCAGGATGTGACCAGACTTCCCTGGACAGTCAACCCTACCAATGTGCCTTGGAGCTCCGCTTCCCCAGGACCCTTCCCCACTAGAGAAAGAGAGAGAGACAGGCTGGGAGTATGGATCGGCCTGTCAACTCCCATGTTCAGTGGGGAAGCAATTACAGATGCCAGACCTTCCACCTTCTGCATCCCATAGTGATCATACACCCAGAGGGTTAAAGAATAGGAAAGCTATCAGTGGAGGGGATGGTATATGGATGGTAGTGGGAATTGTGCTAATCTGTACCCATTTTATCCTATGGTTTTGTCAATGTTTCCTTTTTATGAATAAAAAATAAAAAATAAAGAATTTTCACCTTCTTACAAGCTTAGATAAAGATGGTTGAATGCATAAAAGTTCACATGTATCTGTGGAAACACAAATTCTAGAATTATGGATTTAATCTTTTCTTCTTAGTGCAACCCAGGCATTGTTCTTGTTGGTACCACTAATAGTTTTTTTTTTTTCTCATCATTTTTAAAGGCTTCATCATGTCCCTGCAGTATGTAGGAGTTCCAACAGGACAAATAAGATGCTGTCTACCTTAAAATGTCACCTTTGCTTTCCCTGCAGAGGCAGGAAAGTATCTACAAAACTATCTTTGCTCTTGGCAAAACATAAATTAAAAGGATGTGTTGTATCAAATAGAAGTGAAGTGATAAACAGAAAGAACGAGCTAGAGATTAGCAAAAAGAGAAAATACAAACTCTAGTAACTGCATTCATGTTACAATAATTTGTTCTGTTGTTTAGAAAGACAGTGATAACACATTGTTTTTGCTTCATCATTTTTGATAATGTATTATTTAAAATGAGTATTTTCTAATATTCCTTTTACATTTGAATCCATCTTTGCTTCTAATCCATTTTTTAAATTAAGGAATAATGTTCTCTCTCTGTGACCCAGTCTCATGAATTGCTAGCTCACATTTACAACATGGAGCTAACGATTCAGAGACTGAAATTACTGTGCTGATATGGACAAAATGGTTCTTCACTAAGTCACCGGAGATTATACCATATTTCAGGATTACACTGTATAAAATTCAGAGAAATCCTTGTACATTGCTGGAGTGACACAATGTAATGGACATAAATGAGGAACAATAATGACAATGCTTTATAACCCATTTCAATTAAAGCTTATAGAGAAGCCTACGATATAAATTGATGCAAAAATTCAAGGTTGCTTAGGATGTCTATAAAGGCTTCTGTCTTTGTATTTTTTTCTTTATTTCTAACACATTCCTACAGACATGTAGCAACACACTGGAACAAATGGAGGCATTACAGATAGGACTCTTGCTGCTCCTTGGTAACATCTAGTTCTGACCTGATACCTTCTTCTTCTTCTTCTTCTTCTAGCGTTTGCCACCTGATACCTAATAATCATGGACAGAAAATGAGGCAAGGTTGTAAAAGTTTTCATTCAGCATGAATCATACATCATATGCTCCTTAAATCCCCAGATTGGTGAGTGTGATTCTGCTAAAAAACAAATGTAATGTTTTTCCTAAGCAAGCAGAATTGGCCTTGTTTTCACCCTGCTATCTCTGGCCCTTACTCGCGTACACTATAAACACCTGATAGTTTAGCCAATGATTTTTTCCATCTTGCTTAGTCACTCTCCACAGTTGAATGTAAGTTATTTTCTGTGGGTCCTAGCAAAACTTTGGGCATTACTATAGAATTTCTACTAAAATAGTGTTTGGAAACACTATCTTATGATTTTTTTTGTTGTTGCAAAAAACACAGTTTCAGACTTTGTTTTGATTTATTCAGAATTCTTAAACTTCAGAGAATTTAAGTAGTATTTCTATACTAAGGAAACAACTAGGAGAAATCCAGAGTAAGACCTTAAAGATTTTATGGTTTGCTAATATTCCAGTTAACATGTAATACACATATATGTAATTAAGTGTAAGTAGATTGTTTATTTAGGTTTAAATATGCTAGAAGTGTACTAAATTGAGATGGAGAAGGCCAGGGTTTATATATTCCCTTTATATCAAAATTCAAACTTGCTCAAAATTGAACACTGCATAGTTCCATAATTTATGTTTTTAACATTGTTTTCCAATGTATTATTGTCTTGGATAGCTCTACAACTAGTTCATGTAGAGATTATTTTCTCTACTCTTGTTACAGATGAGGAAACAGTGCTCCATTCTTGTACTTTCACTTAATACTCAACACAGTAATGGTGGTGATGATCTAGATTCCAAGTCAGTTTTGGGAGTTGGGGAGATAGCATAATGGTTATACAAAGAGACTGTCATGCCTGAGGTTCTGGGATCATAGGTTCAATTCCCAACACCATCATAACTCAGAGCTAAGAAATGCTCTGGTGGAAAAGAAATAATCTTGGCATTTTAGCTGCTTCACGCTTAATAAACAATTATCTGCTGATTTATTTCTTTCTTTTTTTATCTGCTGATTTCTATAAACTCTTGTTAGATAGAGAACAAAGGCCAAATGTCCTAGCTTTCCACTAATAGACCTGTGCTAATGTATCTCTTCACTTGTGCCTGAAGCATTACACAAATCTATTCATTTTCCTATGGAAAACTCTCAAGCCTTCTAAGATCACACAACACTTTTTATACTTCTCTCTTCCTTTTTTCCTTCTTTCTTCAGTATTTTCTCTTTTCTTGTCCTTTTATATATTTTACCTGCACTTATTTGTTTTGGATAAAGACAGAGAGAAAGCGAAAGGGAAAGGGGAAATAGGGAAAGAAAAATACCTGCAGACAGCTTCATTACTTGTGAAGCTTCCACCCCTGCAGGAGAAGACCAAAGGTTTGAGCCTAGGTATTTGTGTATTGTATTGAATAGCATATGAGTTCTACCAGGGTCACCACTGCCTATCCCTCATGCCATTTTCTGTGAAAATAATTAGATAATTTAAGTCCTACCCATCTTTCAAGTTCATCTCCTTATGAAGTGTGTAAGAGATTCTTCTTCAATTTAGCATGTGATAATCTCACCCACAAGACATATTTGGAAAGGCAAAGCAACTTGGCAAAGATAAACTCATTTGAAGACATTTTTTTCTTCTCTTTCAAAGGGTCAAAGACTAACATCCAAGTCTTTGGCTCCAAAGTAACAAGAAATGATAAGGTAACATTGGATTGGTTAGTAGATCTTAGACGCTTGAGCATAAATCACTAATTAGAAAGTAGAAGCCAAGAGGCAGGCACAGTTGTCATGATGACAGTCCAGGGATGCTACAATGTTATTGTACCCATTCCAGAAAAGATGAACTCTCCCACAAATATTTAATTCTAAAGTCAGTTTTGGCTTTGGTGTTTTCTCAACAGCCTTAACTTCAAGGCTGACATCTTGAGGACATTCGAAATAATGGCCCCAGTGGGAACCGTGTCCTCATTCTTGCCATTGCAGGCAGATTCATCTTCTATCTTTAATCCTGCTTAGACTGCAGTTTTACAGGTACCTTTTATCACTGTTTGACTGAAAGTATAGAATCAGCAGTTGCTCTTGTGGCTCCAAGGCTTCAAACCATGGCTCTTTCATTCAAATTAGATTGCAGACATTAGTGACACTAGGCAGAGAACATTTTCCTTATTAAGGCAGTGTTCCTTTGATATCACTTTGCAGACTTGATAACTCTGGTTTGAGTTTATTTTTCCCTTGTAGGTTTTACTGAAAGTGACAAGAAAGAGGCAAAACATGGATCTTTATAAATATTTCAATCATTCCCCTTAATACTGGGTATTGTTCCAATGCACAGAGGCAAGTATTTGACTAAGTTGTTTGCTACACTGTTATAATAATCACTACCTTTCTTGTTAGTGTATTTTTACTAAACCTTGACATATTTTGGCTTAAATTCTTAGTAGCACTCTACTTTTCACATACCAGTTTCTGCTGTCTCGTTAAAAATTTATATGATTGGGAAGTCAGGTGGTGGCGCAGCAGGTTAAGCACATGTGGCCCAAAGTGCAAGGACCGGCTTAAGGATCTGATTCTAGCCCAGGCTCCCCACCTGCAGGGGAGTCGCTTCCCAGGAGGTGAAGTGAGTCTGCAGGTGTCTATCTTTCTCTCCCCCTTTCTGTCTTTCTCCCCTCTCTATTTCTGTCTGTCCTGTCCAACAACAACAATGTCAATAACAACAATAACCACAACAATGGCAAACGCTAGAAGAAGACCACAACAATGTTAAACAACAAAGGCAATAAAAGGGAAAATAAATATTTTTTTAAAAAAATTAAAAATTATATGATTGACTAGATGATAAATAGTAATAAGTAGCTGAAGCTAGATTTAGAAATCTATTTCACTTTCATGTAAAAAGAGTCTAGAGGTGGGCATTCAAAGACCAGAACTCAGCCTTCTATTTATTTGCTTTGTCATCCTTTGTACTTTTAAGATTACTTCATGGTACAAAATGACATCTGGGGTTTTAGAATTTTTGTGCAAAGCTTTAGATAGAAATAATTCAGGTAATATAAAGGAACAGAAATCCTACCGAGTCTGCCTTCTTAAGAGTGAGTAAGGAGTATAGCCTTTTGACAGGTATATTAAGGTCTAAATTAAGTCAGGATTCTGTTGGAAGGTAGAAAAAAATGGATATAGAAAAGATAACTAGAGAATTTCAGCAGAATTTAACAAAATGTTAAATACTAAAAATATGAGTAAGTCCCTGAAGATATACTTTACACAAAAGGAAATGTGGGGCTAGGAAGATCACATAGTAGTGATGCCAAAAGACTTTCATATATGAGGTACGAAAAGTCCCAGGTTCAATCCTCTGTAAAAACATAGGCTGGAGTGTAACAGTGCTTTAGTAAAAAAGTAAATGCAAATGAGATAAACTTTTAGAGACTAAAAAACTGCTCATCTGGATAGTGTGCTATTTTCCCATGAGCATGGTATCCAAGCTTAAGCCTGACTCCAAAAAATATTAAAGGAAGATTTGATGCTGTGGTCTCTCTTACTTTTCTCTACCTATCTTTATCTACAAATGAAATGTGAATGACCCAAAGTACTCATGGAAAGTGATTTTTTTTATCAGTAAAATATTAAAGACAATCTTAAATCGCTATTCTTAGATCAGTCAAAAAGCCAGAGACAATGGAGTAAGTTGCCATCATTCATGACAAAGATCTTTATAAAATTATATGTTTTAAATTGAAAAAGTGCAGTGTCAAAAAGTTGTGTATCCAGTTACTTTTAGTGTAATAAATGACAGATAAGATTATTGACAAATAGGGAGTAGGGCGGTAGCGCAGCAAGTTAAGCGCACGTGGCATAAAGCACAAGGACAGGATTAAGGATTCCAGTTCGAGCCCCCAGCTCCCCACCTGCAGGGGAGTTGCTTCACAAGCGGTGAAGCATGTCTGCAGGTGTCTGTTTTTCTCTCCCCCTCTCTTTCTTCCCCTCCTCTCTCCATTTCTCTCTGTCCTGTCCAGCAACGATGACATCAGTAACAACAACAATAAAATAACAAGGGCAACAAAATAATACACCAATAAAACAACATCAATAAAACAACAAGGGCAACAAAAGGAAATAAATAAATATTTTTAAAAAAGAAAAAAAATATGGCATTGACCTAATTTAAAAAAAAGATTATTCACAAATAAAAACACAGAAATGATGGTGGGTGGTGATGCACCCAGGTTAAATGCACATGTTACCATGAACAAGGACCAGGATTAGAGCCCCCTTCCCCTGTGCCTACCTGTTGGAGAACACTTCATGAGTGGTGATCATAATGCAGTTCTGTTTTTTAAAACCTTTTTAAACATCTTTATTTATTGATTGATTAGGGGAAGAGAGAAATTGAGAGAGGAGGGAGAGATAGTGAAGGAGAGAGTCAGAGAGAGACCTGCAGTCCAACTTCACCACTTTTGAAGTTTTCCCTCTGCAGTTGGGGACCAGGGTCTTAAACCTACATCCTTGCGCACTTTAATGTGTGTGCTTAACCAGGTGTGTCACTGCCTCCACCCCCCATTTTTTATTTAAGAAGTCTACATACTGTTTTCCATAGGGAAACAACATCAGACATTTTGGAACCCCACCTCTCCAGAGCCAGGCCCCACTAGGAAAGATAGAAACAGGGTGGGAGTATTGATCAATATGTCAACACCCGTCTCCAGCAGAGAAGCAATTATAGAAGCCAGACCTTCCACCTTCTGTAACCCATAATAATGTTGGGTCCATTCTTCCAGGGAAATAAAGAATAGGAAAACATCCAATGGAGAGGATGGGATATGAAGTTCTGGTCATGAGAACTGTGTGGAATTGTACCCTTCTTTCCCACAATCTTGTTGATCATTATTAAATCAATAAAAAATTAACTTATTTATTTTTTATTAGTGACTTAATAATGATTTACAAGACTGTAAGATAACAAGGATGCAATTCCATATAATCCCTACCACCAGAATTCTGTGTCCCAATCCTTTTTGGCAAATTCCCTGTACTTTAACCCACTGGGATTATGAACCAAGATTCTTTTTTGGTGTGCAGAAAGTAGGAGTTCTGACTTCTGTAATTGCTTCTTTATTGGGCGTCTGCATTGGCAGGTTAATCTATGCACCCAGCCTGTTTCTTTCTGTAATGGGTTAAGGTTCAGGAGACTTGAGGCCCCAGGGTTATCTTGAGGTTATCTGCTCAGGGAAGTCTGGATGGAATCATAGTAGCATCTGAAATTTTTTAGCTGAAAGGTGGCAAGATATAAAGCTGGACAAGTTGTTTAATAAACAGAAACCAAAAAGTAGGGTTAGAGCAGGTGAAATTAGGGATATTGTAGTGTAAAGAAGCTAGGAAGTCCATTTTAGGTATATTCCACAAGGCCCATGACTTAGTAATTTTCTCCTAAGTCTGATAGTTAAAATGCAGGTGGACTAAAAATATTGTTTGAGGAGATTTTATCAGAGTTGAAAATAGGGCTAGAAAGCTGGATTAGGGCAAAGAGTAGCTCTCAACTTGAAGAAATTATATAAAACTAGTAAACTATTTAACCTCATCTGTCTCACCTAGGGTCCACATATATTCTTATTTATTTATTTATTTTATTGCCACCAAGCTTATTGCTGGGGCTCAGTGCCAACACTATAAAACAGCAGCTCCTGGAGGCAATTATTTCCTCTCCCCTTCTAATATATATATATTAGATAGGATAGAGAGAAATTGAGAAAGGATGGGGAGAAAGAGAGAGGGAGAAAAAGACAGACATCTGCAGGCCTACTTCACTACTTGTGAAGCAGACCCTCTGCAGGTGGGGAGCAGGGACTTAAACCTGGATCCTTGGACATACTGTTATGTGAGTTTAACCAGGTGCAACAGCACCTGGCCCCTTATATTCATATTTAGCACAGGAGCCTGTGTAACCTCTGAGTCCCTGCCCTTCTGGGTTCACAGTTTATAGTGTTGGGAACATTCTAGGTTGCACTCATGTCAGAAACAGTCTTTGTTTTGTGGCAGAGTCCAATGAACCAGCTCCCATTTGGAGATTGGGGCAGCCCTTACCATTGCCACTTTACAGTGAATGCCCTAGAGTGGTCCAAAAGAGGGCTTATGATGTCATTCTTGGTGGAAGTGTCCAGTGATGGTAAAGAGAGGGATCTGTTAGGGGCCTAGGTTCATCAAATTTGTGTAGGTATCCAAGGATTTCCTGACTAGAGTCCCAGATTATGTGGTGGCCTGGTATTGACCACAAAAGCCATTATTAAGTGAGCCAGTCATTTGAATACATTTTTTTTTTATTGATGTGGTTTTTATTTTTATGTTCTGTTGTTTTTCAGTTGTTGTGTTTTGAGTACAAGCCTCGCTATACTAAATACCTTTATACCAAATGCAATCACCAACCTCTGAAATTACAATGGTAAGTGAAGTAAGGATTGAAGCAGTTTAACCAATACCAGTTAGCCAAACAATGCCTTCAGTCCAAGAAAAAATAGCAAACAAATCCAAATGAGAAAGAAAGATACAGGAATAAAGAATAGACAATTATGCAAATCTACTGTCCACTATAAATTCTAGGGGTAGCAAGAGGAGAAAGAGAAGTAGAGAAGAGACACACACAAAGAGAGTCCACTCTGAGTCAGGTTTCTTCCCCAAAATAATTCATGAATGAGTATCAGTGAATTCAGAAAGCCGAAGAAGGAGGGAGGAAGAAAGGGAGAAAAGAATGAGAAAAAAAAAGAAAGAAAGAAAAAAAAAAGAACAGAAAAAAAAAGAGCAGTGAAAGGAAAGAGGTTTTTTTTTTTAATTAGCTAGGAGGAGGGAGAAGGGGGACAATGGGTAGAGGAGGGTAGAGTGATACAAGTTCCTCTCCCAATGTATAGGACACGCAGTCACCTAGCAATGGAAAATATACTAAGATTTAATTTTGGTCAACCTGAAGTGGTGTATAATAATAATAATAATAAAGTGGTGTATAATAAACTAGAACAGAGTAAAAAAAACCCTAACAGTCATTCTGCAGCTTGGATGTCTCCTGATTTGCTCTCAGAAAGGAAAAGGGTTGGAATGACACCCCTGGTGAGCCAGGAATCTTGGTAAAGTAAAAAGCTCAGCAGGGAGCCTGCTAGTAGCAGCTCTCCATGCCCTGGGGTCTGGTTATAGGGGGAGGGGAGAGGGGTGTGGTTTGGAAATAATCAGAAAATATCCTTTCTTTTTTCTCTGTTTTCTGACACAAATTGTGCTATAGTCACCTCCTTGGTGTCACCCTTAGGACTCCTTATTCACCGTCCTGCTGAAGGCCACGTATCCCTACCCTTTCCAGCAGTTGTTGTCAGAGCTCATGCCAGCAGCTGCTTTCAAGTCACCATCTTGGCTCTGCCCCGACACTCACTTTTGGCATATGGTACTGTCATTAAATCTGAGACTTAATGCATGCAAGTTGTATGTACCATTGATGTGCTATGTCTCCAGTTCTTTCAGATGATCTTTTTTGTAGACAAATATTACCTTTTTGTTGTTGTTGTTCTCATAAAAGACCAAGTAGTAAATGCTTTAGACTTTGTGGGCCAAATGGTCTCTGTTTCAACTACTCAACCTTCCCATTGTTAACATGAATGCATGCACAAGTATTATGTTAGTGACAAACTTGGCAGTATTTCTACATAACTTCTCTTAGAAAATTTGCTAACTGGTAGGCTGCATTTGGTCTATCAGCTGCAGTTTTTCAGCCAAGTTGTAAAAATATCCATTAAAATTCCATATAGCATACAAGGGGACCTGGGTTCAAGCCCCCAATTCCCACCTGAGGGCGTGAAAGGGGTTTCACAAATTGTGGAATTATGCTACAGGCCTCATTTTCTCATGTCCTCTTTCCCATTCTATCTCTGTTTCTTGCTGCTATTAAGAGAAAAGAAAACATAAACATAAGGGGTGGTGGAGCTGTGCAGGGACCAAGCCCTATCCATAATCCTTGTGGTTAAAACAATATATAAATCTCCAAACAGTATGTAAGTCAGCAGTTCCTTAATATAGTTTTCTCTTTATACCCTCTTGGTTCCAATGGTACAGTTCTTTCTCCTGAAGCCCATCCCCTCTACCCACTCCTCATGCTTCTCAGCAGCTGATGATGCCTCCTTATATTTGAAGCATGGGAGCTATACAACTGACTGAAAACTGTGACATATATGCAGAAGTTAACTGCAGTGAAACTTACTAGAGGGAAATCTATTTGGGTCATTTAATTAGGAAATCTAGGCTGTGTAGGGAAACTGTGAGGATATGGTTGAGCTGGGTAGAAACTCCCATTGAAAGATGGGTGCCTGAGGAACACAGTCTTCCTGTCAGCCATTCTCTACCAGAGACTGAACATGGGAGAGAATGGCCTTCAGGTTCAGCTTTACCTGTCAGACTCTCTCCCTCACAGGGACTCTGCATTCCCAATACAATAGCTTACTTCCTTGTCTTTAAACCAAAGGGTCTGCTTATTCCAAAGCTACCAGAAATTATCATACCTGACCCATCTTCTCTCTGCCCTCAGGACACATCTCTGTCTGCTAGCTATTGATAACCCTACTTCCTCACTCCCGAAATGGCTTTCCTGCTTACACAGATGCTACCAGAGGCCCCTTTTCTCACTTTTTTGTTCTTGCCCTTCTGAATGAGACTATAACCAAACCTCACCTCTACACCATGCACATCAAAGCCTAGCTTCCTCATTCCTTAGATCACTCACCTGATAGTTTTCCTAACCCCTAACCTCTCTCTGTCCCTTTTCTGCTTTAACCATACATGGTATAAACAAGATACCTCCTTCTGCAACCCCTTAAAATCTTTGCTTCTCTGATCAATAAACAGATTATTGCTACCAGCTTGGTCTCCGGGTCATCTCTTGTCACAGACACAGAGTGAGTCCCATAAGATTCAGCCCCTGCTGCCTCGAGTGACATTCTCCTAGACCCCGAAATCTGGTGTACAACAGGGTGGGCACACCAGGAGTCTGTGCCTGAGAAGAGGCCTCCCCACAAGAAGAACAGCAATGATGATGTCTTTAGGTTTTTTTTTTTTCTCTCTTGGCTTTATCATATTTCATAGAAAATATACTTTGGTATGCTTTCTCATACAAGGAGGAAGGTGATGGTGTCAGAGGAGAATAAATACAGATTAGAAAGCTGTAGAAATATCCTCCTTACATGGAATTGAAAGTACCTAGACTATGAACATTTTGCAAACCTATGCTATGCCTTCTGCTGTGACAGTACCTGCCAGCTGTCACATCTAACACAACATAGATGCTCAGCATATGTTTGCTGAGTAACTGGAGAAGACTAGGGAGGCTGAGTAGATTAGTTTGTGTTACTTATTACTCATCAACTGGGACTGAGACAGCTTTGGGCAACTTTATATTAACAAGTAACATATTCTGAAAGGGTCTGGTAATCAGTGTAGAAAAACAAAGATGGCAGATACACCACTTAATGACTTCTTTTACTGCTCTTAATCCTATTGACATTTTATATGACTTGATTACTATCTATCTTCACTTCTGGGAAGCTTTGATCTCTAAGACAATAGGGACCATATCAGTGATATTTACTTCTGTATACTTAAACAAGTATGTACATATGCTTTACTTACATAAGAAAACCAACATATTTATGGAATGAATATAGTGACTAAAGTTGGGGCAGAAAAATCTGAGAGCCATTTACTAGTAGTTACTGAGGTTTTTATTGTTAAGTGATATGACCCAATGAATAAAATGTGTAACCCTGTTTTTTATATGATAAAGTTTAAGTTGTTACTGGAACTTGAAATGATTTATGATATATTGCAATTATTTATTCTTCTGGCTTTAATTTTTATGTTAATCATGTTTAGTAAAAGAATTTGCTGTAACAACAGTAAAAAAAATCATAGAATTTTGAGATCTTAGTGCCCTAAAAGTGTGTGTAACTTAAAATTTTGGAGTAGTCTGAACATGAGAAGAACCAGGTTTACTATTTCATAATGTTGGAAATTATATCTTTAAACTGATTATGGAAAAAGTAAATAGAATAAATGACAGAAGAGAGTGTTGGTATTCTTATCAAATAAATTAATCTCTCAAGGACTATGAAAAATCATTAGCTTTTCATAACATCTACTTAACTGACAAAATTCCTGGATAAATTATAAGATTTGGGGGAATATATTGTTTGCCAGTTCCTCTGTTGCAGTAGAAAAGAACTTAGATTTTTGGAGTTGGCAAAATACCTCACCTGAATAGAGTATGTACTTTGCCATGTATGTGACCCAGGTTCTTATCTCACTTAACATGATGTTTTCAAGCTCCATCCAAGATGGGGTAAAGAAGTTGAAGTCACCATTTTTAATAGCTGAATAGTATTACATTGTGTATATAGACCACAACTTCTCAGCCACTCATCTGTTGTTGGACAGTGTCTGTTTTATTCTTCATTTCTTTTCTCTACATGCTCTTCCTTTCTCTAGTATGTGGACATATTTGTTAGAATGAATTTATATTCTTATTTGATAATTTCATCATATTTGCCATTTATGCATCAGTTTCTATAAATTCATCTCATTTATTTGTTGTTGACTATATAATCAACCTTTTTGCAAATTTAGCATTTTTTTGGTTGAATAATTTTTAAAAATTTGTCAGGCATAGAATCATATTGTATTTTTTAATGATCATTGTTCTGACATGATATTTAATTTCTTGGAATTAGTCTGCTTCTTCCAAAGGGTGGTACAAATGTTTGTTAGAACAGGCTTAGATGTCTATGGCCATACCATCTTGAACATGCCTGATCTTGTCTGATCTCCAAAGAACAGTCCTATAATAGGTTTTTGCTGCTGATTGACTAGGTAGAAGTATTTCTTAGGAATCTACTTAATGATCCAAAAATAAAAAGGGTCTCTTTACTCGGTTTGGTGGTGATGTGTGCTATTTCCAACTTGTTGAAGACTGAGAATTCTTCAGCTTTGTTGTTGTTGTTGTTGTGGTGGTGGTGGTGGTGGTGGTGGTGGTGGCAGTTATTTATCAGTTTGTTACATTTCTATTCCATTAATGGACAGATTAGACTTGAGGACACTGTCCTCTGTATCTTTCATGTCCTTTCTGTACAATTTCTTTCTTCATGACATTATGTTCCACAAATTCTAGCCTAGATGGCTAACAGAGAAAGGTATAAACATGGCTTTTCCAAAATGTGGTAATCTTGAGGTTTATGGCCCAACCATTTTGGGTAAGAGTTAAGAGAGAATTGGAGAGGGCACTAGAAAGTGAGAGTAAACTAAAATTTATGTCACATGAGTTTTCATGTAAAACTAGTAAAACAAACAGCACGATTGCTTTGAGATCCACCAAGGATAAAGTTGAGTGTGATTAAGTAATTCCAAGAAGATGTTTTGGTACCAAACTCATCCTCAGTGAGCTGGTATTTTATGGTCATTGAACATACTCTGCTTTTTGATAGAGTGAAAATGGTTGCTAAAGGCAGGAGAGATATGGAATAGTTCTGAGAGTTCTGTCCCTGGCTCTGTGCAGGAAAGAGGATATTTTTTTTTCTTTTTCATTTAAGAAAGGATTAACAAAACCATAGGGTAGGAGGGGTACAACTCCACACACTTCCTGCCAGGAGCCATTTCTCTGCTTTATAGATGATAAGCTTTGAAACAATGGAATCCCTCGAGACAAGTGTTAATTCCCCCCTGGGCAGGCCATTTCCCCTCAGGTAAACCATTTATCAGTAATCAAGTGAGTCAACACACAGTTGTGGTAACAAACATGGTTTCAGCCATTTGTTGCAAGGAACATTCCGCTTTGAAGTTTACAACCCCTCCTCCCCCTCCAGCAATCCCTCTCCTTCCCCAAAGCCTTATAATGCCTGTGAACACAATAAAATTTTGCAGCTTGATCAGAAACTTGTCTTTCTGTCATTCTTTCATGTCTCGTGTCCCTGTTATTCCAGGTCTTTTAGGTTCCTAGCCACTGTTCACTGCCCTGATGGTCGGGGCAACTTCCCACCACCCAATCTCCATATCCCACCCCCTCCCCTGATAGCTTTCCCATTCTCCATCCCTCTGGGAGTATGGACCCAGGGTAATTCTGGGTTGCAGAAGGTAGAAGGTCTGGCTTCTGTAATTGCTTCCCCACTGAACATGGGCATTGACTGGTTGGCCCATACTCCCAGTCTGCCTCTCTCTTTCCCTAGTAGGGTGGGTCCCTGGGGAAGCGGAGCTCCAGGACACATTGGTGGTGTCTTCAATCCAGGGAAGCCTGGCCGGCATCCTGATGACATCTGGAACCTGGTGACTGAAAAGAGAGTTAACATGCAAAGCCAAACAAATTGTTGAGCAATCATGGACCCAAAGCTTGGAATAGTGGAGAGGAAGTGTTAGGGGGGTACTCACTGCAAACTCTAATGTACTTCTGCTTTCAGGTATATATTTTGCAGTAGTTTATGGATACGTGTGCACATATGCTTTCTCTTACAGAAACTGGTGCATATCTAGGTTTTGGGACTTTATTAGAAAGTGAACCACCTGAGATGGAATTAGAGGATACTATGAAAGGAAAGGTCTCACCCGAGTAATGAAGCTGAAGGGTTGTCACGTGAAGTCTCTGGACACAATATGAAGTGAAGCATGTTGAGGTGGCAATCGTTGTGTTGGTTAGGTTGTGATCGGCAGATGCAATATTATTTGATATGGATTGGGAGAGGCATACAGGAAAGTGGGCCCTATCTAAGGGTTCCAGGACTGGGGGAAGTAGAGGCTCTATAGTGGAGATGTGAGGTTCCTGCTGTCTTAGGGTTCAAAATGACAATCAATAGTTAATGTTATATCACATTATTTGGTAATTGGGTTAACTTTGAGAAGTCCTTTTGTTAGGGTTTGCTGTACAGTACCCAGTATCTTGTTTATAGCTGTGTTATTGGTTGCTTCTGATCTACTCAGTATAGGCTTTTGAGAGAGCCTGCATATCAATTACACAGCCTATATATTAAAAAGATTCAGTTTGTGTTTTGAAAAACTTTGAGATATACAATTAATTTCCCCCACTCGTATTAATTAAGTAGTGATTTATATGACTACATTTTACTAGGAGTGTACATATGTTGGTATGCATGAGACCCCTTCTGTTTCATTTGGTTTAAATCCCCCCTGCTTAACACTATTCTATTTACATAACCACTCCATTCTATTTACATAACCACTGTTAACAAGTTCCACCCTCCCTCCAGGGCATTTGTGGTTCAGTGATAGGATTCTCGCCTAATCTGCCCCCTCTTTGTCACACTCTGATTTTCACCAGTCACTTTTCTCTCCACCCTCTCTATGTCACATCCTGTTTCCACCTTACTTGGCAAGTATATATATAGACAGCATTGTGAGTTTTACAGTACTTTACTTGAGTTTAGCTTAGCTCGGCTGCGTCCTGCATGAATAAAGAGATACTGCCTACAGCTCAACCATGAGTCCCTGGTCGTCTGTTACCCGCCCGTGAAGCCAGCCCGGCGAAAACAACATAACCCATCGAAAACAACATACCTAAACACCATTCCCATCACCAAAAGACTGTGACCCATCCCTCCCACCCACTCCCACACCCCACTGGCCCAGGAAGCTGCATGTCTACCCCTCACCACAGGGTTTTTACTTTGGTGCCCTACTTTTGATTTGGTCAGATACTGCTTATAGTTTCCCTTTCAGATCTTCTTTGTCAGCTTCTGTTTATGAGTGGGATCATCCCATACTCATCTTTATCTTTCTGACTAGCTCACTAAACATAATTCCTTCTAACTCTGACCAAGATTGGTCAGAGAGGGTGGGTTCATTGTTCTTGATAGCTGCATAGTATTCCATTGTGTATATATACCAAAGCTTTCTCAGCCACTCATCTGTTGTTGGGCACCTGGGTTGCTTCCAGGTTTTAGCTATTATGAATTGTGCTGCTATGAACATAGGAGTACACACTTCTTTTTGGTTGGGCGTTATGGAGTCTTTGGGGTATAACCCCAGGAGAGGAATTACTGGATCATATGGAAGGTCCATGTCTAGCCTTCTGAGAGTTTTCCAGACTGCTCTCCACAGAGGCTGGACCAATTTACATTCCCACCAGCAATGTAAAATGGTTCCTCTGTCCCCACAACCTCTCCAGCATTTGTTGCTGCAGTCCTTTTTGATGTATGCCATTCTTACAGGACTGAGGTAGTATCTTAGTGTTGTCTTAATTTGCATTTCTCTTACAATCAGTGACCTAGAGCAGTTTTTCATATGTTTGTTAGCCTTTTGGATCTCCTCTGTAGAGAATGTTTTGTTCATATCCTGTGCCCACTTTTGGATGGGGTCATTTGCTTTTTTGGTGCTAAGTTTGCTGAGCTCTTTATATATTTTGGTGATTAGTTTCTTGTCTGATGTATGGCATGTGAAGATCTTCTCCCACTCTGTGAGGGGTCTCTTTGTTTGATAGTTTCTTTTTGCATAAGCTTTTCAATTTTATGTAGTCCCATTGGTTTGTTTCTGCTTTAGTCTTCCTTGCAATTGGGTTTGATTCATCAAAGATGTCCTTGAGGTGTAGGTGGGAAACTGTTTTCCCAATGTTTTCCTCTAAGTATTTGATTGTTTCTGGCCTGACATCTAGGTCTTTGATGCATTTGGAGTTGATATTTGTTTCTGGTGAGATAAAGTGGTTCAATTTCATTCTTCTGCATGTTACAACCCAGTTCTCCCAGCACCATTTATTGAAGAGAGCCTCCTTTTTCCATTTAATCCTTTGGGCCCCCTTACCAAAGATTAGATGTCCATAAGTGTGGCGATCTATTTCTGAGTTTCAATTCTGTTCCACTGGTCTGTGTGCCTATTTTTGTTCCAGTATCATGCTGTTTTGATGATGATGATGGTTTTATAATAAAGTTTAAGGTCTGGGAGTGTGATGCCTCCATTTCTGTTTCTTTTCCTTAGATGGTTTTGGCAATTCTAGGTGTTTTTATGTTCCAAATAAATTATTGTAGTGTTTGTTCTATTCTCTTAAAGAAGCTTGGTGGAACTTTGATGGGTATTGCATTAAATTTGTATATGGCTCTGGATAGAATATTCATTTTGATGATATTTATTCTTCCAATCCATGAGCATAGGATATCTTTCCATTTCTTGGTATCAGTTTCTATTTCCTTGAGTAGCGACTCATAGTTTTCAGCATACAAGTCTTTCACTTCTTTGGTCAACTTTATTCCTAGGTATTTGATAGATTTTTCAGAAACAGTAAATGGGAGTGATTTCTGGATGTCTTCTTCAGATTTAGTTTTTGCATAAAGAAATGCCACTGATTTTTGAACAATGATTTTGTAGCCTGATACCTTGCTATATTGCCTACTAACTTCCAGTAGTTTTCTGCTGGATTCTTTAGGTTTTTCTATGTATACTATCATATCATCTGTAAATAGTGAGAGATTGACTTCTTCCCTTCCAATATGTATTCCTTTTATTTCTTTCTCTTGCCTGATTGCTATGGCAAGAACTTCCAATACTACGTTGAGCAGTAATGGTGACAGTGGACAGCCCTGTCTAGTCCCCGATCTGAGGGGGAATGCTTTCAGCTTCTGTCCATTGAGTATGTTGTTGGCTGTAGGTTTGCTATATCCACTATCTTGAGGAATTTCCCATCTATTCCCATTTTTTGTAGAGTTTTGAGCATGAATGGGTGTTGGATTATGTCAAAGGCTTTCTCTGCATCTATTGAGATAATCATGAGGTTTTTGGCTTTGCTTTTATTGATGTGGTGAATGACATTGATTGACTTACAGATGTTGAACCAGCCCTGCATTCCTGGGATGAATCCCACTTGGTCGTGATGAAAAATATTTTTGATATGTTTCTGTATCCGGTTGGCCAAGATCTTGTTTAATATTTTGGCATCTATGTTCATCAGAGATATTGGTCTATAGTTTTCCTTTTTTGTTCTGTCCCTATTAGCTTTTGGTATCAGGGTGATGTTGGCTTCATAGAATGTGGAAGGGAGTATTCCTGTTTCTTCAATCTTATAGAAAAGTTTAAGAAGTATGGGTACTAACTGTTTCCTGAAAGTTTTCTAGAATTCATTTGTGAAGCCATCTGGTCCAGGACTTTTGTTGTTGGGGAGGTTCTTAATAACGGTTTCAATTTCTTTGTCTGTGACTGGTGCATTTTGGTTTTGTAGTTCTTCTTGGTTCAGTTTTGGAAGGGCATATGCTTCTAGGAATTGTTCCATTTCTTCCAGATTCTCTAGCTTGGTGGCATATAGTTCTTTATAGAAGTTTCGTAGAATTCTCTGGATTTCTGTGGTGTCAGTTGTGATATCTCCTGCATCGTTTACAATTCTATTAATTTGAGTCTTCTCTCTTTTTTGTTTGGTGAGTCTGGCTAGGGGTTTGTCAATTTTGTTTAATCTTTCAAAGAACCAACATTTGGCTTCATTGATCTTTTGTATGGTTCTTTTATTTTCGATGTTGTTTATTTCTGCTTGAACTTTAGTGATTTCTATCCTTCTGGTTGCTTTAGGGTTCCTTTGTTCCTCTTCCTCTAAGTCCTTGAGGTGTGCAGTAAGGTGTTTCATTTGAGCTTTTTCTTGGTGTTTAATATGTGATTGTATGGTTATAAGTTTCCCTCTCAGTACTGCTTTAGCTGTGTCCCAAATATTTTGATAGGTTGTGTCTTCATTTTCATTTGTTTCCAGGAACACTTGAATTTCCTGTTTGAGTGAATCTCTGACCCAGTGGTTCTTAAGGAGTATGTTGTTTCATTTCCGAGTTCTGTGACTTTTAATAATTTTCTGTGTTAAATATTAGTTTTACACCACTGTGGTCTGAGGAGATACTTGGGATTATTTCAATGTTCTTGAATTTATTGATGTTGTCTTTGTGGCCAAACATGTGGTCTATCCTTGAGTATGTGTTATGTGGATTTGAAAAGAAAGTGTATTCCAGTGTTTTGGGGTGAAGGACTCTGAAAATGTCTATGAGGTCTAGTCTGTCAATCTCTTCATTCAATTCTCTTGTATCTTTGTTGTTTCTCTGCTTTGTTGATCTTTCTAAGTGTGAGAGAGCGGTATTGAAGTCACTATTATTGTATTACTATTGATGTATTTTTGAAATTCTTTCAGTAGGTGCTTGATGTATTTAGATGGTCCCTCATTGTGTGCATAGATGTTAATAATTGTTAAGTCTTCTTGTCTGATAGATCCTCTAATCATTATGTAATGTCCTTGCCTATCTTTTATTACTTTATTTTATTCAAAATCTATCGTGTCTGAGATGAGAATGGCTGTTCCTGCCCTTTTTTGTGGTATGTTAGCCTGTATGATAGTTTTCCATCTTTTCACTTTAAGTCTGTGTTTATCTTGTTGTGACAGATGGGATTCTTGCAAGCAGCATATGGTTGGATTATGTTTTCTGATCTATCCCCCCACCCTGTGCCTTTTGATGGGTGAGTTTAAGCCATTGGCATTTATTGATATTATGGATTGAATGTATTGTAGTGCCATTGTTAAATTTTTTTTTTTTGTTTTCTCTGATATATTGCCAGTATTATAGTGATGTTCTTGTTTATAAGAGGTTTTTTAGAACCTCTTTCAGGGCTGGTTTGGTGATGGTTGCCTCCTTTAACCATTGTTTGTCTAAGGTTTTGATCCCTTCATCTAGTTTGAATGAAAGTCTAGAATGATATATTATCCTTGGTTGAAACCCTTTTTCATTCAGGGATCAATAGATATCTGCCATTCTCTTCTGGCTTTTAGAGTTTGAGTGGAGAAGTCTGCAGATAATCTTATGGGTTTTCCCTTGTATGTGACTTTTTGTTTCTTTCTTGCAGCCTTTAGGATCCTTTCTTTATCCTTACTTCTTCTCATTGTGACTATGATGTGTCTTGGTGTCTTCAGGTCTGAGTTGATTCTGTTTGGTACTCTCTGGGCCTCTTGAATCTTGATGTCCTTTCTGTTATTCAGGTTGGGAAGTTTTCTTCTATCGTTTCCTCTAGAATTTTTGCTTCCCCTTCCTCTCTTTCTTCCTCTGGCAGGCCAATTATGCGAATGTTACTTCTTTTGAGATCATCCCATACGTCTCTGTTCTTGTTTTCAGTGTCTCTCAATCTCTTTTTACGCTCTTTTACCTCTTTCTTAGTTTTCTCTAACTCTTCCTCTGTCTGACTAATTCTGTTTTCTGCTTCTGTTAGTCTGCTTTCCCTTGCCTCAGCTTCTTTCTTCATTACAGTTATTTTAGCTTTCAGTTCTCTAATTGCCTCAAGATCATCGGTATTTTGTTGGGGGTCTCAAGTGTTGTTTCCCTAATACTGCCATTCCTTTCCTCCAATGTTGTTTTCATTTCTGTGATTAATAGGTTTATTAGTGCTTTCATACTTTTCTTATCTATGGTTACTTCTGGCTGATTTGTAGTTTCTTCTGGGCTATTTTCTTCATTCATTGGAGTAGGATTTTTATTTGTTTTTGATCTACCCATTTTTTTAATTTATGTGTTTCTTTTTTATGCTCTGTTGTTCCTCAGTTGTGTCTTGAGTACAAGCAACACTGTACTAAATACCTTTATGACAATTGCACTCACCAACCTCAGGAATTACAGTAGCAACTGAAGCAAGTATTGAAGCAGTTTAATCACTACCAGTTAGCCAAACAATTTCTCCAGTCCGTGAAATAATAGTAACCAAATTCCAGTGAAGAAGAAAGAGAAAAGAAAGAAGGCATAGCAAGAATAGACAGTTATGCGAATCTACTATCCACTGTATATTCTAGGGGTAACAAGAGGGGAAAGGGAACTAGAGCAGAGATACACACATTGAGAGTCCACTCTGAGTTAGATTTCTTCTCCAAAACTATTCACAAATTCAGAAAGGCAAAGAAGAAGGAAGGAAGAAGTTTATGACAAGATAAAAAAAAAAGACTAAAGAGACAAGTGAGAAAAGAGAAAAGATAAAAAGAGCTGTAATTAAAAAGTAGTGAAAGGAAAGGCTTTTTTTGATTATTTTATTTTTAATTTAATTTTTTAATTAGCTAGGAGGAGACAGGAGAGGAGAGTCTGTAGAGGAGATAGGAGTAATGAGACAAGTTCCTCCCACAATAGATAATATGCCTACTACCCTAGCACTGAAATATATGCTAAGAGTTAATTCTGATCAACCTAAAGTGGGGGGGGGGGAGACATATTCCTTTATATAATATTAATAATAAAATAGAGCAAGGTAAAAAAAACCCAATCCCAGATTACCTCAAATCTTGTGATCAGAGGCAGCTGATGTTAAGAAAGGGGAAAAAAAAAAACCCTCAGGACTAGACAAGGATAGCTGAAATAGACAGTTATGTTGATCTACTACCCACTGTATATTCTAGGGGTAGCTAAAGGAGGAAGGGATGTTGAGCAGAGATACTCACAGTGAGAGTCCACACTGAGTGAGAATTCTTCCCCTAAATAATTCCTAAATGTGTATCAGTGAATTCAAATAAGCACACTGTTTGGTGGTGTGGGGGATGGGGCCTGTGGCTTTGGAAGCTGTAGGATTAAGGAAGAAAGGATGACAAAAATGAGAAAAAGAAAAAAAAAGAGAGAAAAAAGAAAAATATAATAAAAAGAATAGTCATAAAAGAGCAGTGAAAGGAAAGTTTTTTTTTATTTATTCATTTTTAATTATTTAATTAGCTATGCGGGGTGAGGTGGGGGGGGTTGGCTACTTAGAAAGAAAAAAGGCCAGAGGTTTCAGAAGGGTATAGACTTAGAATTAATGATATTCCCTAGTGGGGCAGGAATTTTGGTAAAGAAAGGGGCTCAGCAGTGGAGCCTGCTAGGAGCTGGTCCCCAGGGACTGGTTATGGGGGGGGAGGTGTGCTTAATAATTTAAAAGAAAGAAAAAAAATTTTTCCCTTTTTTCCTACTCTATATTTTAACCCAAATTAAGTTATAGTCACCTCCTTGGTGTTACCGCTAGGACCCCTTATTGACTGGCCTACTAAAGGCAGAAAATCCTACCGTTTCCAGAAGTAGTGGTCATAACTCAAGCCACTAGCAGCTTCTCAGTCCGCCATCTTCTGGGAACCCCTGGGAAGAGGATTTTGACGGTGTCTGAGTTACTTGAATTCTATGGAAGTGGTCTAAGTCAGAGAACTCTTGTTTTGCTACTTTTTGGCAACTTGCAGATTAAATATATACAGTTGATCCAAAATACTCCTGATGACACAGCATAAATTAGAGATGGGAGACTAACAATGACTTAGATACTGTCATATTTTGATTAATATTAATATTTAGGCACAGTTAATTTTTTCAAATATATGTTTTTTTGGTTTTTTTAAAGATTTTATTTATTTATTCATGAAGATAGAAGGAGAGAGAGAGAAAGAACCAGATATCACTCTGGTACATGTGCTGCCAGGGATTGAACTCAGAACCTCATGCTTGAGAATCCAATGCTTTATTCACTGCACTACTCCCTGGACCACTCAAATATATGTTTTATCAAAAATAATAAGTGGCTCCTACAGGTAAACTTTATTCATTGTCATCACTGAAGTTTCACTGTTCTGGGTAAACTTTTTCAACTTTAGGAAGAGAGAGAGAGAAAAAAAGAGACAGACAACATTACAACTTCTCCCATATGCTATCTCTCATGTGCATCTCAAGCATGGCAAAGCAGGTAGCCTCCCACTTAAGCTATCTTGTAGGTCTCTAAATCAACTCACAAATTTCCACATGCTACAATGCTGCACTTAAATTTCAATCTTTTTGTCACCCACTTCTCTGTAAATTTCACAGCTGTAAACCCTTTGCTGCAAGCATTTTCAGTGCAAACGTTTTCACCTTTCAACTAATTTGCTGAAAGACAATTTTACCATAACAGATAAAATAACTGGCTGACAGTTAGATTTGACAGTTTTGTCTCAATTGATACATTCTATACTAGAAAATGATAACATATCAGATTGCAAATCTTTTGGTGAGCATAATCATCCCTCCCACCCATCAAAACCAAAAGTTTACCAAGTTCTGACAAATATAAAAGACGAATCTAACAGTTCACAAGAAGCTTTGACAGCATTAATTATCAGTTTTCTTATTTGGATAAACTGCTTCTTCTCTGTTGCTACCTTTAAGAAATTTATTTCTCACTGTTAGCATTTGGAAGCAAAAGAGCTGGGCAATGTTGCACCAGATTGAGTGCACATGCTACCATGTGCAAGGACCCAGGTTCAAGCCCTTGATCCTCACCTGCAGGGGGGATGTTTGAAGAACCACAGGGAAATACTGTAGTTGCCTCTCTATCTCCTCTCCCTTTCAATTACTCTTTATCTTTATCCAATAAATAAATAAATGCTACTAAATAAAAATATATTAAAAAAAGAAGTTGGAAACAAAATAAGAATTAAGTTCATGTTTTTATTCAAGAACCAGCAGCTACATGATTCCTGATGAATATAAGGCTCTTGAAAATGGTGAACATGTCTTGCTAATTGATAGTGGGGAATATGATATAGATAAGGCTTTGGTATATGGCACAGGATCTAGCTTAGATGTCTTGTGAAATATGTCTATATAAGACATATTAATTTAATCACATAAGTGATTAAAGATTTGAAATGTAGTGCATGTGTGTGCTACAGGTTATCTGTATTATACATGATAGAAATAGCACCATTGCTATGTGTTCATTTCACTGCCCGAGAAAGAGACTTAACAGCAGGTGCTTTTATATGGTATAGGAGTTATGCCTGGTATGAGATCCTGAATTCTTAATGATTTATTCTTTTTACTCTTCATGATTTTTATCTTTTTAATGACAGATTTGCCTTATGAACAATTAACTATGCAGTAAAAATATTTATAGTAAAAAAATTACTTGCTATAAAGAACTTAGTAAAACTATGAACTACCCAGAACCCTCTTCTTCTCTGTCTCAGAGGAACAGATGTGCTTCAGAGATAAATCCTTTCACTCCTACATTGATTCCTTTCTTTCCTACCATTTTAAAGACCATTAGTTATGTTTTATTACTATCCGTGGTGGTTCTCGGGACTGAACTTGTGACCTTGGAGCCTCAGGCATAAAGGTCCTTTGTATAACCATTATACTGTCTTCCCCCACTCCAGCCATATGTCAAACTTATCCATCTTGATTGAATCCTCTTCAGTTTCTTTTTTTTTTTTTCTTCCTCCTCCAGGGTTATTGCTGGATTCGGTGCCTGCACCATGAATCCACTGCTCCTGGAGGCCATTCCCCCCCCCTTTTGTTGCCCTTGTTGTAGCTTCGTTGTGGTTATTAGTATTGCCTTTGTTGACGCAATTCGTTGTTGGATAGGACAGAGAGAAAATGGAGAGAGGAGGGGAAGACAGAGAAGGGGAGAGAAAGATAGACACCTGCAGACCTGCTTCACCGCCTGTGAAGCGACTCCCCTGCAGGTGGGGAGCCGGGGGCTCGAACCGGGATCCTTACGCCGGTCCCTGCACTTTGCGCCACATGCGCTTAACCCACTGCGCCACCGCCCAACCCCCAAAATCCTTTTTTTTTTTTAAACCGTTGTGAATGACCATCTTCTGGGAAGTACAGGTTTTGAACCTGAAAACTCTGTCTGTCTCTCTGTCTCCTAGTCCACAGAAAGAGCCACTAGCCCAGCCAGATCTCACTAATCCTCTTCAGTTTCTAACAATAATAAGCACAGCTTATAGCCATTGAATTTTAAAATTTTATTTATATTTATTTATTGAATAGAGATAGAGAAACATTGAAGAGAAGGGGTTACAGAGGAAGAGAGAGACAAATGCAGCACAGCTTCACTGTTTGAGAAGTTTCCTCTCTGAAAGAAGGACTGGGGAGTTGAACCTGGGTTCTTAAGCATAATAATGTGTGCTCAGCTGGGCTTATCACTGTCAAGCCCTTTAGTTATTATTTTCTCAGTATTTTTTTCACCCATCCTATCTAGTTTAAAATTCCAAGACCAATTTTCACCTAGTATTTTCCTTTAATACCCTTTATCATTTTTAAGAGAGATCATTTAGTATTTGTCTTTCTCTTTCTGGGTGTGGTATATTGCACCAAAGCAAATAACTCTGGGGAAGGAGGGATTAGGACAAGATGAAGAAGCATTGAGGTCCTCCTGGTGTGCCTCATAGACACCAGTCAAGGGGAGATGAGTGGTTGTGCCTTTGTGTTAAAGACTATACCATAAACCATTAACCATCCCAAAATAACAACAACAATAACAAAATAGAAAAAGAAAGAAATTATAGTACCATGGCTTGAATTATACTTTTACTAGAATTTTCAAGTCTCCTGCTAATTTACTTTCCTTCCATCATGGCCGCAAAACTTTAACCCAATTGAGTACAACTGTTTGTTTTCTTATTTAGGCTGCAAGTAGACATTACACATATAGTTGTATATTGTGGGAGTTCATGACCAGCAAGCCCCACCACTTTCAAGCTGCCCTATTCCACATTCACAGTGAGCTCTCCTCTCTTATTCTTTACACTATTGTTTCACATTCTTCTCTTCTTACATCTTTCCACACTCAGTTCTCTCCTTCCAAAACTCTCAGCAGATGACTGATCTTTCCTCCTGCTTTGTGTTGAGTGACTTTGTGAGCTCATTGCCCTATTCAACCCCACACTTCCCTCCTACAACCATGTCCTTTCATCGATCTGTGGTCTTCCCTCTTCCTCTACAAAGCTGTCTCTCCTTCTCACTTCCCACCTCAGTTACAACTTACCACCTCTCTCTTGAGTTTCAACACAGTTTTTCATGTACAAGATTTTCCAGTCACTTTTATATTGTCTGAATCTTTGCCTTCTGGTAAAACAACAGCCCTTCTTGATCTCCCATGCTTCTCTCCAGCTAGGCTCATTCTCTGACCTCCCCTATCAAAAATTCTCCTCTTATTTCACCTCTTATAACTTCTCAAGCTATTGTATTACCAAGACAAGGAAATATGCCTCATCAACAAATATTCTTACACACACAGTTCACACACTTTAATCTTCTTTGACTGTTGCTTGGCAATGTGATTTCTTCACTTTTTGACCAATTACTTCATTTCCTATACATGACTCAGTCCTGCTCTTATTCTTTTGTTATTTATTTATCTACTTACTTATAAAAAGTAAAACGCTTACAGGTCTGGAGCCAAGATGGTGACTGGAAAGCAGCTGCTGGCATGAGTTCTGACAACAATGACTAGAAAGCCTTAGAGATCCCGGCCTTCATCAGAACAAGAAAGTAGGCGTTCTAAACGTGAGACCAAGGAGGTGACTATAATTCTATTTGGGTTAAAAATTAGAGCAAAAAGAAATGAATTTTTTTGATTATTTATCTCTGCCTCCCTCTCCTGGTAACTAGACCCTGGGGGTAGGGAGCTGCTGCTAGCAGGATCCCTGCAGAACTCCTTTCTTTACCAAGATTCCTGGCTCAGCAGGGGTTCTATTCCTCTGCTTCTTTCTAAATACCTTGGCTATTTTTTTTCTCTGAGTAAGGGACTTAAGCCAATTGGAGTGACAATTACCTGGTCAAGCAGGCCTCACCCAGCCAGGGAAAGACTATTGGAAGTTTTTGTTTTGTTTTTTCTTTCTCAATCACTTGCCTAGACTAACTGTGCCTGTGCTAACTGGGAGCTGTCCAAGCTGCAGACCCACTGCTTGGGCTTTTCAGTCTGCTCTATTTTATTATTACTATTATATGTACACGCATATCCCTTCCCCCCCAGGTTGATCAAAATTAACTCTTAGTATACTTTCCATTGCTAGGTGACTTGGAGTCTTATTCATTGTGAGAGAAACTTGTCTCACTCTTCATACCTCCTCTATCCACTCTTGCCCTTCTCCTGTCTCAAAGCCAATTAAAAAAAAAACTCTCCTTTCACTGCTTTTTTTTTTTACTGCTTTCTTCTTTTCTTTTCTCCTTTCCCCCCATCTTTCCTTCTTCCTTCCTCCTCCTTCTGCTTTCTGAATTCACTGATACTCATTTATGAACTATTTCAGGGAAGAAATCTGACTCAGAGTGGATTCTCTTTGAGTGTGTCTCTGCTCTAATTCCCTTTCTCCTCTTGCTACCACTAGATTTTACAGTGGAGAGTAGACTTGCATAATTGTCTATTCCTGCTATCCCTTTTTTCCTTTCTCTTTCATTTTAATTTGGATTTGGTTGCTAGTTTTTCTTGAACTGGAGACATTGTGGGGCTAACTGGTATTGGTTAAACTGCTTCAGTCATTGCTTTCATTACTACTGTAATTTCTGAGAGTGGTGGTTGCATTTGTCATAAAGGTATTTAGTATAGCGTGGCTTGTACACAAAACACAATAACTGAGGAACAACAGAACATAAAAATAAAAAAAAACACTAAAAATGGGTAGATAAAGAACAAATAAAACTGCTACTACAATGAATGAAGACAAGAGCCAAAAGTGACCATAAATAAGAAAAGTATGCAGCAATAATAAATTTATTAATCACAGAAATGAAAACAACTTTGGAGGAAAGGCTAGCAGTATTAGGGAAACAACAGATGAGACCCTCAAGGAAAATACTGACTACCTTGAGGCAATCAGAGAACTGAAAGTTGAAATAGCTGAAATGAAGAAAGCAGATGAGGTAAGGGAAAGCAGAATAGCAGAAGCAGAAAACAGAATCAGCCAGACAGAGGATGAGCTAGAGAAATCTAATAAAGAGGTGAAAGAGCTCAAAAAGTGATTGAGAGACACTGAAAACAATAACAGAGACATATGGGATGATCTCAGAAGAAGTAATATTCATATAATTGGCCTGCCAGAGGAAGAAAGAAAGGAAGAGGAAGCAAAAATTTTAGAGGAAATTAGAGAAGAAAACTTCCCAGACCTGAACAACAGAAAGGACGTTAAGATCCAAGAAGCTCAAGGAGTCCCAAACAGAATCAACCCAGACCTGAAGACACCAAGACACATCATAGTTACAATGAAAAGAAGTAAGGATAGAGAAAGGATCCTAAAGGCTACAAGAGAAAAACAAAAAATCACATATGGGGGAAAACCCATAAGACTAACAGAAGACTTCTCCACTCAAACTCTAAAAAAGCCAGAAGAGAATGGCAAGATATCTATTGATCCCTGAATGAAAAAGGGTTTCAACCAAGGATAATATATCCTGCTAGACTTTCATTCAAACTAGATGGAAGGATCAAAACCTTTTTAGACAAACAACAGTTAAAGGAGGCAACCATCACCAAACTGGTTCTGAAAGAGGTTTTAAAAGACCTCTTATAAACAAAAATATAAATATAATACTTGCAACATATCAGAACAAATAAAAACTTGTTGAACAATGGCACTACAATACATAAATTCATAATATAAATAAATGTCAGTGGCTTAAACTCACCCATCAAAAGGCACAGAGTGGGAAGATGGATCAGAAAACATAATGCAATCATATGCTGCTTGCAAGAATCCCACTTGACCCAACAAGATAAACAGAGACTTAACCTGAAAGGATGGAAAACTATCCTACAGGCTAATGGACCACAAAAAAAGGCAGGAACAGCCCTTCTCATCTTTGACACAATAGATTTTGAATTAAATAAAGTAATAAAAGGTAGGCAAGGTCATTACATAATGATTAGAGGATCAATCAGACAAGAAGACTTAACAATTATTAACATCTATACACCCAATGAAGGACCATCCAAATGCATCAAGCACCTACTCAAAGAACTTCAAAAATACATCATCAGTAATACAATAATAGTGGGAGACTTTAAGACCCCACTCTCACACTTAGATCAACAAAGCAAAGAATCAACAAAGAAACAGGAGAATTAAAGGAAGAGCTGGATAGACTAGACCTCTTGGACATTTTTAGAGTTCTTCACCCCATAAAACTGGAATACACATTCTTCACAATAAAAACAGCACATACTCAAGGATAGACCACATGTTAGGCCACAAAACAAATTCAAGAGCATCCCAAGTATCTTCTCAGACCACAGTGCAGTCAAGCTAACATTTAACAACAAACAGAAAATTATTACAAGTCACAGAATTTGGAAACTAAACAACATACTGCTTAAGAACCACTGGGTCAGAGAGACACTCAAGCAAGAAATTCAAATGTTCCTAGAAACAAATGAAAATGAAGACAAAAGCTATAAAAATATTTGGGACACAGCTAAAGCAGTATTGAGAGGGAAACTCATAGCCATACAATCACATATTAAATAACAAGAAAAAGCTCAAACAACCTTACTGCATACCTTAAGGATTTAGAGGAAGTGCAACAAAGGAACCCTAAAGCAACCACAAGGACAGAAATCACTAAAAGTAGAGCAGAAATAAACAACATCGAAAATAAAAGAACCATACAAAAGATCAATGAAGCCAAATGTTGGTTCTTTGAAAAATTAAACAAGGTTGACAAAACCCTAGGCAGACTCACTAAACATTAAAGGGAGAAGAATAAAATTAATAGAATTGTAAAAGATAGAGGAGATATCAAAACTGACACCACAGAAATTCAGAAAATCATGTGAAACTTCTATGAAGAACTATATGCCACCAAGCTCAAAAATCTGGAAGAAATGGAACAATTCCTAGAAACATATGCCCTTACAAAACTGAACCAAGAAGAACTATAAAACCTAAATGCACCAATCACAGACAAAGAAATCGAATCTCCTCAACAACAAAAGTCCTGGACCAAATGGCTTCACCAACGAATTCTACAAAACCTTCAGGAAACAGTTAATACCCATACTTCTAAAGCTTTTCCACAGGATCAAAGAAACAGGAACACTTCCTTCCACCTTCTATGAAGCCAACATTAATGCTCATGGATTGGAAGAATAAATAGAATGAAAATGAATATTGTCCCCAGGGCCATATACAAATTTGATGTGATACCTATCAAAGTTACACCAAGCTTAAGAGAATGGAACAAACAGTACAGTCATTTATCTGGAACCAGAAAACATCTAGAATTGCCAAAACTATCTTGAGGAAAAGAACAGAAATGGAGGCATCACACTCCCAGATCTCAAATTATATTATAAGGTCATCATCATCAAAACAGCCTAGTACTGGAACAAAAATAAGCACACAAACAAGTGCAACAGAATTGACAGCCCAGATATAAACCTCCACACCTATGGACATCTAATCTTTAATAAGGATTAAATGGAAAAAGGAGGCTCTCTTCAATAAACTGTGCTGGGACACCTGGGTTGTAACATGCAGAAGAATGAAATTGAACCACTTTATCTCACCAGAAACAAAAATCAACTCCAAATGCATCAAGGACCTGGATGTCAGACTGGAAACTATCAAATACTTAGAGGAAAATATTGGTGAAACACTTTCCCACCTAAACCTCAAGGACATCTTTGATGAATCAAACCCAATTGCAAGGAAGACTAAAGCAGAAACAAACCAATGGGGCTATATCAAATTGAAAAGCTTCTGCACAGCCAAAGAAACCATCACATAAACAAAGAGATCCCTCACAGAATGGGAGAATATCTTCACATGCCATACATCAGACAAGAGACTAATCAAAATATACAAAGAACTCAGCAAACTTAGCACCAAAAAAGCAAATGACCCTATCCAAAAATGGGCAGGGTATATGAGCAAAACATTCACTTCAGAGGAGATCCAAAAGGCTAACAAATATATGAAAAACTGCTCCAGGTCCCTGATTGTCAGAGAAACGCAAATAAAGACAACATTAAGATACCACCTCACTCCTGTGAGAATGGCATACATCAAAAAGGACAGCAGCAACAAGTGCTGGAGAGGCTGTGGGGATAGAGGAACACTTCTGCACTGCTGATGGGAATGTAAATTGGTCCAATCTCTGTGGAAAGCAGTCTGCAGAACTCTCACAAGGCTAGACATGAACAATCCATATGACTCAGTAATTCCTCTCTTGGGGATATACCCCAAGGACTCCATAATACCCATCCAAATGATATGTGTACTCCTATGTTCATAGCCACACAATTCATAATAGCTAAAACCTGGAAGGAACCCAGATGCCCAACAACAGATGAGTGGCTGAGAAAGCTGTGGTACACATACACAATGGAATACTATGCAGCTATTAAGAACAATGAACCCACCTTATCTGACCCATCTTGGACAGAGCTAGAAGGAATTATGTTAAGTCAGCTAAGCCAAAAAGATAAAGATGAGTATGGGATGATGCGACTCATCAATAGAAGTTGAGAAAGAAGAACAGAAAGGGAAACTAAAATCAGGATCTGATTAAATGGAGAGCAGGGTACCAAAGTAAAAACCCTGTGGTGAAGGGGAGGGTAGCTATTTGGCTTCCCCACACGGTGGGGGGAGGGGGTTTGGGGGGTGGGGTAGGCAGAGGTGGGTGGTTGGGATGGAACATAGTCTTTTGGTGGTGGGAATGGGGTTTATGTACACTCCTATTAAAGTGTAGACATATAAACCACTGTTTAATTAATATGAGAGGGGAAAAATTGTTCATTTGTCTAGAACTTCTTAAAACACAGACTGAGTCTTTTTAATACATAGGCTGTCTTTGATATGTTGACTCTCTCAGAAGCCTAGACCAGGGAGAACAGAAACAACTGGTAGCACAGCTATATACAAGATGCTGGGTATTTTACCCCAAACCCTAAAAAAGGGATTTTTCAAAGTTAACCCAATCACCAAATAATGTGATGATAACAATAACTATCCATTGTCTTTTTGAACCCTAAGACAGCAGGAACCTCACATCTCCAGTATAGAGCCTATATTTCCTGCATTCCTGAAGCCTTAGGGTGGGGCCCACTTTCCTGCATGCTTCTCTCAATCCAAATCAAATAATATTGCATCCACGGATCACAACCCAATCAATGCAATGAGTGTCATCCCAGCATGCTTCACTTCAGACTGTGTCCAGAGACTTCAGGTGTGGAATGACAACCTTTCAGCTTCATCACTCGGGTGAGACCTTTCCTTTCATAGTATTCTCTAATTCCATTCCAGGTGTTCCACTCCCCAATAAAGTCCCCAAACCTAGATATAGTCCAGGTCCCCTGAGGTAGCGCATATGTTCACACGTGCCAATAAACTAGGGAAAAATATATACCTGAAAGCAGAAGTACACAAGAGCCTGCAGGGAATACCCCCCAACACTTCATCTGCACTATTCCAGTCTTTAGGTCCATGGTTGTTCAACAATTTGTTTGGCTTTGTATGTTAATCTTATTTTCAGCCACCAGGTTCCGGATGCCAACAAGATGCTGACCAGACTTCCCTGGACAGACGACCCCACCAATGTGTACTAGAGCTCCACTTCCCCAGAGACCCACCTTACTAGAGAAAGAGAGAGGCAGACTGGGAGTATGGGTAGACCAGTCAATGCCCATGTACAGTGGGGAAGCAGTTACAGAAACCAGAACTCCCACCTTCTGTCCCCATAAAGAAGTTTGGTCCATACTCCCAGAGGGATAGAGAATGGGAAAGCTATCAGGTGAGAGGATGGGATATAGAGATTGGGTGGTGGCAATTGTGTGGAACTGTACCCCTCTTACCCTATGGTTTTGTTAATGTTTCCTTTCTTAAATAAAAAAAAAAAAGGAAACACTGACAAAACCGTAGGATAAAAGGAGTACAACTCCACACAATTCCCACCACCAGAATTCCATATCCCATCCCCTCCCTTGATAGATTTCCTATTCTTTATCCCTCTGGGAGTATGGACCCAAGGTTATTGTGGGATGCAGAAGGTGGAAGGTATGGCTTCTGTAATTGCTTCCCCACTGAAAATGGACATTGACAGGTAGATCCATACTCCCAGTCTGCCTCTGTCTTTCCCTAATGAGGTGGGTTTCTGGGGAATCAGAGCTCCAGGACACATTGGTTTGGTCATCTGTCCAGGGAAGTCTGGTCGGGATCATGCTAGAATCTGTAACCTGGTGGCTGAAAAGATAGTTAACTTATAAAGCCAAACAAGTTGTTGGCTAATCATGAATCTAAAGGCTGGAGTAGTGCAGGTGAAGAATTGGGGGGTCCTCCATTTTGTAGATAACTAGTAGGCATATTTTAGTTATATTCCAAAGGGCCTATGGCTATACTAGTTTTTTTTTTTCTCTGAGCCTGAAATCTGATATGTAGGTGGATCCTAGCTATTGTCTGCGGAGATGATGTCATGGCCGGTGAAAGGACCAGAAGCTGGAGTAGCTCCCAAATATGGGAAAGGTGCATAAACATTGTTGACTGTAAACACCATCAATAAAGTTAATACAATTACCAAATGATATGATTATAGCAATAACTATCTATTGTCTTCTTAAACCCTAAGACAGCAGGAACCTCCCACTTACTCTATAGAGCCTGTATTTCCCTAGTTCTGAAACCTCTAGAGTGGGGCTCACATTCCTGCATGTTTCTCTCAATTCATACCAAATAATATTGCATCTGCTGATCCCAACCTAATCAATGTAACAAGTACCACCTCAATATGCTTTACTTCAGACTGTGTCCAGAGACATCTGTCATGGAGCTTCATTACTCAGGTAAGACCTTTTCTTTCATAGGATTCTTTAATTCCATTCCAGGTGGTTCACTTCCCAGCAAAGTCTCAAAACCTAGATATAGACCAGGTCCCATGAAACAGGGCATATGCTTACATGTATCCATAAGTTAGGGTAAAATATATGCCTGAAAGCAAAAGTACACAGTAATCTACAGTGAGTCAGTATGAAGTTCATAATGAAATAGACTTAGATACCCTCCTCACCTATTTCCTATTATACTTCCTTCACTCACTCCCAAGATATCTTTATCAAAGCAAGGACTGCAAAAGCTGAATAAGGGCAAGAGATGCATACTTTAATGATGACTCTTTAGTTACTATCAGGCCACCCATCAGCTAGGGCCTTAGTTGGGGAGTCCTGAGATTCCCATCAGACATGATGGGGCTAGACTATCTGCACTACCATAGCTACAACTATTCTCTCCATGCTAAGGATTTTATACTTTTATTTACGGGAGTGGTCTTTAATTATCTTATGTGTAATAGATCCATGTATTTAGCTCATCTCTGTGTCTCAGTCTGGGTTCATTGTTCTTTTAGACTATTCTTTCTTTTCTCCCCCAATTTATTTTTCTATTAATCAATGTATTCTATGAATTACCAAGTCCTGGAAATTCCAATTACAATCTTGAATCTTTCCCTTCTACTTACTCATACTACAAATACTATTATTTAAACATTATCTTTCACTTTGAATATCTTAAGATTCCCTAGTATTTCCTTGTTTTTCTGCCCTTTATCAATTCCTTACACTGCCACCAGAGGGAGCATTCTACAATGGAAACATCACCTAAGATGAAAACTTGTGACTGATGGTTTCCTTTGCTTCATAAATGCATTCTTCTTACATTTCTCCACACCCATGTCTTTCCTTCCAAAAATCTCAGCAGATGACCTTTCCTCCTGCTTTGTGTTGAGTGACTTTATGAGCTTATTGCCCCATTCAACCCCACACACCCCTCCTACAACCCTGTCCCTTCATCTATTTGTGGTCTTCCCTCTCCCTCTGCAAAGCTGTCTCCCCTTCTCACTTCCCACCTCAGTTCCAATTTGCCACCTCTCTCTTGAATTCCAACACATTTGTGAGACTTGCCCACATCAACAAAACAGGAGATGACAAATATTGGAAGGATGTGGAGAAAGAAACCTTAATACACTGTTGGTGGAAATGAAAAATTGTGTAGCCTCTATGAACACAGTTTGGAAAGTCTTTAAGCAAATAAAAATAAAAATACTTTATGGTCCAATAACACCACTTAAAACACTAATTGAAAAGGACATACGAATCTCTATATTCATAGTTGCAATATTTATAATAACCCAAATATGGAAACAACTTAAGTGCCCAATAACAGATGACTAAATAAATAGGTTATGGGACATATATTCAATGGAACACTACTTTGCGAACAAAAGAGATAAGACTGCATCATTTGGGGGCAACATGGATAGAACTGGGTGTGATGATTATAGTTGAAAATGTAAAAAAGTGAAGGACAAATACTGGTGGTTTCACTCATATGTGGCATACAAGTAACTAAAACAAATGAGCTGGACAAAATAATGGTAACGAAAATATCTCTTGGACTTTGTGAGAACTATAGTGACTGTCAAGGTTGGGGGAACAGAATTTTGGTGGAGGGTGTGTTGTCTCAGACACACTTTATGTGGATATTAAGTCCCTGTGGTAGAACAGAATGATGGCTTGATGGAGTATGAAATGTGCTGAAACCTGTCAAGAAAATGTGGAAATGTACTCTTGTGACAGTAATAATCCTGTATATCAATATCTCTTCAATAAAGTAATACTGAAGTTGGAAATAAAAAAATAAAGTATACCCCTGAGTTCTTAAAATCTCATAAACAATGCTAGATAACTAATTAAAAAATTCCAGTTTCACTAAAATGAATTCAACTTTTTTTTTATGAAAGCATACCATTCTATTCTGAATTTACTTATCTAGTAATAAAGAAGTAAAAAAAAATCAATTGTCTGAATAATGCTCCCTCTTTTTCTCCTACCTAGGGAGATTTGCATTTATAGATATCATGTTTATGATAAAGTAGAAATCTCATATCTACTTCCTCTAAAGGTATATATACTTGGAATGTACTTATTTACAGGGTTCTGGAAATCAAAGGAGAGATAACCAAGTAACATTCAAATAACATTGTTTGGCTATGCCCTCCTGACTTTAAGCTTTAAAGACTGAAAGGGTATTTAAACCACCACTTCTCTGTCCTGTCAAATATCCCTAATCAACCATGGCATTTATTTCTGAAACACTCAGATTCAACTTCACAAACCTTATCATATCACTATAGTAGGCAAGCCATTGCCAGGAGTGACTCCTGAGATAACACCTCTTTGCTACTTGTGTGGGTGAGTATGGCAGACAATTTTGTCTAAAGAGTTGAGGATAAATGAACCCAGGGAATTCTTGCTCACTTGATTTCTTTCTCACTTCAACCATGAAGATATAATACTGTATAAATACATACTGCACAAGTCTGTGCAAGACTTAAATTTAGAGGGTGATGGGCAGGGTAAAGAATACAATGCTTAATGCAAAGAGACTCTTATGCCTGAGGCTCCAAAGTCCCAGGTTCAATCTCCCATACCACCATAAGCCAGAGCTGAGCAGTGCTTTAGTAAAATAAATAAATAAATAAATAAATAGTGAAGTTGGACTTTTTCTTGCTATCAGGGTTATGGCTGCTGTCTCTGCAAGATGAATCTATTATTTCTGGAAGCCATCTCCCTTTTTTAAATGATGATACAGAGAGAAATAAGGCAAGAGAGGAGGAGAGGGAAAAGGAGGCATTGCTTCACCACTCACAAAGTTAGTGCCCTGCCTGTGGAAACTTGGAGGCTTGAACCTGGGTCTCAGATTCAAGTGACTTGCACATTTTGTCAGTTGTGCTATGGCCTGTCCCTAGGATTTTTTTTTTTTATATAGCAAATCTTCTTCTTCTTCTACCGTTTGCCCTTCTTCTGTAGCCAGTCAACAGCATCAGGAGCTGCTTGTTGCTGGCTTTGAAAGTGACTGGGATCCATGTGGATTCAGTCGGCTCGGAAGGATCGTCAGTTTCCCCAATGATGGCAAATAGAAAGTACCATTAGAAAATGAATTTGGGGGGTTGGGTGGTAGCGCATTGGGTTAAGCACATGTGGCACAAAGCGCAAGGATTGGCGTAAGGATCCCAATTTGAGTCCTGGCTCCCCACCTGCAGGGGAGTCCCATCACAAGTGGTGAAGCAGGTCTGCAGGTGTCTTTTTCTCTGTCCCTCTCTGTCTTCCCCTCCTCTCTCCATTTCTCTCTGTCCTATCCAACAACGACAACATCAACAACAACAACAATAATAACTACAACAATAAAAAGGGCAACTAAAGGATAATAAATAATAAAAAAAAGAAAATTTTTCTTTTTTCATTTTCTTCATTCATTTTCTTTTTTAAAAAGAAAATGAATTTTACCACAAGACTGGGAAGACTGACTTTTTCAGTGAGATTTCTTATAGTAGATTTGTTGTGTTAACTGAATTGACTAAATTTGCAACTACAAATATATTTTTAAATTAATTTAAATTCCATACATGCTATTTGTTATTTGTATATTTATAACCATTAACATTTAAATAGACATCCTGTAGATTTTTTTTTATATGTGCAACTGGAGTTTTTCACATGTCCAATTTCACTGTTCCTGTACCAACATTTTTCATTTACACAGAAAGAGAGAGAGAGAGAGAGAAAACACCATGACATCAAAGCTTCTCCTTGTGCTGTAACACTTCTGTGTGGTGCTGGGACTCAAACTTGAGCTGCACAAGTAGTAAGGCATATGCCTACCTAGTGAGCTATCTCTCCAATTCTGACATTCTATAAACTTTGGCTATACAAGATAGCAGTGATATGCTATAAAATACAAGAATACATATACAGAACTCTATTGTGTCATAAATTTAACTTAACACTGAGAAATATGTATAATAAATATTTGTTATGAATTTAATTAATATCATTTTTTTCTTAACCTTTTATCACAGAGTGACTTTTCAAAGTTATTTATATAGAAAAGATCTTTTAAAATACCATCCAGGGAGCTATGGATTTATTTTTCTTTTAATAATTCTTCCCTTAGGAAAAGGAAGATATTTCAAACTATTACAAATATCACTAATTTACTAACAAACCATCAAAACTCATAACATAATTAAAAGCACTAGTCTCAGAAAATTGGAGTCCTAGATCCTAGTCCCAGTTCTGATGTTAATTTGATGTGTATGTGCATAGACTTACCAGAATGTTGACTAGGTTTCACTCCGAGTATCTAATCAGTGATAATTTCTAGAACGTTGCACAAAATGATTCTAAAGTTACTTTAGCATTTGTGTAAAATATGCCATGACAAGATGGAAAATGTATGTTCATTAGCCCCCGTGCATCAGTTTAAAAGAGTTATATTGTCAAGATTTGGTCTTCTAGCACCCGGGGTATATATATTGCTTCCTTCTAAAAATAGATCAACTGAAGAAAACAAAAAGTCAACAACAGATAATATTGCTTTAATTAGTTTTAGAGTGATTTCTAAGTGATTTTAAAGATAGCATTCAGGATCTATTGGTGAGAATTAGAAACACATTTACAGTAATTTGAGAGAAGGCCAATATATTAGTTAGGTGACAAAAATCATTCATAGGTAGAGCCTTAGATATGGCATTTTGATTGAGTCCCTGTTTTCTAGCATCCTATCCTTTCAGGTCTAGAAACATGATTTTCTTAATTTAAAGTAGAGAGCATCGTTTCTGGATGATACCCACACTGCTATTAAATTCACACACATTTCCTGCATAAGGACATCATATTTAATTTATGCTAGGTTACAAACCTTTCAAGAATTCTTTATCCAAGATACAAACTAATTGGTATTATGATGTCAAAGAAATGAGCATATATTGATCAGAAGATAGGAATTGAACTGAAGTCCTGGTAACAGAATGTATTGAAGTAGCATCAATTAAAGTGGCACACTGGACACTTGGTTAAGAGGCAGTGTGGTAAGTAAGAAACTCGCTTCCCATTTTGTCATGGACCATTATATTGCATATCGCTGACTGTATTTTCATTAAGCCTCACTTCAATGAATCATCATTATGGTATTATGGAAATTTAGAGGATAGTATTTGTATTTAAAAAAAAAAAGTGGTCCAAGCGCAAGAACCTGCTTAAGGATCCCGGTTCGAGCCCCTGGCTTCCCACCTGTAGGGGAATCACTTCACAGGCAGTGAAGCAGGTCTGCAAGTGTCTCTCTTTCTCTCCCTGTCTCTGTCTTCCCCTCCTCTCTTCATGTCTCTCTGTTCTATACAACAACGATGACAACATCATCAACAACAACAACTACAATAAGAAAAAAACAATGGCAACTAAAAGGAATAAATAAATATATTTTTCAAAAGTGGTAATGCCCATATCCATCTGGATATTGTGATGTAGCTAAAGGTGGGCTTTGTGTAACCCAGAATACCACACATAAAATAAAGACAATAAAGGTGATCTTTAAGTACATGACTTATTATAATTGGAACAGTAGACGTAGTTGTTAGCGAGCATAAATCAAACCACCACCCACTGTAAGGAAGCAAAGATGTTTATTGACGAATTGCAATCCGGGCCGAGATGGTGACTGGTGTTAGTCTACCAAGCTCGACCCCGAACAGGGCTCAAACCATACAATTTATAGGAATTCAGACTACACTCAGGAAGGGGGAGCACATCACCTTATCAACCTACATCCAATAACAGGCTATAGCAAACACAAGATCCAATCATTTCAAACTTAGCAAAAGCATGATCCATTCAAAGCAAAGCGCGGGCTAGTTTCAAATATAGTAAGATCACACAACCAATAGAATTCAACCAGGCAGGGTCGCCATATCCTCCTGCCATCGGCTATGACCACCCATCCGGTAGGCAGCACACCACAAAGTCTGTTCAAAGGTCCTGATAAGGCTTGTCCCCATGTAGGGTCCTTCGAACAATGGGTGGCCTTCACTGATGAGGTCCTGATAAGGCTTGTCCCCAGGCAGGGTCCTTCGAACAATGGGTGGCCTTCACTGATTAGGTCCTGCTTATTCAAGGGGGAAGGGGCAAGGAATTTTCCACCTCATACTACAAGCAACTCATACTAAAAGCACTTAACAAACAACTGCATAAAAAGGGAATTTCAAGGCTACTGCCTTTTACAGTAGTAACTACTTTGCTACTTCTTTATCCCTCTGGAAGTATACACCAAAACTCTTTTTGGGGTGCAGAAACTGGTAGGTCTGGCTTCTATAAATGGAAAGGAATGTTGATCTGCTAAGGGAAGTATCTCTACCTATATTTGCAGGTTAAATCTGGAGATTCCAGGATTGGAAAAGTCAATTCTCCAGTGAAAACTTCTGAAGATAAAACTATAACTTAAAGGATCTCTTAAAATCTTGTGAAATTACCATATGCAGACCTGGAAAAAAACTTACAGGCAAGAATCAGATTAGTGACATTATTTTCACTCTCAAGTTTATTGTTTCAATAGCTTCAAGGTAACACTCATGACCTTGAGGAAATATAGGGGGCAATAAACAAAGGGAAGAGTCCCACAGTTGAATAACAACACAAAGAGTAGGACTTTCAGAATCATTATTACATGTGAAATTTCACATAAGTAAACTCATGAGACCCTACCACAGTTTTGAGTAAATTACTCTGCCTAAGAAATCACAAGTTGCCCTGTAGAAATTTGATTGTTATAAAACATCTCCCCTTCTACTCAGACCTATGCCATCAGAAAGTTAAGTATAGGTTAAAAACCACTTTGTTGTTGTGGGGCCACCATGATGGTGAGTAAGGGAAAACCACCTAGCAAGCAGCTCCTGTAGCTACAGAGAATCACTAAGAAAGAGATACTTCCTGGTAACAGGACCATGTTTCAAGCAAAAGAACTCCTACAATTTCAGGACAGGTGGTTCCATAAATACCACCCAGCAGGATTCATCACTGCTGCAGATCAATCATTACTCTGCAGGTGCTATTTTTCTCTTTTTCTGAATAGATTTTTGTGGAAACTATCCTGTTTCCTATTTCTCTTTTATCACTGCAAGTGTGTGTGTGTGTATTTGTCAGAGGGGGCGATGGAGAGAAAACATTAAACATTTAGGTAATAATCTATCTTTTTTCCCAATTTTATTAGTGATTTAATAATGATTAAATTGATTGTAAGATAATTGGAATAAAATCCCCCAACATCAGAGTTCTATGTCCTATCCTCTCTATTGGAAGCTTCCCTATTCTTTATCACTCTGAGAGTATGGACTAAAATTCCTTATAAGGTGCAGAAGGTGGAAGGTTTGGTTTCTATAAATGCTTTTCTGCTAGACATGATCATTGGCAGGTAGATCCATACCCTTAGCCTGTTTCTATCTTACCCTAAGAGGGTGTGTGTGGGGCTCTGGAGAAGTGAGACTTTGGGACAGATTGGTAAGGTTGTCTGCCCAGGGAAGTCAGGATGGCATCATGGTAGCATCTGCAACTTGGTCACTGAAAGGTGGTATGATATAAAACAGATTGTTCAATAAACTGGCACCCAAATGTGGGACTAGGGCAAAAATTAATAAAGTCATGACCCACATGGAACATACTTTAAAAATGAAAATTTGAATGACCAGAAATTTGACTGACAAACAACTCTTTCCTCACAATTTTTACAGTCTTATGGTTATAATATTAGTTTATAAGATTGAATGCTTTAGGAAGTGGAATCTCATATACCTTCCTGGTTTATGTTACCACATGCATTTGCCACCAAAGTTTTGATGATTATTTACCAAAGTCATTGGAGTTTATTGAATCCCTTCCATGCTTACAACTCTCATTTCTTCCTTTGGTAATTCCAGTTCTGCTTCTTGTTGGTAAGAAAACCACCTTATTACTTCAAATTGGCATTTCCTTACTTCCATGCAGCTAACTACTGACCCATAAGATGTAAGCAGAGGGTATGTATATGATTTCTAGATCACTTCCTTTAATATGAATTTATTTGTCTTAGAAACCCTTTCCTCTTGACACTGACTAGACATTGTTAGCACTAGAGACACCAGGAGAACTTTCTGTAGGAGATGAAAGAGGTGATGTCACCAGATCTGGGTTATTCAGACCCAGAATGTTCTTTGAGAGAGTAAGAAACCTCTAATTTACTAAAGTCTCCATATTTGAAGTAGTGTTTGAAGTACTTTGTTAGAACAAACTAGTTTCTTTCCTTTCATATTACTCAAATAACTGCAGGTGTGTTTTTGGCAGTAATATTGCAATGGCTTACTAGAGTGTTTCTATGGAGCCTGGAGGAAGTATGACAACATTTTTCAGACTACAAAGAAGAATATTTCTCTAGTGACAATGAGGTTGCTTATACCTGCTCTGAGTATTGCCAGGTAAGCAGTGCTATGGTTTGCTTTCTCTCCATCTGTTATCATTAACTTGATTGCTTTTTCTTTTGGGTGAGACTTTCATTTAATGTGTTTATGTATAACTTATTATATTTTCCCAAGGGTGAAGGACATTCTGTTCAGTCCCAATGTGTGTCTATATAATTAGCACAAAACCTCCAGGATTTTGGGAGAAACTTACTGTAACAGGATATATTAATGAATTAGTGTGAGATGACCTTTAATGAGCAACAAAATCATAATGAGATAAAATCCTCTGAACTAATGAATGCTATGTAGATTCTGCAATAGTGATGCCATAGTAATATTACTGACAGCAGCACTAAGATTATAGAAGGTTACGGAAAATAATTTTAAACGTGGAATACATTGGAAATGTACACTTTGATAATGTTATTCTTTGAATAAATTTTAGTTTTATAATCCTGGGGCTTAAAATAGAACCCAGCTCATTAAGATACCAGTAACAATGAATCGCTGCCACATTTAGTGGGGGGAGGGAGGTCAAGAGAGACTGATTTAAATTACATTATACTTTACCATTTTATTTAGCCAAAAGCTTTGGCTATCTGATTGGTAGTGTGGTTTGATTTTCGTAAGGCCTAGGTTTATCATAGTCATTAATTACTCATTGATTTGAGGTGGCAAAATTATCACATGTATCAGGAGACTTGTTTGTATAAAGGTAGTATGCGATAAGAGGATGTACACATTCTAATACCCCTAAACAGATATTTTCCCTAAGAATGGGGTAAGCAGCTAGTATGGGAGGCAAGTTAGTCGGTTTCTGCATAGATTCAAATAGATTCAGAAGTTCTACAATAGGCACTGATCTTCTGATGGTACATTGCTCAGGAGAACTCAGCTACAGATAGTTTTCTTTTACATGAAATTTCTATTATTGTTTACTTGGAGCAGGCAATGGTCTTAGTCAAATATCTAGGCCAATTCTTCTCTAGGTTAACATTCTGAATAACTGAGCTATAACAATTCAAGCAGGCTCTCTGTTCAAATGCATCAGGGTAAGTCCATAAAAATGCCAGGGATGCAGAGCTTGAAGTTGTTGTTGTTGTTTGTTTTCCATGCTTAATATTTCTGGTGTCAGGAGCTGCCTTGGCATAGGGTGTGAGTTTATTTTATAAAGCTGTAGCTATGGAAATTGATTTGAGAGGAAGGACATTTTCAGAACTGAGCATTGGGACTATTGTTTTGGCCAGTGCTATGCTTAGGTTACTATCTATAGGAGTACAGAACTAGGGAAAATACAGATCTCAGAAGTTATTGCATTGCTCATATTTGGGATTAGGTTAAGTTTATATCATACCTTGCTGGCATTGGTTCTGTCCCAGTGGTTAAAACATGATTGGAGCAGCACATATGTCAAATTGTGCTAAGGAGGTCAGGCCTTACTGTTCTCCCTGGTGTCTGGTTTCTAATATCTCTGTGTCCTCCTCCTTCATGTGTCTCACTATGGATGTGAACTTGTCTCCAGTTTATTCCAGTGACAAAATTCATAAACAGGGCATTTCTGTGAAAGGCCTTTATTTATTTTTATTGATTTGATAGTGACTGAAGAAACTGTAGGATAAAAGGGATATAATCCCATACAATGTCCACCACCAGAGTTCTGTAGTCCATCGCCTTCATTGGAAGCTTCCCTATCCTTTATCATTCTGGGAATATGGAGCCAGGATCATTATGGGGTACAGAAGGTCTGCCTTCTGTTATTGCTTCTCCACTGGATATGGACAAAGGCAGGTTGATCCACACCCCCAGCCTGTTTCTATCTTTCCCTAGTGGGTAGGGCTCTCAGGAGGTGGGATTCCAGGACACATTGGTGAGGTCATCTGCCCAGGGATGTTGGCATCATCATCACAAATGCAACTTGGTGGCTGAAAATCATTAAAATATAAAGCAGAACAAATTATTTAATAATCAGGAACCTAAAGGCAAAAATATAGCAGATGATATTCAGGGTCTCCATTCTGGAAGAATATAGGAAGTCTATTTAGGTATATTCCAAGGCGTCCATGACTTTACTAATTTTTGCCTGAGTTCAGCAGCTAAGATGCAGGTGGGTTAAAGGTATTTTCTGTGGGGGAAGGTGTCAGAGTTGGGAATGGCACTAGAGAGCTGAATCAGAGCAAAGAGTAGCTCCCAAATATGGAAAGAGTATATAAATACTGTTAACTGTAGACCCCATTGATATGATCTGGGGTCCATGCCTATTTATATTCAGCACAGGATCCTGTGTAGCCTCTGTATCCCTGTAGTTCTGAACTTGCCTTCTGTGGTCAGAACTAGGAACATTCTAGGCTTCACTCGTTTCAGGACCAGTCCTTCTTGAGTGGCAGAGTATGTTGATCCAGCCTTCAAAGATTGTGGCAGTCCCTACCTCTAACAGATTCCTCTCTGTTGGTCTGCTTCTAAATTCTGCTTCTAAGGCCACTTCTGTTGCATTGCTTGATGTTGTGGTCTATTTACATAATCACTGTTTTTCCTGCACTGGTTTAATCCCCACTGGTTCTCGAGTTTTCCTTCTCCCCACACCCTATCCTAGGTACATCCTCTTCTGACCTGACACTTCCACCTCAGGAGATATACAGGACAAGATTGTGATTAGAGATAGCTAGATAACACTGCATTCCCACTCAATAAAGACTGAACTGCCTCCCACTCAGCCATGAGTCCATGGTCCTCTCTCTCACACTCGTGAAGCTAGTCCAGCACCTCTCTCCACCATTACTGGTCATCTCCATCAAGAACAACATCATAAACCCTCCTGTTGGCCTCTATAAAACTTTGCCATCAATGTGGAAGGTGGATTCATTATTCTTTTTTTATTTTATTTTTTATTAATTTTATTTTTGAGATATATTCAGAGAGAGACATAGCTCTGGCTTATGGTGGTGCAGGGGATTGAACCTGGGACTTGGGAGCCTCAGGCATGAGAGTCTGTTTGCATAACCATTATGCCAACTCCCCCAACCCAGTTCATTATTGTTAATATCTGAGTAGTACTCCATTATGTGTATATACCACAATTTTCTCAGCCATTCATATGTTGTTGGGCACCTGGGTTGCTTCCAGGTTTTGGCTATTACAGATTGTACTTCTATAAACATAGGTAGACACATATTTTGGATATGCGTCTACGTATGTTTGTATTGAGTTCTTAGGATATATCTCTAGGAGAAGAATTACTGGGTCATAAACAAAGTCCATTTCTAGCCTTGTGAGGTTTCTCCAGACTTCTTTCCTCAGGGGTTGGACCAGTTTATATTCCCACCAGCAGTGCAGGAGGGATCATCCCCCACCCCCACAACCTCTCCATCATCTGTTGTTGCTGTCACTTTTGAGCATGGCAAGAATATATAGTCAATGTACACACCACCAAGGGTCTAATTATCATCTACATCATCATTTTAATTTTTATATTTTCTCCCTTAAAAATGTGTAAAGAATGGAAAAAGAAAAGGTTTTTGTCACTGCAGCTTTCTGCCTCAAAAGGACATTCATTTCTCTTTCATCTGCTCCCTTCCCATCATAGTAAATATCACCCAACACACTCCAGCAATGTTACTGTGGGAATAATGAGTTTTCTCCTTCCATTCCACAGAACAGACCTAGTTACTGTCTGATTATCACAACCAATGGATACCTCTCTAGGCCTCTGCTAACTTTATTTTTGTCTTCACGTTGACATATTTTGAAACCTACTTCTTGAAATTGCTTTTTCTTTTTTATCTGCAACAAGATTTTTTCCTCTCCTCCCCACTGGTAAAACATTTATTTTTCTGTTTTGTGTGCACCATTGGAGCCTGGAATATTAGTTGGGAAATATGATAATGATAATATAATGCCTATAAGCTTAGACTCGGGACTTAGGTCTTGGGCTGTTCCTGGCTGCTACTTCTGGGTGCCTAAGTTTTGGAGAGAGGAAAAAGAGAGAGAGAAAGAGAGAGAGAGAGAAGAAACTTGGTTAAATAAAGATGAATGTCTGGAACTTCCCAACAAGGTCTAAAGCTCCATGCTTCAAACACACTGGAAACATAACCCACACACATTTATTTTTCATGTCTAATTCTGAATTTCTAGTATTGAGTCTGGTTACTTTCTAGTAACATCCCATTTTGAACATCCGTGATAAACACTTTACCCACTGTATTCATTTCTATAAGAGTAATAGGTTATAGATTCCATGCTAATAATGATTAACTCATCACTTTTAATTAAGGTTGGGTTTAGTCTAGTGAGTTGGAACTTCAAAACATGGAGAAGGCAAAGAAAATTAGAAGAATTTGAATAGGAGGCTAGGACAGAAGTGAGAGACTAGCTATGAATATAGCTTCATTTGATCACAAATGATAAAATTCCTTCTCTCTCTCTCTTACACACACACACACACACACACACACACACACACACACACACACACACACACACACTGGTTTCTTGGACCTCTAAGTCTGTGGTTTGAGTGGAATCACACACAGATGGGCCCTTACAAGTAAGGTAATTGATTCTCAGTTAAACAAGAAATAATCTTCAGATCACTCAAAGAACGTGTTGCTGTGTAGATGAGGAGAGTGGTATGGACTATTAAGGTGAACTTTCATGCCTGCAGTTCTGAGGTCCCAGGTCCCATGAAGGGCATTACCATAGGTTCTGGTAAAAAAAATAAATAAAAGAATAAAAGAAAAGAAAGAGAAAAGAAAATTTTAACAGAGTTTTTCTTCAGACTCCATCCCACCCTCATGGTATTCAATAAATGCAAATAAGAAGCTGGAGATATTTTTGAAATGACATGTCTGTTGCAATATGTTTCTTCATTACACCACTAGAGAATAATCCAGGTGGGTGGGTTCTGGCCTTATAGGTATTACATAAGCCAGAATCTTCTCAAAAGATGATTTTCAGAGTATGAACACCTCTTCTTGTTCTTCATTGAGCCATACGGTTTTATTTGTGTATTCAAGACCTCCTGCATGCAGTATAATTTCCAATAATCCTTTCTCCCTAGGCCTGTAGAAGTATGGAAACAGAATACAGTTTCTGCCTTTTCATAAATCATGAGACAACTTCTCAGTATTTTACAAAGTATTTTAGTTTGTATATGTGAATTACTGCACATGATGGGGAAATATAAATTTTATGAAAATTGTGGGGAAGTTTAATATTTTAGGTACCTAAGGAGATATGTACAAAACCATTGGGTTTTGAGGAAATATTGATGTTAAGAAATTAATATGCCCTGTCCATAATATTTCCCTCAGGAGTTTGACTATGATAAATACATAGTAGACATTCAGTTCCTCAAAAAGCAGAAGAGAGAAAAATGTCACTTAAATACCTTGTGTTTCTTTGTAGTAGCAAACATGAGACAGAATAGTTGATTTTAAATCTCATCAGTAAGGATGGTGGTGGGGGGCACAACTGTAATACGTATACTTACTTTATAATTTAAAACATCTTGGAACTGGGTGGTGGAATACTTATAAGAGCACATACATCATCAAGCGCAAGGATTCAGGTTTAAGTCCCCACCCCCAACCTGCAGGGTGAAGCTTTGCAAGCTGTAGAGAAGTATTGTATCTGTCTCTTTCTTACCTTCTTCCCTATCAATTTCTCTCAGCCCTGCCAAATGAAAAATAAATAAATAAAAAATAAACAAGATATGCCATAAACCAGGCAAGAGGCTAATAAACGAAGTACATAAAGAGTTCACCAAACTTAACAACAAAAAAACAAATGAACCCATTCAAAAATGGGCAGAGGGATATGAACAGAATGTTCACTATAGAAGAGATTCAAAAGGCCAACAAAAATATGATAAAAAATGCTCTAACTCACTGATTGTCAGAGAAAAGCAAATAAAGGCGACAATGAGATATTACTTCACTCCTGTGAGAATGTCATACATCAGAAAAGGTAGCAGCAACAAATGATGGAGAGGCTGTGGGGACAAAGGAGCCCTCCTGTACTGCTGGGGGGGATGTAAGCTGGTCCAACACCTATGGAGAGCAGTCTGGAGAACACCTAGAAGGCTAGAAGTGGATCAATTTGGCAATTCCTCTCTTGGGGATCTATCCTAAGGGACCAAACACACTCATCCAAAAATATTTGTTTATACCTATGTTCAGAACAGAACAATTCATAGTCGCCAAAACCTGGAAACAACCCAGGTGTTCAACAACAGATGAGTGGCTAAGTAAGTTGTGGTATATACACACAATGGAATACTAATCAGCTATTAAAAATGGTGACTTCACTTTCTTCACCTCATCTTGGATGGAGCTTGAAGGAATTATGTTAAGTGAGATTAGTCAGAAAGAGAAGGATAAATACTGGATGATCTCACTCATAGACAGAAATTGAAAACTACTACCATGACAAAAAACTGCCTCCCCTGGGCATATGACCTCACCAACGTTTCCTGAAACCTCATCTCTCCAGATCTCTGCCTGACTAGGGAAAGGTAGAGAGACATGCTGGGGTATGGATTGACTTGTCAATGCCCATGTTTAATGGGCAAGCAATTACAGAAGCCAGACCTTTGACCTTCTGCATCCCATAGAGATCTTGAGTCTATACTGCCAGAGGGACAAAGAATAGGGAAGCTTCCAATGGAAGGGATAGGATATGGCACTCTGGTGCCATACACCAGGCAAGAGACTAATAACCAAAGTATAAAAAGAGCTCTTCAAACTCAGCAACAAAAACAAATGAACCCATCCAAAAATAGGGAGAGGGGTATGAACAGAATATTAACCATAGAAGAGATTCAAAAGGCCAACAAAAATATGAGAAAAGATGTTCCAAGTCACTGATTGTCAGAGAAATGCAAATAAAGGCAACAATGAGCTATCACTTTACTCCTGTGATAATGTCATACATCAGAAAAGGTAGCAGAAAGAGAAGGATGAATTTGGGATGATCTTACTCATAGATACAATCTTGTTGACCTTCACTAAATCACTAATAATAATTACAAAAATAAGAAAATGCAAAGCAGAAATTGTACTGGGTTTGGTGTATTGCATCAAAGTAAAAGACTCTGGTGTTGGGGGGAAGGTTCAGATCCTGAAACATGATGGCAGAGGAAGACCTAGAGGGGGTTGAACTGTTATGTGGAGAACTGAGAAATGTTATTCATGTATGAACTACTATATTTTATTGTTGACTATAACCCATTAACCCCCCAAAAAATAAAAAGAGGAAAAAAATAGCCACCAGTTGTGGTAGACTCATGCATGCATGGAATTCCATCAATAATAACCCTAATGGCAAAAAAAAATTCATCAGTATGAAACCAATTTAGCACAAATAAAATGACAAATATATATGACTAGAGAAGTTGCTCGGGGGGTGGCATGCAGGACTTAGCATCCCAGGTTCAACTGTTATTGTTGCATATGCTAGAATTGAGCTTTGCTGTTTATTTCCCATAAAACAAACAAATAAATCTTTAACAGAAACTCACTTCCTAGTATAAGAGATTCAAAGTGTTTAGATGGACACTAATACTGGCAGCTTTTTTTTCCTCTTATGGTAGTTATACATAAAAATATATTAAAGGGAGAGAGAGAGAGAAACAGATCCAAAATGAAGTCTCTTGCATTGAGTCCCATGTCAACAAAATGAGTCATAATGTAGTTGCATTTTTAATGCTGCCAGAAAAAAAAAAACACAATTTTAAACCAGAAATCAACTAGTCAGCACTGGCTAAGAAATCTGCCTGATAGATAGATGTCAGGCCTTCCTTTCAAGGAAATCAATCTTGCAATTAACCAGTTGCTCTTTTGTTCTTTCTACCTACTCCCTTCTGCTTATAAAAGCCTTCCAGGCTTGGAGTATGGATCGACTTGCCAATGCCCATGTCCAGCAGAGAAGCTATTACAGAAGCCATACCTTCTACCTTTTGCAATCCATAATGATCCTGGGTCCATGCTCCCAAAGGGATAAAGAATAGAAAAGCTTCTAATGGAAGGGATTGAATGCAGAACTCTGGTGGTGGGAATTGTACCCCTCTTGTCCTATGGTCTTGTCAGTCATTAGTAAAATTAATAATAATAATAACAATAATAATAATTGTCTTCGATTGTGCACAGATCCTTGCAGCTTCTTTCTGTCTGCTAACCTGAATGCTGTCCAATTTGTGGATTAATGGAGTAAGTCAGAGAAACCTTTAAAATTGAGTGAGTTGAATTTTTTAATGGATAGCATTATTGCCATATTATAATATACATAATGCTATGGATTAGAGACTATAAATACTCTGTTGGTCTTGTCTGGTTGAAAGAGCAAGTGCTTTGGATAAACTTCAGGAGCAAACATTTGTCGCCTTTATGGTTCTTGGTATGGGTTTTAATTAATTTTACTGACACCAGGGTTATTGTTTGGGCCTAGTGACCATTCCCCCCATCCCCCAATTTTATAGAACAGTGAGAAACTGAGAAGGGAGGGTGAGACAGAGAATGATATGGAAAAAGAGATACTTAGAGCCCTGTTTTTCAGTTCGTAAAGATTATCGCCTGCAGGTAGGGTAGGGGTGTTGAACCCAGGTCCTTGGATAACATATCCACTCAACCAGGTGTGCCACCACTCGACCCACCTTTGCCTGGTTTTTAGTAGTGTCTGCAGCATGGAAATGGTGAAAGGTACTATTATGCAGGCTTCTGGTTATGGCATATTGTTATTGTGAACTATGGAAAGAATCAGAGAGATTTTGTGCATTGTGGTCTAAGGTGTAAGGAGAAAAATTTTAAGTGTGGTCTTTCCTCTCAATGGCCCCTATCTTCTCTCCTCAGCAATAGTACACATATTTGCTTAGCTTTTGCAAGAGAAATTTCATGAATTAGGGATTCACTTATATTCACAAGTCCTTTTAAAGATGCAATTACCTCATGGTGACAATTGTTTCATAAGTTCTCATGAAAATTTTCTTAATCAGACTTATTTTTCTGCTTAATACTTACCTGAAATAAATCTCTCGGAAACAGAAGGTGGTGGTTATTTTAGGTGAATTCATACAACTGAAGAATTTTGTATGTAGGAAGTACTCAATAGATATTAGCAACAGAAAAAAATTATATAACAAACAAAATAAGAGTTGTTTAAAGTTTTGTGGCAAATCTGAACATCATACCTTAAAATGACGGCTATTAGCATTATAGTCCATTTCTTTTTTTTAATTTCTTTTTTTATTTAAGAAGGGATAAATTAACAAAACCATAGGGTAGAAGGGGTACAACTCCACACAATTCCCACCACCCAATCTCCATATCCCATCCCTTCCCCTGATAGCTTTCCCATTCTCTATTCCTCTGGAAGCATGGACCCAGGGTTGTTACGGGTTGCAGAAGGTGGAAGGTCTGGTTTCTGTAATTGCTTCCCCACTGAAAATGGACATTGACTGGTCGGCCCATACTCCCAGTCTGCCTCTCTCTTTCCCTAGTAAGGTGGGTCTCTGGGAAAGCAGAGCCCCAGGACACATTGGTGGGGTCTTCAGTCCAGGGAAGCCTGGCCGGCATACTGATGGCATCTGGAACCTGGTGGCTGAAAAAAGAGTTAACATACAAAGCCAAACAAATTGTTGAGCAATCATGGACCCAAAGGTTGGAATAGTGGAGAGGAAGAGTTTGGGGGTACTCACTGCAAACTCTAGTGTACATCTGCTTTCAGGTATATATTTTGCACTTGTTTATGGATACATGTGAACATATGCTCTCTCTCACAGAACCTGGTGTATACCTAGGTATTGGGACTTTGTTAGACAGTGATCCACCTGGGATGGAATTAGATAATGCTATGAAAGGAAAGGTCTCACCCGTGTAATGAAGCCGAAGGGTAGTCATTCCACACGTGAAGTCTCTGGACACAGTCTGAGCTGAAGCATGTTGAGGTGGCAATCATTGCATTGATTAAGTTGTGATCGGCTGATGCAATATTATTTGATATGGATTGGGAGAGGCATGTGGGAAAGTGGGCCCTATCCTAAGGTTCCAGGACTGGGAGAAATATAGGTTTTATAGTGGAGATGTGAGGTTCTGCTGTCTTAGGGTTCAAAAAGATGGTGGATAGTTAATATTATCATCACATTATTTGGTAATTGGGCTAACTTTGAAAAGTCTTTTTGTTAGGGTTTGCTGTATAGTACCCAGTATCTTATAAATAGCTGTGCCACTGGTTGCCTCTGATCTACGTGATCTAGGCTTTTGAGAGAGTCTGCATATCGAATACACAGACTATATGTTAATAAGACTCAGTCTGTGGTTTAAAAACTTTGAGACATACAATTAATTTTCCCCCTCTCATATTAATTAACTAGTGATTTATATGACTACACTTTACTAGGAGTGTACCTAAACACCATTCCCACCACTAAAAGACTATGTCACATCACGCCCACCCACCCTCACACCCCACTGGCTCACATGTCTACCCCTCACCACAGGGTTTTTACTTTGGTGCCCTACTTTCAATTTAGTCAGATCCTGCTTATAGTTTCCCTTTCAGATCTTCTTTCTCAGCTTCTGTTGATGAGTGCGATCATTCCATATTAATCTTTATCTTTCTGACTTCGCTCACTTAACATAATTCCTTCTAGCTCTGTCCAAGATGGGTCAGAGAAGGTGGGTTCATTGTTCTTGATAGCTGCATAGTATTCCATTGTGTATATGTACCACAGCTTTCTCAGCCAGTCATCTGTTGTTGGGCACCTGGGTTACTTCCAGGTTTTAGCTATTATGAATTGTGCTGCTATGAACATAGGAGTACACACCTCTTTTTGGTTGGGTGTTATGGAGTCCTTGGGGTATAACCCCAGGAGAGAAATTACTGGATCATATGGAAGGTCCATGTCTAGCCTTCTGAGAGTTTTCCAGACTGCTCTCCACAGAGGCTATACCAATTTACATTCCCACCAGCAATGCAAAAGGGTTCCTCCTTCCCCACAGCCTCTCCAGCATTTGTTGCTGCTGTCCTTTTTGATGTATGCCATTCTTACAGGAGTGAGGTAGTATCTCAATGTTGTCCTAATTTGCATCTCTCTGACAATCAGCGACCTGGAACAGTTTTTCATATGTTTGTTAGCCTTTTGGATCTCCTCTGAGGTGAATGTTTTGTTCATATCCTCTGCCCATTTTTTGATGGGGTCATTTGCTTTTTTGGTGCTAAGTTTGCTGAGCTCTTTATATATTTTGGTGATTAGTTTCTTGTCTGATGTATGGCATGTGAAGATATTCTCCCATTCTGTGAGGGGTCTCTTTGTTTGTTTAATAGTTTCTTTGGCTGTGCAGAACCTTTTCAATTTTATGTAGTCCCATTGGTTTGTTTCTGCTTTAGTCTTCCTTGCAATTCGGTTTATTTCATTAAAGATGTTTTACCAATATTTTCCTCTAAGTATTTGATTGTTTCTGGTCTGACATTCAGGTCTTTGATCCATTTGGAGTTGATTTTTGTTTCTGATGAGATAAGGTGGTTCAATTTCATTCTTCTGAATGCTACAACTCAGTTTTCCGAGCACCATTTATTGAAGAGAGACTCCTTCTTCCATTTAATGTTTGGGGCCCCCTTATTAAAGATTAGATGTCCATAGGTGTGGGGCTTTTTTTCTGGGGATTTATTTATTTATTTAATTCTGTTCCACTGGTCTGTGTGCCTATTTTTGTTCCAGTACCATGCTGTTTTGATGATGATGGTTTTATAATACAGTTTAAGGTCTGGGAGTGTGATACCTCCATTTCTGTTTCTTTTCCTTAAGATGGTTTTGGCAATTCTCGGTGTTTTCAGGTTCCAGGTAAATGACTGTAGTGTTTGTTCTATTCTCTTAAAGAACCTTGGTGGAACTTTGATGGGTACTGCATTAAATTTGTATACGGATCTGGGGACAATATTCATTTTGATGATACTTATTCTTCCAAACCAAGAGCATGGGATGGATGTCTTTCCATTTCTTGGTATCAGTTTCTATTTCCTTGAGTAGCGACGCTTAGTTTTCAGTATACATGTCTTTCACTTCTTTGGTCAACTTTATTCCTAGGTATTTTATTGATTTTGCTAGAACAGTAAATGGGAGTGACTTCTAGATGTCTTCTTCAGATTTAGTGTTTGCATAAAGAAATGACACTGATTTTTGTACATTTATTTTATAGCCTGACACCTTGCTACATTGCCTACTAACTTCCAGTAGTTTTCTGCTGGATTCTTTAGTTTTTTCTATGTATACTATCATATCAGCTGCAAATAGTGAGAGCTTGACTTCATCCCTTCCAATCTGTATTCCTTTGATTTCTTTCTCTTGCCTGATTGCTATGGCAAGAACTTCGAATACTATGTTGAATGGTAATGGTGACAGTGGACAGCCCTGTCTAGTCCCCTGAGGGGGAATGCTTTCAACTTCTGTCCATTGAGTACGATATTGGCTGTAGGTTTGCTATATATAGATTACACTATCTTGAGGAATTTTCCATCTATTCTCATTTTTTGTAGAGTTTTGAGCATAAATGGATGTTGGATTTTGTCAAAGGCTTTCTCTGCATCTATCAAGATAATCATGTGGTTTTTGGCTTTGCTTTTATTGATGTGGTGAATGACATTGATTGACTTACGGATGTTGAACCAGCCTTGCATTCTTGGGATGAATCCTACTTGGTCATGATGAACAATCTTTTTGATGTGCTGTTGTATCCAGTTGGCCAAGATATTTTGGCATCTATCTTCATCAGAGTCATTGGTCTGTAGTTTTCCTTTTTTGTTGTGTCCCTATCTGCTTTTGGTATCAGGGTGACGTTGCTTCATAGAAGGTGGAAGGGAGTATTCCTATTTCTTCAATCTTATGGAAAAGCTTAAGAAGTATGGGTACTAACTGTTTCCTGAAGTTTTTATAGAATTTGTGAAGCCATCTGGTCCAGGACTTTTGTTGTTGGGGAGATTATTAATAACGGTTTCAATTTCTTTGTCTGTGGTTGGTGCATTTAGGTTTTGTAGTTCTTCTTGGTTCAATTTTGGAAGGGCATATGTTTCTAGGAATTTTTCCATTTCTTCCAGATTCTCTAGCTTGGTGGTGTATAATTCTTCATAGAGGTTTCGCAGGATTTTCTGGATTTCTGTGGTGTCAGTTGTGATATCTCCTCCGTCCTTTACAATTCTATTAATTTAATCTTCTCTCTTTTTTGTTTGCTGAGTTTGGCTAGGGGTTTGTCAACCTTGTTTAATTTTTCAAAGAACCAACATTTGGCTTCATTGATCTTTTGTATGGTTCTTTTATTTTCGATGTTGTTTATTTCTGCTAGAACTTTAGTGATTTCTGTCCTTCTGGTTGCTTTAGGGTTCCTTTGTTCCTCTTCCTCTAAGTCCTTGAGGTGTGCAGTAAGGTCGTTCATTTGAGCTTCTTCTTGGTGTTTAATATGTGATTGTATGGCTTTAAGTTTCCCTCTCAGTACTGCTTTAGCTGTGTCCCAAATATTTTGATAGGTTGTGTCTTCATTTTCATTGTTTTCCAGGAACACTTGAATTTCCTGTTTGAGTGAATCTCTGACCCAGTGGTTCTTAAGGAGTATGTTGTTTCATTTCCAAATTCTGTGTCTTTTAGTAGTTTTCTGTTTGTTGTTAAATGTTATTTTTACTCCACTGTGGTCTGAGAAGATACTTGGGATGATTTCAGTGCTCTTGAATTTATTGATGCTATCTTTGTGGCCTAACATGTGGTCTATCCTTGAGTATGTGTTATGTGGATTTGAAAAGAATGTGTATTCCAGGTTTTTGGGGTGAAGGACTCTGAAAATGATAAGAGGCCTAGTCTGAAATTCTCTTCATTTAATTCTCTTGTATCTTTGTTGTTTCTCTGCTTTGTTGATCTAAGTGTGAGAGTGGGGTATTGAAGTCTCCCACTATTATTGTATTACTATTGATGTATTTTTAAAGTTCTTTGAGATGTTGTTTGATGTATTTAGATGGTCCCTCATTGTGTGCATAGATGTTAATAATTGTTATATCTTCTGAGTGATCCTTTAATAATTATGTAATGACCTTGCCTATCTTTTATTACTTTATTTAATTTGATATCTATTGTGTCTGAAATGAGAATGGCTGTTATTGCCCTTTTTTGGTGGTCCGTTAGCCTGTATGATAGTTTTCCATCCTTTACTTTTAGTCTGTGTTTATCTTGTTATGTCAGATGATATTCTTGCAAGCAGCATATGGTTGGATTATGTTTTCTGATGCATCCCCCCACTCTGTGTCTTTTGATGGGTGAGTTTAAGCCAATGACATTTATTTATATTATGGATTTAATGTATTGTAATGCCATTGTTCAGCAAATTTTTATTTGCTCTGATGTATTGCAAGTATTATTTGCTCTGATGTATTGCAAGTATTATATTTATGTTCTTATTTATAAGAGGTCTTTTAGAACCTCTTTCATGGCCAGTTTGGTGATGGTTGCCTCCTTTAACTGTTGTTTGTCTAAGAAGGTTTTGATCCCTCCATCTAGTTTGAATGAAGTCTAGCAGGATATATTATCCTTGGTTGAAACCCTTTTTCACTGGAGATCGATAGATATCTGGCCATTCTCTTCTGGCTTTTAGAGTTTGAGTGGAGAAGTCTGCTGATAGTCTTATGGGTGTTCCCCTGTATGTGACTTTTTATTTCTCTCTTGCAGCCTTTAGGAGCCTTTCTTTATCCTTACTTCTTCTCATTGTGACTATGATGTGTCTTGGTGTCTTCAGGTCTTGGTTGATTCTGTTTGGAACTCTCTGGGCCTCTTGAATCTTGATGTCCTTTCTGTTATTCAGGTCTGGGAAGTTTTCTTCTCTAATTTCCTCTAGAATGTTTCCTACCGCTTCCTCTCTTTCTTCCTCTGACAGGCCAATTATGTGAATGTTACTTCTTTTGAGATCATCTGTATGTCTTTGTTGTTGTTTTCAGTGCCTCTCAATCTCTTTTTAAGCTCTTTCACCTCTTTCTTAAGTTTTCTCTATCTCATCCTCTGTCTGACTAATTCTGTTTTCTGCTTCTGTTAGTCTACTTTCCCTTCCCTCAACTTCTTTCCTCAGTTCAGCTATTTCAGCTTTCAGTTCTCTAATTGCCTCAAGATAATCAGTATTTTCCTTGGGGGTCTCAACTGTTGTTTCCCTAATACTGCCATTCCTTTCCTCCAATGTTGTTTTCATTTCTGTGATTAATAAGTTTATTATTGCTTGCATACTATTCTCTCTATGGTTACTTCTGGCTGATTTGTAGTTTCTTCTGGGCTCTTGTCTTCATTCATCTTAGTAGCACTTTTATTTGTTTTTGATCTACCCATTTTTTTGCTTTATGTGTTTCTTATTTTTATGTTCTGTTGTTCCTCAGTTGATGTGTTTTGAGTGCAAGTAACACTGTACTAAATACCTTTATGACAAATGCAATCACCAACCTCCGAAATCACAATAGCAACTGAACCAAGGATTGAAGCAGTTTAATCACTACCAGTTAGCCAAACAATGTCTCCATTCCGTGAAAAAATAGCAACCAAGTCCAAGTGAAGAAGAAAGAGAAAGTGTTTCTGCAAAACACTCTCACCCCAGCCTAGGTCTTCATATACCATCATGCACCAGGACATGAAAGCCTCCTTTCCCCCATGATTCCTTTACATTGGTGCAATCCATTAAAACCAATCCACATTCTACTTTGTGTTTTCCCTTATTTTCTTATTTCTCAACTCTGTCTATGATTGAGATGATTCTATATTCATCCTTCTCTTTCTGGATTGTCTCACCTAACATAATTCCTGCAAGCTCCATCTAAGATGAGGTGAAGAAGGTGAATTCATCATTCTCAATAGTTGAGTAATATTACATTGTGTATATATACCACAGCTTACTCACTGTGGTAAGTAAGTGCTATATATACCACTCATCTGTTTTGGACACCTAAGTTGCTTCCAGGTTTTTGGCTATTAAAAATTGTGCTTCTATGAACAGATCTTTATGGATGGTTGTATTTGGTTCCTTAGGATATATCTCCAGGAGAGGAATTGCAGGGTCACGGGGAAGGCCTATTTCTAATCTTCTAAGAGTTCTCCAGACTGTTTTCCATAGGGGTGAACTTATTTTCATTCCCACCAGCAGTGCAGGAGGGCTCCTTTATCCCCAAAGCTTCTCCATCATTTGTTGTTGTTACTTTTTTTGTTGATGTATGACATTCTCACAGGAGTGAATTGATATCTCATTGTTTCCTTTATTTGCATTTCTCTGACAATCAATGACTTGAAGCCTTTTTTTTTCATTTCTGTTGGCCTTTTGGATATCTTCTGTAGTGAATATTATCTTTATACCTTTTCTCCATTTTTGACATTGATTATAACTCTAGCTCATGAAAAAATAGAGCTTATTGCAACAAAGCCACCACACTGGTACAAAACTGGGGGCAAAGAGAGAGAGTGGCTTACTAATCAAAAGCATAGGGGCAAAAATAGACAACTCCTGGATGTGAGAGAGATCCAGAAACACATCTGTGAATTAAAGTATAAACTTGGGCATTAAATGGGGCAAAACTGAGACTTCTGCTGAAATTAACACATAGCCCAGAAACCTTCCTTAGTGAGAACCTATGAGGGCCCTTGCCTAGGAGAAGTAGCTCCACTTTTATTGCCAACAGAATTCTTTGGGGATATTCTTTGAGTCTCCTGATCCAGCCACATAGACATACCCTTTCTCTCCATCCTTTATTGCTAATTGAATTATATGCTGACATTGTTGTAAGGTGAATGTCCCTCAATAAACTCCTCTTGTAATTCTATGCAATCAGTTTGAGTCTCCTTCCCTTCCCTGTCTTCCCCTCCTCACCCCTCTCTTCCCCTCCCATGCCCTCTCTCCTCCTCTTCTCTCCTGTCTTCTCCCCATATCTCTTCTCCTCTCCTCTCCTCTCCTCTCCTCTCCTCTCCTCTCCTCTCCTCTCCTCTCCTCTCCTTTCCTCTCCTCTCCTTTCTTACCCCTCTCCTCTCCTCTGTTTTTCTTCTCTTCCATTCCACTCCATTCCATTCCCTTTGTATTCTTTGTTATCAGAATTGTCACTGGAGCTTGGAGTCTGCATAATGACTCCATTGTTCCTATTTGCCACTTATCTCTTCTCTTCTCTTCTCTTCTCTTCTCTTCTCTTCTCTTCTCTTCTCCACTCTTCCATCTCTTCTTTTATTTTCCTTTTAAAAATTTCCCTTTTATCAATTTTTGGGGGTTGAGGAATAGTTTACAATATATATACCTGTTGACATATAAGTAACAGACTCTCATCTTCCTGTAACAAGTATCTGCAATATACTCTCTGTCCCAACTTAGGTCCTTTTTCACAATCATGATGATAGAAATAAACATAAAGAGGATGACAGAGAGGGAAGTGAACATGCAGGTGGGGAGCAGGGGCTTGAACCCAGGTCCTTCAGCATGGTTACATAAGCACTTTTCCATGTGTGCTTATGTAATCCAGCTCCGCAGATTGAGTCTTAAAGTGAGATTTTTTTCACATAAAGGTGGTAACAAATTTGAGATAGAATCCCATATAAAACAGTTTTCTTCTTAGGAATAAAAACTTTCACCTAATGGTAAGAGAACAAATATAAATGAAGGAGAAAGAGAAGCCAGAGCGTATGAAAATGGTGGAGGGAGTCAGATGCTAAATGTTCATTTTGGAAAATAAGAGATTCCCACTTTTTCCTAACAAGGAAAGGTAAGGGGAAAGTTGGTTTGCAGGGATGGAGAGATACTGCCTTGCAAGGAGATCAGTTCATTAGGTAATGATAAAATTCATTACAGAGTTATAGACTTTTACAACATGAAAAGCATTGTATATAATCATGAGAAAAGATGGGCTGATGATTTGAATTAGAGCTACAACAATATATATCAAAGTTTTGTGGTTTAAGTTATTTAATTAGAGCAGAACACATACCAATTTTGATCTAGATTTAATAAAAGTCTATTACTGTGCTATCAAATGTTTTACTGATATAAACCTAGTAGTTGTTGAAGACAGCAACAAAAAATATAACTCTTCTTATAAGTTCTGTACTCATTAAGTTCAGTTTAAAATTAATGTAATGGTTTGTTGAAAGTATCACTGCTAGTCAGAATGGAATCCAGGTTTGGAACCATGTCTTCTCACATATGTGTTTAACCCTTTAATTTGACATTTTTTCTGTACATTTATCTTGGTACTTCATTCAAAGCTAATAGAAAAATAGATTTTACTTAACTTTAGGTGAACTCATATTCAATTTTTTATGCTTATTTCACACACAGATTGTTGAAATAGTCTGCTTAGTGTGCTGCTTTGTCATGTGTACTACCCACTTTTGAACACAGATCCCAAATTGAAGGAAACTTTGGTATTGTGCTCTCTCTCTCTCTCTCTCTCTCCCTCTCTCTCTCTCTCTCTTTCTCTCCCTATTAAAAAAGAGGTCCTTAAGAACATCAGATATTATAAGCTTTACAACTAGACTCAGTATGTGGATCATTCTACATTATAAATGTATCACAGTAAATATTATATCAGTAAGAGTTAATATTCATTACCCAGGCCACCTCATCAGCTGGGGCCCTAGTTGGGGAGTCCTTGGATTCCCACACAGACATAATGGGCCTAGACCTTGAATAGATCCCTCTCTCCACTGTCACTGGTCATCTTCATCAGGAATAACATAATGGACCTATGGACCTCTTTGTAGGCCCTCATAGGATCTTGCCCTCAATGTGGATAAACAATGTTAGAGAATGTTTCATCCTCCAAAGGGATATTGGATAACATACTTTTATCTACGACCTGAGGAAAATGGTTCCTGAAATTGGTGCAACATGGAATGTTCCTACTCATGAACACAGAATGTGAGCTTACATCTATAGGGATGAAGAAGTTACATAGGCTACTAAGCTGAATATGGGCCCCAGATCACATCAAATCGATGAGGGTTGCAGTCAACAATATTTATACACCTTCCCTCTATTTGGGATCTACTCTCTTCCCTGATCCAGCTTTCTGGTCCTTTATGTAGCCATGACATTATCTTCCCAGACAACAACTTGGATCCAACGGCATATAAGATGTAAGGCTCAGAGGGAAAAAAAAACTAGTATAGTCACAGGTTCTTTGAAATATAACTAAAATATGCCTACTAGCTATCTATAAGATGGATACACCCCCAGCTCTTCATCTGCAGTACTCCAGCCTTTAGGTTCATGATTAGAAACAACTTGTTTGCAGTATATGTTAACTCTCTTTTCAGCCACCAGGTTCCAGATGCTAGCATAATGCCAACCAAAATTTCCTGAACAGACACCACCAATGTGTCCTGAAGCTCTAATTCCCCAGAACCCTCCAAACTAGGGAAAGAGAGAGGCAGGCTGGGAGTATGGTTCAACCTGTCAATGCCCATGTTCAGTGGGGAAGCAGTTACAGAAGCCAGACCTTCCATCTTCTGCATCCCACAATGACCTTGGGTCCATAGTCCCAGAATATTAAAGAATAGGAAAGCTATCAAGTGAGGGGATGGGATACAGAGTTCTGGTGGTGGGAATTGTATGGAGTTGTACACCTCTTGTTTTGTCAGTGTTTCCTTTTTATAAATAAAATAATAAAAAGAAAAAAAGGGGGGGGAAAGTATGCCAGTCTTTCCCTTCTTCAGCTTTTGTAGTCCTTGTCCTTACTTTGATAAGTTTAACTTTGAAGTAACTTCATGAAGTTAATAGGAAGTAGGTGAGGAAGATATCTAGGCCTAAGTAGAAACTATTTCATTAGGTACTCTAAGATGTCTTTTTAGGACTTTCTACTTGCTTTCTTCATTTATTTATTTATTTACTGCAGACTACTTTGCACTTTTGCTTTCAGGTATATATTTTGCCTCATTTATGGATATATGTGTTCGTCTACCGTATCTCATGGGACCTGGTCTATATCTAAATTTTGGGGCTTTGTTAGGAAGTGAGCCACCCAAAATGGAATTAAGGAGTCCTAGGAGAAAGGAAAGTACTTACCTGAGTAATGAGACTGAAGGGTTGACATTCCATGCCTGATGTCTCTGGACACATTTTGAAGTGAAACATGCTGGGGTGGTTCTCATTGTGTTGAATAGGTTGGGATCATCAAATGCAGTATCAGTTGGTATGAATTGAGAGAAGCATGCAGTGAAGTGAGCCCCACCCTAGCGGTTCTAGGACTGAGGGAAATATTGGCTTTATAGAGGAAGCTGGAGGTTCCTGCTGTTTAGTTAAACAAGGCAATAAATAGTTATTTATAATGAAATTATTTGGCAATTGGGTTAACTTTGAAATCCCATTGTTAGGATTTGCTGTATCATACAAGATCTCACCAAAATGTATGTCCTTTGATGTTATTTATGTATAATTGTATGAGGATTTAGTTTTCTGATTAATAATAATTTGTTATTCTATCATAGTACTGACTTGATCTATTTTAATCATATATCTGGCTGTGTCTGGCAGGAAAGGAACATTAATGAACAGTTTATTATTCATTTTACACATAAGTATTTTCTTCTTTATATAATATATAAATTATTATTTTAAGGTGCATATGACATCATAAAACAAAATTGGCTTAATATCTCAAATGACCAAATATCAAGAATATGAAAAAGAAACAACATCCCAAGAGTGAGAAACCTTTAAGTTGCAGAGTTATTTTGTGTTTAAGGCAAGAATATATATAACCTTTTCTTTATATTTATATCATACTTATTTGTAAATTTATTCATTCAATAATATTGCACAGCTTATCATGATCCATAGTCTGTGAAAAAGTAAAAAGATTGAAGTCTTATTTCATGACTAGTGATTGATGACTTATCTTTCCATCAGAATGTAGAAATGCCATGAGGAGTGCGTATTGTTTATACACATAAATGAGCTGGACAATGGATCTGGACAAAGATGCAAAAAATGGATCTGGACAAAGATGCAACTTCAAAAATATGACATTATATCCAGCACACATTCAATGACAATTGAATTGATAGACTAATTTATAGAGATAAATATATATTTTTATTGAAAATTATACAAAATAGGCCAAGAACAAATTACAGTTGTCATGAATAGCTATATCACTTATTAAAGAAATCAACAATCAAGAGAACTCACACAAGGAAAAAACATAGTAAGAAGCATTTATAATAGGATATAGATGTTCGGCTTCATGGGGTGGGGGAGAGGTGGGATGGGACACAGTCTTTTGGTGGTGGGAATGGTATTTATGTACACTCCTATTAATTTGTAGTCATATAAATTACTATTTAATTAATATGAAAGGGGAAAATTGATTGAATGTCTCAAACTTTTTAATGCACAGACCACAAAAAAAGATACCCATAACTGAAATTTAAGAAATCCTTTAAATGATTAGGTGCTATGGGTTTTACAATGTGCTTGAGGCAAGCCCAGAATATATCTACTTTCTCTATAAGTCAAAATAAAGAAACCTTCTGGTACAATATTTCAAAGTCAAGCCAAATGGCATTGATACTTCTCAGATTACTTATTTTTAAAAGAGCTTTAAAATATTATTATTTATTAATTATTATTGGATAAAGACGGAGAAATAGAGACTGGAGGAAGAGATTGAGGGAAAGAGACATAGAAACACCTGAAGTCCTACAGCACTCATGAACTCCCTGCAGATGGGATTTAGGGACTTGAACTTGTCTCTCTGAATATTGTAATGTGTGTGCTTAATCAGGTTCACCACAGCCTTATACCTCAACTTATTTTTTTTGTGATCAGAAAAATATTTTTTGGAAGGATAATGCCTCACCTGGTTGAGAGTATATGTTCAAGTCTTTGGTTCAAGACCCTTCTTTCCCAAGGAGAAAAGCAGTGCTACCAAAGCTTCTCTGTCTCTATTACTTTCTATCTTCTATTCCCTGACTATTTCTGTTTGTATCAAATAAATAAATAAATAAGTAAATAAATAAATAATGAATGAATGAAAAAGACACTTTAAAGATGACATCGTAGACAGTGGAGTTTGAATCCTGTTTCTGTTCTATCATTCACATAATTATTTAGAGTGATTTAATAATGAATGACAAGATGATGAGATAAGATGATGAGACAATTCCATATAATTCCCACCACCAGAGTTTCATATCCCCTCCCCTTCATTGGGAGCTTCCTATTCTTCATCCCTCTGGGAGTACGGACCAAATATCTTTATGGGATACAGAAAGTGGAAGTTCTGGCTTCTGTAATTGCTTCTCCACTGGACATGGCATTGACAGTTCAAACCATACATACTTCCAGCCTGTTTCTCTCTTTCTTAGTGGGATAAGGCTCTGAAGGGGTGAGGTTCCAGGACACATTGGTGAGTTCATTTGCCCAGAGATGTCAGGTTGGCATCATCAGAGCAACTGCAATTTGGTAGATGGAAGGCATTAAGACATAAAGCAGAACAAAAGGCTTAATAAAAGTATAGCAGATGAGATTTAGAGTCTCCATTCTGGAAGAAGCTAGGAAATATATTTTAGGAGTCTATTCCAAGGGGCCCGTGACTTTACTAATTATTGTCTGAGCCTGGCAGCTAACATGCAGGTGGGCTATAAGTATTGTCTGGGTAGATGGTGTCAGAGCTGAGAATAGAACCAGAAGCTGGAACAGGGCAGAGAGTAGTTCCTAAATATGGTAAAAGTATACAAATACCATTAACTGTAAATCCCATAGATCTGACCCAGGGCACGTATCTATTCTTATTTAGCACAAAAGTTTGTGTAAACTCTGCATCCCTGTAGGTCTGAGCTCACACTCCATGGTCATAGCTAGGAACATTCTAGGCTGTACTCATTTCAGAATCAGTCTTCCTTGAGTGGAAGAGTATGTTGACGTAGCCTGTCTTCAGAGAATGGGGTGGTCCCTATCATTTTTGCTCTACATGGAGAACAAAGTCCTGTAGAAGCCTATGATATTGTTCCTGGAGGAGATGACCAGTGACGGTGGCGAGAGGGATCTAATAAAGGTCTAGGCTCAGGATCCCTGACTAGGGCCCTTTCTGAAAGTACTGGCCTGGTAGTGACCAAAAATGTCATTCCTTTTGTACTTTGTTTGACAGGGTTAGTAAGGGTGATTGAGGGAAGTAAAACTGGAAGTATGTGAGGAGGGTATCTAGGTCTAAGTAGAAACTATTTGATTAGGTATTTTATGGTGTCTTTCTTAGGTCTTTCTACTTGCTTGTAAACTGAATGTATTTGGACATTGCACTTAAGTTGTTAAAATATTTCTAATAATAACTCCTTTTTGAAATATTAAATCATTAGTCTTAGACCAGGTACATCAGAAGTAATTGGTCCTACCAGTACCTAAGATATACTTATTTGTAAGCAGCATTAAATGACATAGTCATAGTAAGGTCTTATATTATAGAATAAATCCTAACCATGGGATTTTCAAAGTAAACCAAGTTCCCAAATAACTTGGTTGTAATTATAATTTATATTGCCTTCTTAAACTCTAATACTTCAAGAAACCTTCCACATTCTCTATAAAACTCAGATTTTTGGGGGTCTGGGTGGTAGCGCAGCAGGTTAAGCCCACATTGCGTGAAGTGCAAGGACCAGCCTAAGGATCGCAGTTCTAGCCCCTGGCTCCCCACCTGCAGGAGGGTCATTTCACAGGCGGTGAAACAGGTCTGCAGGTGTCTCTCTTTCTCTCTCCCTCTCTGTCTTTCCCTCCTCTCTCCATTCCTCTCTGTCCTACCCAACAACAATGATATCAATAACAAAAACAATAATAATAACCACAACAATGATTAAAAAAAAAATCCAAAGGAAAAAAATAGCCTCCAGCAGCAGTGGATTGGTAGTGCAAGCACTGATCCCCAGCAATACTCCTTGAGGCCAAAAATAAATAAATAAATAAATAACCTTTTTTTTTCTAGTCCTGGAATCTCTGGGGATTTACCTGTTTTTCTTCATGCTTCTCTCGATCCATACCATTTGATAGTGCATCTTCTCTCAACCAAACTAATGCAACTACCTCAACATGTTTCACTTCAGACTATGTCCAGAGACGCCAGGCCTGAGATTTCAACTCTATAGCTCCAGTACTCTGGTGAGACCTTTCCTAGCTCATAAGACTCCTTAATTCCATTTGGAGTGGCGCATTTCCTAACAAAATTACGGAGCCTACATATAGAACAGGGCCCAAGTTGATATAATTTTCTACATAATTGTGAGAAAAGGCCCTTTAGTTTTAGCCCTCAGGTGTTTATTCAGCCCATCTGTTTTCAGATGTTTATCAGTCCCATCTGTCTGCTGACCCCTGACCCTCGCATGTCTGTGTGACTATGTCTATGTGACTATAAAGATGTCCTATTTTTAGTCAAAGTTAACTTAAACCACCCAGCTCCCTCCTCACTTCCCATACATCTTCTCCTTTCCCCCTCCCCAAATACAGCTAGATTGTGAGCCAACTCCCAGTCTCCAATGGGAAGAGGACAGTTTATTGTTATCTCCTAATAAGTATAAAAAGTTCTGAAGACCGGGTGGTGGGAATTGTGTGGAGTTGTACCCCTCCTATCCTACAGTTTCGTTAATGTCTCCTTTCATAAATAAATAAATAAATAAATAAATAAATAAATAAATAAATAAGAAAAGAAATAAAAATAAATGGCCATTAAAAAAATGTTGGGCCAATAAAGAAATTGGCTGAGTTAAGGGCTGGGAGACAGCAAAATGGTCATGCAAAAAGACTTCCAGTCCTGAGAGACCAAAAGAAAATGGCTGACCACTCCTATATTAATATTGTAAAAGTTGGTATGGATGTATACAGTACAAAGAGATGATAAAAGTTGCTTTTAAAAATAAATGGATGATATTAATGTTTGAGCTATTCAACTAAGAAAGATTCAATAAATTGACTTTTCAGACTAGATGCTTCTTATATAATTTGACTTTCTAAACTATCATAAGAAAATAAATTTTGCTTCATTGTTGATCTGCCCAAATAATTTCATTTATTTTAAATTTCTTCAGGGAGGTCTTGAAAAATAGGGCTAAGCATGCACTTCTTCTTTTTTCAAAATTGATTGTATCTGCCCTTTAATATCCTGACGATTTCATTATTCAGAAATATTTTTGAAGCCACAGTCACCTTTGCCACTGGTGAAATTTGTATTATATGCTTCTCTCAGAAGAAATTCTTTCAATTTAGATATCATGTAGTGTCTCAACGCTTTTCTCTTGGGTCTTAAAAAAATATTTCACTCTTAAGTATTATAGCATGAAAAATACTGTACTTTCTGGTTTTATGGAAAATTATATACTATTTTTAAAAATTCCTCTAATTTTTATTTATGAAATTTTTATTTTATAAAGACAGAAATGGAGAAGAAAAGGGGAGAAAGAGAGAAAGAGAGAGAGAGACCTGCTCACTGCTTCACCACTTGTGAAACTTCTCAACTACAGGTGGGGAACAATTGCTTGAACTCAGGTACTTGAGCATGGTAATGTTCTACCAAGTGTGCCACCCCCAAGTCCACCAAAATCAAACATCATTTTTTAATGTTTTTCTACTTTTAATGTTATTTATATATTTATTATTGGATAGAGACAGAAATTGAGTGGGAAGGGGGAGATAGAGAGGGAAAGAGAAGGAGAGATACTTACAGCCTTGCTTCACCACTTGTGAAAGTTTCCCCCTACATCTGGGACCAGGGGCTTGAACCTGAATCCTTGTGCACTGTAATGTGAGCAATTAACTGGGTGCACCACTGCCTGGGCCCTTAATGTTATTTCTTAATGTCCCAGGCAGTGTTTATCATTGCCTATGCGATACTTTAGTTTTACATAACACTTTAAAACACAATTTTGCTAGTTGTAAGATAATAACAAAATGGCTTTTTTTTTTTTTTTATAGTGGTAGGGTATAATGCTCTGGATTTGAATCTTTGTGTTAAACTCTATTTGAAAATCCAGAAATAAAGATATAAAAGCCTGACTTTTCAGCAGGATATCCTCAAGTTCTGAATAGAAAAGACCTCCATCCTGGGGATTCTGTGTCAGCTAGATTATTAGTCAGGTTTAAAAGAGCTTTCTCAGACAAGTAATATCCAAAAGAATTCATTACTACTAAACCAGACATACAAAAGATACTGAAGATGTTGGATGGTAGGGCAATCTGGCTGTGACAAGAGTTGATTCGGCTGATCTGGCTGTCTAGGCGGGTGTCCCCTTCCTCCCTCACTGCCCCATGTGTGTCCCTCTGGAAGCTGCATGCTTGGTCGAAGAGGTCAGCCTTTCCTGAATAGAGATGGACTGGTCTTAGGTCAGGGTATATGAGTAGCTGCGTTCCCCTGCTAGAACCTGCAAACAAGCTCTCAAGATACTGAAGATGCTTATGAACTGTAAATATAGAATGGTCCAATACCCAAGGGTGAAACAAAGTCAGAGGAATAAGCAAAGTTTAATGAAGATTATATGCTCAGACAGCAGAACTGAGGTTATGTAAGGGCTGAGGTACCATAAGGGGGAAACAGGGATGGTCTAATGGATTTTGGTGGAAGGATATTGGTGCTTTTGTCGGGGTAGTGGTGGATTAACACATTTTGAGGAGATGAGAAATTATACTTCTAAAATGTTACCTAGCAAATAAAAACTAGCATTTAATTAAGGGAAAAAAACAAACAAACTCAGCATTATTATCACCTATACAAACTAAGCTCTTTCAGTTTCCTTGATCCTTCCATTCTTCCTTCCTTTCTTCATCCTGTTCTTTTCTTTCTTTCCTTCCTTCCTTCCTTCCTTCCTTCCTTCCTTCCTTCCTTCCTTCTCTCTTTCCTTCCTTCCTTTCATCCTTCCTTGTAGACTTTCTTCTTCTGCCACTAGGGTTTCTGTTGTGAATGTGTGCCTGTAGAACTCCACTAATCTTGAAAGTCATTTTTCCTATTTTTAATTTCTGATTTGATAGAGGGTGGGAGACAGAGAGAGGGGAAAAGGGAGAAAGATACTGAGAGAGGAAGAGACACAGCATGACTCTACCTCTCTGAGGCTTCACCCTGCTAGTGAGGACCGGGGACTTTAATTTAGATCATGTCGTGTGGTAGTTTGTGCAATCTATTGGGTGGGCCACCACCAAGGCCCACAAAATGTACTTCTTACTCTCAGTCCAGTAAAAGAGTTGAGAAGTTCTGCAATGTATCAACTCTCACTCAACTATCTTATAGAGATAGAAAATACATTTATTATATGTTTATGGAAGAAAGATCACAACAGCATTTAATCTGGCACATATTCATGCCAGGGATTGAATTTAAGCCCTCCCAATCCTTAGGCATACAAGTCAGGTACACTGCCACTTCACATTTCCCTGACCATTTATATATATATATATATATATATATAAATTTTATTTTACAAAATTACTTATCAATAGGGGTTTAAATCCATACCTTTCCCACCACTAGCGTTCTGAATCTTCAGTCTCTCCACTTCAATCCACTATAGTTACCCTAAATTTGTAGATATGGACTAACTATCATCTCTACAGCTATCTGTCCACATTTATACATAATTGCCTTCCTTTTCTCCTGATTCAATCCTCTCTTCCTCTCCAAGCCACTCATGACAACATAACTGTCTCCATATGTCCCTCTCCTTTTCATTATCTCTATCTCTGGGTGCTGATGGAGCTGGAGTTCAGAGACTTTTAATATAATATAAAGTTATATTATATAAAGTTATCTTATCACTTCTCCCCAGCTGGGAGTATGGGGCAAGGTTGTTTTGGGGGTGCCGAAGGTAGTAGCTCCTGTAATTGTTTCTTCTCTGAGCATGGGTCAACAGGTTGGTCCATACCCCTCAGCCTGTTTCTATCGTTCCCTAGTGAACCAGAGCTCTGGAGGTGCAAGGATCCAGGACACATTGGTGAGGTCATCTGATGAAAGAATTCAGGATGGAGACATGATAGCATCTGTCACTTGGTGCCTGGAAGGTGGCATGACCTAAGTTGAGACAAAATGGTTAATGAACAGGAACCAAAAAGAAGGATTAGAGCAAATGAAATTAGGGATTTTAGGGAAGAAGAAAGCTAGAAGGACCATTTTAGGCATGTTCATGGAGGTACACAACTATGGTAGTTTTGCTTGAGTTTGATAGCTAGCCTGAAACTGGACAAGGATATTGTCTGAGAGAATGGTGTCAGAGTAGAGAAAAGGGCTAGAAAGTTGGAATAGGGCAGAGAGTAGTTCTCATTTTTGAAAAAAAAAATCTGTGGCTAAAATGAACTATTTAACTCAATCCATCTAACCCAGAGCCCATTATTTATATTTATACTTATACTCATACTCATATTTATACTTATATTTATATACCAGAGCCTGTGTAACCTCTAAATCTCTATTAGTCTGATCTCACAGCTTCTGGTCACAGCTGGGAACACTGCAGGTTGCATTCATTTTAGGACCAGTCTTTCTTAAAGGGCAGGCAGTATACCTCAGCCTCCCTTCAGAGACTAGAGCTATCCCTAGAGTCATTGCTTTATGGTGAGGAAAAGGTCCTGAGAGGGTCCATAATGACCCTGGGTCCATACTCCCAGAGGGATAAAGAATAGGAAAGTTATCAAGGGAGAGGATGAGATACTGGATTCTGGTGTGGGAATTGTGTGGATTTGTACCTCTCTTACCCTGTGGTTTTTGTTAGTGTTTACCTTTTATAAATAAAAATTAATAATAATAATAATAATAATGGCCCTTTTGGTTATTATCATACCTCCTCATCACCTCTGGGGCCCTAGTTAGGGAATCCTTGGATTCCCACACACATATGATGGGCCTAAGGCATCCCTCTCTCCACCACTAGCAATCACTTCCTTATGGAAGTATGGACCCAGGGTCATTATGGGGTGCAGAAGGTGGAAGGTCTGGCTTTTGTAATTGCTTCCCCACTGAACATGGGAGTTGGCAGGTCAATCCATACTCAAAGTATGTCTCTCTCTTTCCCTAGTGGGGAGGGACCTGGAGAAGTGGGGCTTTAGGACACATTGATGGGGTTGTCTGCCCAGGGAAGTCCGGTTGGCATCATGTTAGCATCTGGAACCTGGTGGCTGAAAAAAGAGTTAACATATAAAGCCAAAGAAATTGTTGACTAATCATGAACCTAAAGGCTGGAATAGTACAGATGAAGAGCTGAGGGGTCTCTTTTTTGTAGATAGCTAGTAGGCATATTTTAGTTATATTTCAAAGGGCCCACGACTACACTAAGTTTTTTTTTTTTTTCCCCTGAGCCTAAAATCTGATATGCAGGTGGATCCAAGTTATTGTCTGGGGAGATGATGTCATGGCTGGAAAAAGGGCTAGAAAGCTGGATCAAGGAAGAAAGTAGCTCCCAAATATGGGAAATGTTTATCAGTATTGTTGACTGTAAACCCATCGATTTGATTTGATATGGGGCCCATGCTCAGCTTAGGAACCTATGTGATCTCTGCATCACTGTAAATCTGTGCTCACATTCTGTGGTCATGAGTATGATTGTTCTAAGCTGTCCCAATTTCAGGACCCATCTTCCTCAGGTGGAGCATAGAGTATGTTGTCCAGCCTCCCTTCAGAGGATGGAACATTCTCTACCGTTGTTGATTCATGTATAAGACAAGGTTCTATGTGGGCCCACAAAGGGGTCTATTGTGTTGTTCCTAATAGAGAGAGATGAGCAATAACAATGGAGAGAGTGATCTATTTTAGATTTAGGCCCATCATGTCTGTTTTGGAATCTCAGGACTCACTGACTAGGGTCCCAGCTGATGGGGTGTTCTGTAATGACTACAGAGTCATCATTAAAGTATGCCAGTCGCTTGCCCCAAAAGGGACATTATTAAGTCAACCAGTCTATTGCACTTATCCAACTTTTGTAGTGCTCTCTTTATCTGATGATCTTAGACTTTCTCTCAGTTGTTTAGACATTGAGTATCATTTGTTAAGCCCAGCCAAGATTAGGTTTTTGGGATCTGTCTTCTTTGGGACTTTCTGCTATGTTGCCCAGCTAATTTGGTCTAAGTCAAATCAATTAGAGAATTTATGATGTTTGCTTTAGGTACTTCAACTATTATTGAGCACTTTGACTTTGAGTTAATTCCCTCCTGCTTATGTATATGTGTACACCTGTACCCAATTTTACTTAAATGAAGTGCCATCTAATGTGGATATAGGTAATCCTGTGTATTAAGAAAGGTCTCACCAGCTTTGAAAAGTTGTGAGGTTGACTTCTCAGGCTCAGTATTTCTGGTTACATTCTACAGTAGGAATTCAGTAGCAGCATAATGTGGGGTGGCAGCACCAGTAGCGATTTGGTTGAAGGCAACAGAGGTGGTATGGTGGTGAAGAATCATAGAGAAGGAATATCAAGAAGTATAGTCTTAGAAATACCAGGAGTAGGAATAATGAGGATTTTAAAGTGAATGCAGGGTGTTTCTTATAGTGTTAAAAAGAGCTAAGAATATCAATAACTAATTATTATTATAATCAGGTTAATTGGGGGTTGTTTTCTATAATAATCCAATGGCTAGTATATATCTTAATATACTTGACTTCACTATGCTTTGAACCCTTTTAGTGGTATCTGAACCTCTTTGTATTTTAGATACTTAGAAGGCCAAAAGGTCTTGATCTGTGTGGCCTAAAGCTGTAGTTGATTTAGATGTTTACAGTGCTATATTTGCAGATGTATTTTTAGAGCTTGAACAATTTAATTCCATTATCAGAGTCTGATCATTTTGCAGATCTAAGATATTAAATGTTTAGGCTAAAGCAAATATTTGTGCTTAGGGTTATGGTCTAGGCAGTTATGGAACTTGAGGTATTAAATCTATTCCCCCCAGATATGTCATATTAATAGTGATAGGAGTAAGTAGTGATAGGACTAAAATTTCACATCTTTCCCACTACCAAGAGTCTGTGCCCTTCTCCCTCTCCCCCATAGGTAACCACTATAGTTTTCCAATTTAAATATGTGCTGTGTCTGGTTGTTTTAGTGTGTTCAGTTCTCTAAATTACACATATGAATGAGACCATCCTGTAGCTTTCCTTTACCTCTTTGCTTACTTCACTAAGCATAATGTTCTTAAGTTCCATTAATTTATCCCAAAGGATATAAAATCATCTTTTTATTGCTGAGTATTAAGTATATGTCTCATAACTTTTTCATCCAATCATCTGTCGAGGGATATTTTGGTTGATTCCAAATTTTTGCTATTGTGGATAATGCAGCTATGAACATGTAGGTACATATATCCCTTCAAATTAGTGATATCTCTTTTGGATAAATGCCAAGGAGTGGAATTGCTGGATCATAAGGTATTTCCATCTGTATTTGCTTAAGGATTTTCTATACTTTTCTCCATAATTGTTGTACCACTTTGTATTCTCAACAGCAGTGTAATAGAGTTCCTTTCTGTCCACATCCTTTCCAACATCTATCCTCTCCCATTTTGTTGATGAAGACCATTCTTACAGTCATGAGGTGGTATATCAATGTGTTTTTAATTTGCATTTCTCTGGTAATGAGTGAATTAGAGCATTTATGCATATGTCTGTAGGCCATGAATATCTCTTCTTTGGAGAACTATCTATCTTCTGCCCACCTCTTCACTGGGTTGTTCTTTTACTTTTTGTTGATCTGTATGATTTCTTTGTAGATGTTTGATATCAAGTCTTACCTGAAGTATGATGTGTGAATATGCTCTCTTATTTGCTGGGTTTCCTGTTTATCTTTATGGGGTTTTTTGTTTGTTTGTTTGTTTTGTTTTTATGTATAGAAGCTTTTTGATATAGTCCCACTTGTTCAAACTTGTTTTTGTTTCCCTTGCCCATGGAGTGAAGTCTCCAAGTATGTCTTTAGTGTTAATGTCATAAAATGTTTCATCAATATGTTCTTCTATATATTTTATGTTTTTAGGTTTGCTATCCAGATCCTTAATCCATTTTGAGTTAATTTTGGTGTATGATGTTAATTGGTGTTCTAGTTTCATTTTTCTACATGTGGCTATCCAATTCTGCCAGCACCATTTGTTAAAGAGACTTTCTTTTCCGCAATGGCTATATTTGGACCTCTTGTCATATATGAAGTGTCTGTACAGATGTGGGTTGAGTTCTGAACTCTGTATCCTGTTCTATTGGTCCATATGACCATTTTAGTTCTGATTTTCATTCCAACACTGTTTTGATTACTATGGATTTGTAGTATAACCTAAACTGAGGTACCGTGATACCTCCATTTTTCTTCTTTTTCATTAGCAGTGTTTTTGCTATTAGTGGTTTTTCAAAGTTCCACATGAATTTTTGAATAATCTGTTCAATTTCCTTGAAATATGTCACTGGAATTTTAGTAGGGATTGATTGAATCTATAGATTGCTTTTGGCAGAATCCAAAAAGGAAACACTGACAAAAACCATAGGATAACAAGGGTACAACTCACACAATACCCACCACCAAAACTCTATACCTACCCCCTCCCCTGATAGCTTTCCTGTTCTTTAACCCTCTGGGAGTATGGACCCAGGGTTATTATGGGGTGCAGAAGGTGGAAGGTTTGGCTTCTGTAATTGCTTCCCTCTGAACATGGGCCTTGGCAGGTTTACCCATACTCTCTTTCCCTAGTGGGGCAGGGTTCTGGGGAAGCAGGGCTCCAGAACACATTGGAACCCCAGGGAAGTCCAGTTGGCATCATGTTAGCAACTGGAAATTGGTGGTTGGAAAAAGAGTTAACATATAGAGCCTGGAAACATACTCTATGTTCCATCTGAGGAAGATGGGTCCTGAAATTGGGGCAGCATGGAACGTTCCTACTCATGACCACAGAATGTGATGCAGAGACCACATAGGCTCCTAAGCTCAATATGGGCCCTGAATCAGATCAAATCAATGGATTTTACATTCAACTGTATTTATATACCTTTCCAATATTTGGGAGCTACTCTGTTTTCTGATCCAGGTTTCTGGTCTTTAATCCAGCCATGACATAATCTCCCCAGACAATAACTTAGATCCTATCAGATGTCAGGCTCAGGGAAAAAAAAAACTAGTATAGTTATGGCCCCTTTGGAATATAACTAAGATAGGACTACTAACTATCTATGAAACCAAGAAAACCCCCCCCAACTCTTCATATGAACTTTTACAGCCTTTAGGATCATGATTAGTCAAAAATCATGTTATTTTTATCTTTCTTTTTGCTGATATGGTGGGTTACATTTATTTACTTACAGATGCTGAAACATCCCTGTTTCTGAAGAGTTTGAGGGGGATGGGTATTAGTATATATTTTGTAAAATTCATTAGTATAACCACAAAGGACTGAGCTTTTGTTCTTATGTAGGCTTTGGATTACTGTTTCAATTTCTTTACTAGTGATTGACCTGCTATATGCATCAGCTTCCTCTCTTGTCATGGTTGGCAGTTGGTATGACTCTAAGAATGTGTCCTTTTTCCCAAAGCTGTCAAATTTGGTTTCATACAGATGTCCATAATATTATTGCATAATCCTTTGAATTTCTACATCATTTGTAGAAATCCCTTTTTTCATTTTTGAGAGATTTACCATAGCATTCTCTTTCTTTCTCTTAGTGAGCGTAGCTAGTGGATTATCTATTTTATTTATTCTTTCAAAGAAACAGCTCTTGGTTTCATTAACTTTTCTTTTAGTTTTTATTTAAAAAAGGATTAATTAACAAAACCATAGGGAAAGAGGGGTACAATTCCACACAATTCCCACCACCCAATCTCCATATCCCACCCCCTCCCCTGATAGCTTTCCCACTCTCTATCCCTCTGGGAGCATGGACCCAGGGTCATTGTGGGTTGCAGAAGGTAGAAGATCTGGCTTCTGTAATTGCTTCCCTGCTGAACTTGGGCGTTGACTGGTTGGTCCATACTCCCAGTCCCTAGTAGAGTGGGTCTCTGGGGAAGCGGAGCTCCAGGACACATTGGTGGGGTCTTCAGTCTGGCCGGCATCCTGATGATATCTGGAACCTGGTGACTGAAAAGAGAGTTAACATACGAAGCCAAACAAATTGTTGAGCAATCATGGACCCAAAGCTTGGAATAGTGGAGAGGAAGTGTTAGGGGGGTACTCACTGCAAACTCTAGTGTACTTCTGCTTTCAGGCATATATTTTGCAGTAGTTTACGGAGACATGTGAACATATGCTCTCTCTCACAGAAACTGGTGTATATCTAGGTTTTGGGACTTTGTTAGAAAGTGAACCACCTGAGATGAAATTAGAGTATACTATGAAAGGAAAGGTCTCACCCAAGTAATGAAGTTGAAGGGTTGTCATTCCACACATGAAGTCTCTGGACACAGTCTGAAGTGAAGCATGCTGAGGTGGCAATCATTGTGTTGGTTAGGTTGTGATCAGCAGATGCAATATTATTTGATATGGATTGGGAGAGGCATACGGGAAAGTGGGCCCGATCCAATGGTTCCAGGACTGGGGAAAGTAGAGGCTCCATAGTGGAGATGTGAGGTTCCTGCTGTCTTAGGGTTCAAAAAGACAATCGATAGTTAATGTTATCATCACATTATTTGGTAATTGGGTTAACTTTGAAAAGTCCTTTTGTTAGGGTTTGCTGTACAGTACCCAGTATCTTGTATATAGCGGTGCTATTGGATGCTTCTGATTTACTTGGTCTAGGCTTTTGAGAGAGTCTGCATATCAATTACACAGCCTATATATTGAAAAGATTCAGTTTGTGTTTTGAAAAACTTTGAGACATACAATTAATTTCCCCCACTCATATTAATTAACTAGTGATTTATATGACTACATTTTACTAGGAGTGTACATAAACACCGTTCCCACCACCAAAAGACTGTGACACATCCTTTTCACCCACTCCCACCCCCCACTGGCCCAGGAAGCTGCATGTCTACCCCTCACCACAGGGTTTTTACTTTGGTGCCCTATTTACAATTTGGTCAGGTCCTGCTTTTAGTTTCCCTTTCATATCTTCTTCCTCAACTTCTGTTGATGAGTGGGATCATCCCATACTCATCTTTATCTTTCTTTGTTATTTATTTATATTTTTAAATATTTATTTTATTTATTTCCTTTTGTTGCCCTTGTTGTCATCTTTATCTTTCTGACTTAGCTCACTTAACATAATACCTTCTAGCTCTGTCCAAGATGGGTCAGAGAAGGTGTGTTCATTGTTCTTGATAGCTGCATAGTATTCCATTGTGTATATATAAACCACAGCTTTCTCAGCCACTCATCTGTTGTTGGGCACCTGGGTTGCTTCCAGGTTTTAGAAATTATGAATTGTGCTGCTATGAACATAGGAGTACACACCTCTTTTTTGTTGGGTGTTATGGAGTCCTTGGGGTATAACTTAGGAGAGGAATTACTGGATTATATGGAAGGTTCATGTCTAGCCTTCTGAGAGTTTTCCAGACTGCTCTCTACAGAGGCTGTACCAATTTACATTCCAACTAGCAATGTAAAAGGTTTCTTCTGTCCCCACAACCTCTCCAGCATTTGTTGCTGCAGTCTTTTTTGATGTATGCCATTCTTACAGGAGTGAAGTGGTATCTTGGGATGGGGTCATTTGCTTTTTGGTGCTAAGTTTTTGATGGGGTCATTAGCTTTTTTGGTGCTAAGTTTGCTGAGCTCTTTATATATTCTGTGATTAATTTCTTGTCTGATGTATGGCATGTGAAGTTCTTCTCCCATTCTGTGAGGGGTCTCTTTGTTTGTTTAATAGTTTCTTTGGCTGTGCAGAAGATTTTCAATTTGATGTAGTCCCATTGGTTTGTTTCTGCTTTAGTCTTCCTTGCAATAGGGTTTGATTCATCAAAGATGTCCTTGAGGTTTAGGTGGGAAACTGTTTTACCAATATTTTCCTCTAAATAGCTGATTGTTTCTGGTCTGACATCTAGGTCTTTGATCCATTTGGAGTTGATTTTTGTTTCTGGTGAGATAAAGTTGTTCAATTTCATTCTTCTGCATGTTATAACCCAGTTTTCCCAGCACCATTTATTGAAGAGAGTCTCCTTTTTCCATTTAATCCTTTTGGCCCCCTTACCAAAGATTAGATGTCCATAAGTGTGGCGATTTATTTCTGAGTTTCAATTCTGTTCCACTGGTCTGTGTGCCTATTTTTGTTCCAGTACCATGCTGTTTTGATGATGATGGCTTTATAATATAGTTTAAGTTCTGGAAGTGTGATGCCTCCATTTCTGTTTCTTTTCCTTAAGATGGTCTTGGCAATTCTAGGTGTTTTCATCTTCCAGATAAATGATTGTAGTGTTTGTTATATTCTCTTAAAGAAGCTTGGTGGAACTTTGATGGGAATTGCATTAAATTTGTATATGGCTCTGTGGAGAATATTCATTTTGATGATATTTATTCCTCCAATCCATGAGTATGGGATACCTTTCCATTTCTTGGTATCAATTTCTATTTCCTTGAGTAGCGACTCATAGTTTTCAGTATATAAGTTTTTCACTTCTTTGGTCAATTTATTCCTAGGTATTTGATTGATTTTGCTGAAACAGTAAATGGGAGTGATATCTTGATGTCTTCTTCAGATTTAGTGTTTGCATAAAGGAATGCCACTGATTTTTGTACATTGATTTTGTAGCCTGATACCTTGCCTAATAACTTCCAGTAGTTTTCTGCTAGATCCTTTAGGTTTTTCTATGTATACTATCATATCATCTGCAAATAGTGAGAGCTTGACTTCTTCCCTTCCAATCTGCATTCCTTTGATATCTTTCTCTTGCTTGATTGCTATTGCAAGAAATTCCAATACTATGTTGAAGAGTAATGGTGACAGTGGACAGCCCTGTCTAGTCCCTTATCTGAGGGGAAACATTTTCAGCTTCTGTCCATTGAGTATGATGTTGGCTGTAGGTTTGCTATATATGGATTCCACTATTGTGAAGAATTTCCCATCTACTCCCATTTTTTGTAGTGTTTTGAGCATAAATGAAAGCCTTTGTCAAAGGCTTTCTCTGCATCTATTGAGATAATCATGTGGTTTTTGGCTTTGCTTTTATTGATGTGGTGAATGACATTGATTGACTTACGGATGTTGAACCAGCCTTGCATTCCTGGGATGAATCCCACTTGGTCATGATGAACAATCTTTTTGATATGTTTCTGTATCCGGTTGGCCAAGATCTTGTTTAATATTTTGGCATCTATGTTCATCAGAGATATTGGTCTGTAGTTTTCCTTTTTTGTTCTGTCCCTATCAGCTTTTGGTATCAGGGTGATGTTGGCTTCATAGAAGGTGGAAGGGAGTATTCCTGTTTTTCAGTCTTATGGAATAGCTTAAGAAGTATGGGTATTAAGTGTTTCCTGAAAGTTTTGTAGAATTCATTTGTGAAGCCATCTGGTCCAGGACTTTTGTTGTTGGGGAGATTCTTAAGAACGGTTTCAATTTCTTTGTCTGTGATTGGTGCATTTAGATTTTGTAGTTCTTCTTGGTTCAGTTTTGGAAGTGCATAGGTTTCTAGGAATTGTTTCATTTCTTACAGATTCTCTAGCTTGGTGGCATATAGTTCTTTATAGACGTTTCGCAGGATTCTCTGGATTTCTGTGGTGTCAGTTGTGATATCTCCTGCATCGTTTACAATTCTATTAATTTGAGTCTTCTCTCTTTTTTGTTTGGTGAGTCTGGCTAGGGGTTTGTCAATTTTGTTTAATCTTTCAAAGAACCAACATTTGGCTTCGTTGATCTTTTGTATGGTTCTTTTATTTTCGATATTGTTTATTTCTGCTCTAACTTTAGTGATTTCTATCCTTCTGGTTGCTTTAGGGTTCCTTTGTTCCTCTTCCTCTAAGTCCTTGAGATGTGCACTAAGGGTGTTCATTTGAGCTTTTTCTTGGTGTTTAATATGTGATTGTATGGCTATAAGTTTCCCTCTTAGTACTGCTTTAGCTGTGTCCCAAATATTTTGATAGGTTGTGTCTTCATTTTCATTAGTTTCCAGGAACATTTGAATTTCCTGCTTGAGTGAGTCTCTGACCGAGTGGTTCTTAAGGAGCATGTTGTTTAGTTTCCAAATTCTGTGTCTTTTAGTAATTTTCTGTTTGTTGTTAAATGTTATTTTTACTCCATTGTTGTCTGAGAAGATACTTGGGATGATTTCAATGCTCTTGAATTTATTGATGCTGCCTTTGTGGCCTAACATGTGGTCTATCCTTGAGTATGTGTTATGTGGATTTGAAAAGAAGGTGTATTCCAGTTTTTTGGGGTGGAGGATTCTGATAATGCCCAAGAGGTCTAGTCTGTCTATCTCTTCATTCAATTCTCTTGTATCTTTATTGGTTCTCTGCTTTGTTGATCAGTCTAAGTGTGAGAATGGGGTATTGAAGTCTCCCACTATTATTGTATTTCTATTGATGTATTTTTGAAATTCTTTCAGTAAGTGCTTAAGGTATTTAGATGGTCCCTCAATGGGTGCATAGATGTTAATAATTGTTAAGTCTTCTTGGCTGATTGATCCTCTAATCATTATGTAATGTCCTTGCCTATCTTTTATTACTTTATTTAATTCAAAATCTATCATGTCTGAGATGAGAATGGCTGTTCCTGCCTTTTTTTGTGGTCCGTTAGCCAGTATGATAGTTTTCCATCCTTTCACTTTAAGTCTGTGTTTATCTTGTTGTGACAGATGGGATTCTTGCAAGCAGCATATGGTTGTGTTATGTTTTCTGATCCATCACCCCACCCTGTGCCTTTTGATGGGTGAGTTTAAGCCATTGACATTTATTGATATTATGGATTTTTTTTGTATTGTATTGTTCAAAAAAAAATTTTTTTTGTTTGCTCTGATGTATTGCCAGTATTATAGTGATGTTCTTGTTTATAAGAGGTCTTTTAGAACCTCTTTAAGGTCCGGTTTGGTGATGGTTGCCTCATTTAACTGTTGTTTGTCTAAGTAGTTTTTGATCCCTCCATCTAGTTTGAATGAAAGTCTAACAGGATATATTATCCTTGATTGAAACCCTTTTTCATTCCGGGCTCGATAGATATCTTGCCATTCTCTTCTAACTTTTAGAGTTTGAGTGGAGAAATCTGCAGATAATCTTATAGGTTTTCCCTTATATGTGACTTTTTGTTTCTCTCTTGCAGCTTTTAGGATCCTTTCTTTAACCTTACTTCTTCTCATTGTGACTATGTGTCTTGGTGTCTTCAGGTCTGGGTTGATTCTGTTTGGTACTCTCTGGGCCTCTTGAATCTTGATGTCCTTTCTGTTATTCAGGTCTGGGAAGTTTTCTATTATTTCCTCTAGAATTTTTGCTTCCCCTTCCTCTCTTTCTTCCTCTGGCAGGCCAATTATGCGAATGTTACTTCTTTTGAGATCATCCCATATGTCTCTGTTGTTGTTTTCAGTGTCTCTCAATCTCTTTTTAAGCTCTTTTACCTCTTTCTTCATTTTCTCTAACTCATCCTCTGTCTGACTAATTCTGTTTTCTGCTTCTGTTAGTCTGCTTTCCCTTGCCTAAGCTTCTTTCTTCATTATAGCTATTTCAGCTTTCAGTTCTCTAATTGCCTCAAGATAATCAGTATTTTCCTTGGGGGTCTCAACTGTTGTTTCCCTAATACTGCCATTTCTTTCCTCCAATGTTGTTTTCATTTCTGTGATTAATAAGTTTATTATTGCTTGCATACTTTTCTTATCTATGGTTACTTTTGGCTGATTTGTAATTTCTTCTGGGCTATTGTCTTCATTCATTGGAATAGCAGTTTTATTTGTTTTTGATCTACCCATTTTTTTGATTTATGTGTTTCTTTTTTTATGCAGTGTTGTTCCTCAGTTGTTGTGTCTTAAGCACAAGTAACACTGTACTAAATACCTTTATGATAATTGCACTCACCAACCTCAGGAATTACAGTAGCAACTGAAGCAAGTATTGAAGCAGTTTAATCACTACCAGTTAGCCAAACAATTTCTCCAGTCTGTAAAAAAATAGTAACCAAATCCCAGTGAAGAAGAAAGAGAAAAGAAAGAAGGCATAGCAAGAATAGACAGTCATGCAAATCTATCCACTGTATATTCTAGGGGTAACAAGAGGGGAAAGGGAACTAGAGCAGAGATACACACATAGAGAGTCCACTCTGAGTCAGATTTCTTCCCCAAAATAATTCACAAATTCAGAAAGGCAAAGAAGAAGGAAGGAAAAAGTGTATGACAAGATAAAAAAATAAAAAGAAAGAAAAAAGAGACAAGTGAGAGAAAAGGGAAAAGAAAAGAAAAAGAGCTGTAATTAAAGAGCAGTGAAAATAAAAAAAACACACAGGACTAGACAAGGATGGCTGAAATAGACAGTTATGCAAATATACTGTTAACTGTATATTCTAGGGGTGGCTAAAGGAGCAAGGGAAGTTGAGCAGAGACACTCACAGTGAGAGTCCACACTGAGTCAGAATTCTTCCCCCAAATAATTCCGAAATGTGTATCAGTGAATTCAAAAAAGCACACTGTTTGGTGGTGTGGGGGCAGGGGCCTGTGGCTTTGGAAGTTGTAGTATTAAGGAAGAAAGGATGACAAGAATGAGAAAAAGAAAAAAAAAGAGAGAGAGAGAGAAAAAAAAGAAAAAGAAAAAACAGTCATAAAAGAACAGTGAAAGGAAAGATTTTATTTATTTATTTATTTTTAATTATTTAATTAGCTATGCGGGGTGAGGTTGGGGGTGTTGACTACTTAGAAAGAAAAAAAGGCCAGATTTTTCAGAAGGGTATAGACTTAGAATGAATGATACTCCCTGGTGGGACAGGAATTTGGTAAAGACAGAAGCTCAGCAGGGGAGCCTGCTAGGAGCTGTTCCCCAGGGACTGGTTATGGGGGGGTGGGGAGGGGGAGGAGGTGTGCTTTATAATTAAACGGAAAAAAAATTTCCCCCCTTTTTTCTACTCTATTTATTAACCCAAATTAAGTTATAGTCACCCCCCTGGTGTTACCGTTAGGACCCCTTATTGACTGGCCTACTAAAGGCAGAAAATCCTACCGTTTCCAGAAGATGTGGTCAGAGCTCAAGCCACTAGCAGCTTCTCAGTCTGCCATCTTCCGGGAACCCCTCATTAATTTTTCTAATGGTCTTCTTGTTTTCTATGTCATTAATTTCTGTTCTGATTTTAACTATTTCCTGCTGACTGCTGGATCTTTGTGTTGCTCCATTTCTAGTTGACTGAGGTGGTTTGTTAGACTATTTACTAGTGATTTCTCTTATTTATTAATGTGGGTCAATATTCTATGAACTTTCCTCTATGAACTTTCCTCTCAGCACTGCTTTATCTGCATCATCTTATAGGGTCTGGTAATTGGCTTCTCCATGTACATTGATATTGAAGTAATTCTTAATTTATTTTTTGATTTCTTCAATGACCCATTTATTATTTAGAAGCATATTGTTTAGTATCCAGGGTTTAGGGAGATTTCTTTTCATTTCTTTGTTGATTTCTAGTTTCATGCCTTCATGTTCTGAAAGGATTCATTTTATATTTTTAATATTTACATATTTGTTCAGACTGTCTTTGTGGCCCAGCATACAATCCTTGTATATGTTCCATATGTACTTGAGAATAATGTGTATCCACTACTTTTGGGGTGAAAAGTTCTGTATATATCTATTAGGTCCATTTCATCTATGGTTTCATTTAAGTTCATTATTTTTCTATTGATTTTTTGTCCAAATGTTCTATCTCTTGTCTGTTGAAATCTTCTACTATGACCAATGTCTCCCACAAGTTCAGTAAGTGTTTGCTTTATATATTTGGGTGCTCCTAAGTTGGGGGCATATATATTCATGATGGGTATATCTTTTTGTTGGATTGATACTTTTAAGGATTATGTAATGTCCTTCTCTATCTCTGACTACTTTCTTTGCCTGAAAATCTATTTTTGATCAGAGAATAGAATAGCTGTCCCTGACCTTTTTGTGAGTTATTAGCTTGGAACATCTTCTTCAACCTCTTTTATTCAATTTCCATTTGCCTCTTCTTTGGATGTGTGTTTCCTGAAGACATATAATAGATGTATCCTGTTCTTTAATCCATTTAGTTCTTCTGAGTCTTTTGACAGGTGAATTTAGGCCATTCACATTTAGGGTGATTACTGATATATGTGGTTTACTTATTTCATTCTAATTTTTGTTTTGAGTTTATTTTAAATTGTTGAATCTTTGCCCATTTTTTTCTCTATCTGACCTTTTGTGTGGATGAGTTTCTGTGGTGAATTCCTCACTGATTTTTCTAGTGTTTACAGTAAATCTCTGTTCCCTGTTTTGTTTTATGGTTACCATGTGTGTAATAGCTATCACTGTGTTTTTTAAGTGGATCTTGATAAACAAATATTTGATAGGGCTTGTCTTTTAATCCCTTCCCATATTTGCTTATTGTTCTTTCCTATTTTTATTGTGTTCTTGTTTCTAGACTACTGCTGTTCACCTCACTGAGAACATGTGTTCCTTTGCTTCCTCCTTTCTTGTAGGACTGCATTCAATGAGTTTTAGTCACTTGAGTAAAGTATGTCAACATGTTTATCAAACTAAAATGTTTCAATAATATATTGTTGTGACCCCAACAGAAGTTTTGGAATATTAGCACACAAATAATGTCTGCCTGAGGTTGGGACACAAGGGAATGTATAAAAAGTATGGACTTGGAGCAGGTTGCTCTCTTTGGCTGCTGCTTCTTCTCCTTGTCAGAAGCATCTCAGCAGAGGTGCTCCAGGTATTCACCATGGCTACTTCTCTTGGGAACTGAACACGTGTGACTCTGCTAGCCGGTAAACTTTTTAAGACTCTTCCAGCCATGAGCAACCTATTATACCTCAGCTGATAATTGTTTATCTTATCGGACTGAACTTTTGATAACTCTACTCCAACTTTATTGACCTAACGTACTCTTAGCCCCTGATGATAACTGCTTATTTTGCCTTTTACCCATTTCACCTTAATAAAACCTTGTATTGTTTAAACCCATTCTTAGATCTCTGCTGTGAATCTTTTTATGTGCCACAGCTCCCCAAACACCATTTTAAAGTTAAAGTTTCAATAATATATTGCCATGAATAAGAAATAAGTTACAATAATAAATTCAAATTTTAATCAAAGCCTTCCTTTTGAATTTACAGAGTGTCTTTACTTGTTTTATAGCTATAAATTCTCATGTAATTATTTTGACAATGACCCAAAGCCCCATCAATATGGTGTAAAGCCACTTCATGTCTTTAGTATTAAAATGAAGTTCAATTGTCAATTGTCAAAAGCCAGTTTGAAGACAGTATCATTCATTGTAGTAACTTGAGTTCATAATGGCAAAAAAATTGTGAGTGATAATTAATTTGGGGGGGCCTTGGCCATGTTGCACTGGGTATATAGCACACAGACTATTATGCATAAAGATCCATCCAAAGACCCAGGTTTGAGTCCTCACCCCCCCTGTAGGGAAGATGCTTTAGGAGTGGTGAAACAGTTCTTCACGTATCTATCTTTCCTTCTCTATCTACCCCTCCCCTATCAATTTATCTCTCTGTGTTCTACTGAATAAAATAGGGGGAGATGGCTACCAGGATTAGTGGATTTTTACTCCAGCCACTGAGCCCCAACAATAAACCTAGAAGCAAAAAAGAAAAAGCTTTGTTATTGTAAATATATATTACATTTATTATCTGTAAACAATCAAAAGTTGTGGAAATTTATAAGGAAATATGTTCTGTTTTTTACTTTAAATTTTTTGAAAATATGTAAATTTCAAATATGTACACTGTCAACTTATTTATGTCACTTTTTGTATATGATAGATTGCAACTTCATGGGAGAAGTCTGATCATATGTGGAAGACATGTCAAATATTGGCATAGCCAGCATGGAAAAAATTCATCTTGTTTCCTTTTAAAGGATGGATAATTAATCAGACATGTAGGATCTAAATTAGAGGTAGAGGTGATGTACAGATACCTATCATGAGTAGATGAGAAATTATATTCATGTGTGAATAACTATACTGTAAACCATTATTACCCCCCCAGTAAGACATCTTGAAAAGGAACAAGCATAAGACAGATTGATATGCAATGAATTAAGTAGTTTATTAATAACTATAATCTCTGTATATATGGAGGAGACCCAGCAAATTTGAGTAGCTTACCATGTGGTTCTAGATGGAAACTTTAACTTAGTTAAAACAGAGAGGGCATTGGAAGAAAAATGGAAGGTTAATTATGGGGGAAAGACCCTATAAATAATAAAATGAAGATTTAAGCTAGAGGGCTGGGCCATGGGTTAAGCACACATAGTACTAAGTACAAGAACCCACACAGGAATCTTCAGGTGGGATGCTTCAGAAGGCACCTATGTTTCTCTCTCCCTCTCCTACCCCTCAATTTCTCTCTGTCCTATTGAATAAAATGAAAAAATGGCCTCTAGAAGCAATAAGGTTTCATAGTGTAGTCACTGAGCCCCATTGATAACACTGAAGGCAAAAAAAAAAAAAAAGATTTAAGCTATGGCTTATACACTGAAAATATAAGCTAGGTAATACTGTCTTCCCACATATAATAAAGGTGATATCCTTACAGAAAGAAACTCAGACATAAATACCTGCTTTAACCTCCATCTTGTTTTCTGGGAATGAGCCTCTACTGCTTCAGTCAAGATTTGATTTTCTACTGGTAAGCACCAGTATTTAGAGAGAGAGAGCACAGAAGAGGGGTTGATTGAGAAAATGGTGGAGTTCATAGGATGGAGGTACTGATACGATACAAGAATTTAATCCATAAGGATAATGAGTAGTGAACTAGAAATATTGGAGAATAAAATCCTTGAAACTGAGGTTCTGAAGGTAGAAAATTTTCATTGTAATCCAGTTTATGTATGTACCTTCCCTTCCTCTCTGGTAGCCAAAACAGTACATTTTTTCTTTTTCTTTCTTCCTTTCTTTCTCTCTCTCTCTCTTTCTTTCTTTCTTTCTTTCTTTCTTTTTTATCTCCAGTATTATCACTAGGGCTTAGTGCCTGCACTATGAATCCATCACTCCTGGTGGCCATTTTTTCCTATCTTCCTTCCTACCTTCTTTCCTTCCTTCCCTTCTTTGTTCCTTTGTCCCTCCCACTCTCCTTCCCTCCCTTCCTTCCTTTTCTTTTTTAAATTTCTTTTTTATTATTTTTATTTTATTTATTGGATAGAGACAGAACGAAATTGAGAGAGCAGGGGGAGAGAGACAGACAGAGAGACACCTGCAGCCTTGCTTCACCACTTGCAAAGCGTTCCCCCTGCAGGTAGAGACAAGGGGCTCAAACCCAGATCCTTGTGCACTGTAACATGTGCACTCAACCAGGTGCATCACCACCTGACCCTCTTACTTTTCGTTTTTATTGTAGAGGGCAAAGAGAAATGGAGAGAGGAGGGGAGAGTGAGAGGGAAAGAGGATACAGTCATACCTGCAGACCTGCTTCGCTGCATGTGAAATGTCCTCCTTATAGGATAGAAGCAGAGGCTCCAATCCAGATCATTGTGTAGGTCCTTGCACTTAGTATTATGTGCCATTAACAAGGTGTGCTACTACCTGGACCCCCAAAGTAGTATATTTCTGAGTAATATCTACATCTCAGTCATAGTGACCTTATATCAGTTCCTAGTGGTCTCAAGATCTTGGCTTCTGCCGTCACCTTTGGTTTCAACACATTTCATTTAAATGACTTTGCTTCAGCTGTAGTATCATTTTTATTCCTTGATCTCAGAAATTAAAATTTTACCTCATTATATATACACAATGGAATACTATACAGTTATTAAGAACAATGAACCCATCTTCTCTGACCCATCTTGGATGGAGCTAGAAAGAATTATACTCAGTGAGCTAAGTCAGAAAGACAAAGACGAGTATGAGATGATCCCACTCATAAACAGAAGTTGAGAAGAACAGAAAGGGAAACTCAAAGCAGGATCTGTCTGAGTTTGGAGTAGGTCACTAAAGTAAAAGTCTCTGGGTGGAGGGTGAGGGTGGATGCTTAGTTTTATGGGGGGTTGGGAGGGTAGGGGGAGGATGGGATGGGAAATACAGTCTTTTGGTGATGGGAATGGTGTTTGTGTACACTCCCATTAACTTGTAGTCATATAAATCACTATTTAATTGATATGAGAGGGGAAAATTGATTGAATGTCTCAAACTTTTTAATGCACAGACCATAGGCTGAGTTTTTGAAATGTTGACTCTCCTAAAAGCTTAGACCAGGAAAGCAGAAGCAACCAATAGCATCACTCTAAAAAAGAAAAAAAAAAAAAAAAAAAAAAATATATATATATATATATATATATATATATATAATCAAAGGACAAATTATGGTGAGGTCATGTATGATACAGCAAATCCTAACAATGGGATTTTAAAGTCAACCCAATTGCCAAATAATTTAATTTTAGCAATAACTATCTATTGCCTTCTCAAACCCTATGACAGCAAGAACCTCCTGCTTCCTCTATAAAGCCCAAATTTCCCCCAATCCTGGAACCTCTGGGATGGCGTTCACTTTCCAGCATGTTTATCTCAATTCATACCAACTGATACTGCATCTGCTGATCCCAACCTATTCAATGCAATGAGTACCACCTCAGCATGCTTCACTTTGGAATGTGTACAGAGATGTCAGGCATGGAATGTCAACCCTTCAGCCTCATTACTCAGGTAAGACCTTTCCTTTCTCATAGGATTCATTAATTCCATTTTGGGTTGTCCAATTCTAACAAAGACTCAACCTAGATATAGACCAGGTCCCATGAGATAGGGTAGATTAACACATGTATCCATAAATTAGGGCCAAATATATACCTTAAAGCAAAAGTGCACAATAGTTTGCAGTGCATCAGTATATGCAGCAAGCAAGTAGAAAGACCTAAAAAGACACCATAAAGTACCTAATGAAATAGTTTTTACTTAGACATAGATAGCTCCTCACCTACTTCCCATTACACTTCCCTCAGTCACTCCAAAGCTAACCTTATCAAAGTAAGGACTACAAAGCTGAATAAAGACAAGACTGACATACTTTAATGATGACTCTTTAGTCACTCTCAGGCCACCCCATCAGCTGGGGCCCTAGTTGGAGAGTCCTGGGATTCCCATACAAACACGATGAGCCTAGACCGCAAATAGATACTCTCTGTTATCACTGGTCATCTCCATTAGGAGCACCATAAAGGACTCTTTTGTGGGCCCCCAAAGGACCTTGCCCCCAATGTGAATCAATAATGATAGAGAATGTTCCATCCTCCAAATGGGGGTTGGATAATATACTCTATCTACCAACTGAAGAAGATGGGTCCTTAAATTGGTGCAACTAAGAATGTTCCTACTGATGACCACAGAATGCAAGTTCAGACCTACAGGGATTTAGAGGTTACATAGGCTCCTATGCTGAATATGGGCCCCAGATAAAATTGATGAGTTTTACAGTCAACAATATTTATAAACTTTCCCTATATTTGGGAGCAACTCTTTTCCCTGATCCAGTTTTCTAGCCCCTTTCCAGCCATGACATCATCTCCCCAGACAATAAACTGGGTCTACCTGCATATCAGATGTCAGGCTCAGGTAAAAATTAATAAAGTCATGGGCCTTTTGTAACTTGCCTAAAATAAACCTATTAGCTATTTCCAAAACAGAGATCCCAAATCTTTATTTGCAATATTCCAGCCTTTAGGTTCACGATTAGTCAATAATTTGTATGGTTTTATATGTTAATTCTTTTTCAGCCACCAGGTTCCAGATGCTGCCATGATACCAACCAGACTTTCCTGGACAGATAACCCCACCCATATATCCTGGAGCTCCACTCTCTCAGAACCCTGCCCCACTAGGGAAAGAGAGGAACAGGCTGGAAATATGGATCGGCCTGTCAAAGCTCATGTTCAGCAGGGAAGCAATAACAGAAGCCAGACCTTGCACCTTCTGCATCTCATAATGACCTTGGTCCATACTCCCAGAGAGTTAAAGAATAGGAAAGCCATCAGTGGAGGGGATGGGATATGGAGTTTGGTGGTGGCAATTGTACCCCTAATATCCTATGGTCTTGTCAGTGTTCCCCTTTTTATAAATAAATACATTAAAATTTAAAAAATGTTACCTCATAATGCTTCATTCATTTATTTTGTACTACCATTCAAAATTTGCAAGTGAATATTTAATAATTTATTTATTTTTTTATTATTTATGCTAACTCCACAATGTGGATCCCCTTCATTGTCACTGTATTAACAGAAGCTGACAGAAAACTGAGTACATGAGAAGAAGTACAACACAGAAGCGCAGTTCAGTAGTTTTGTGTGCAGTTTACAAGGCTAGATAGCCTGAGTTCAAATCCCAGCTCTACCAATATTATTTCTGTGATTTTAAGAACTTCCTTCTATTCTATGTGCTTTTGTTCTTTCCTACTTATTCTGTGAAATGGAGAAAGTAGTATTCATCTCTTTGAGTAGATAAGAAGTTTAGAAGATAGGCAATTGGAAATACCTGCTGGGATTTACTAATGGATTTCAAAACTAAGAATGTATTTATTCAACTTCCAGTTACATATTGGCTTACTATAGAAAACATTGTGTGTGCGTGTGTGTGTGTGTCTGGAGGAGACAGCATAATTGTTATGCAAAAGACTTTCAAAACTGAGGCTCTGAGTCTCCAGATTCAGTATCTAGCTCCATGATAGGCTAGAGATGAATAATGCTTATCTTTTTCCATTTCTATCTCATAAAGTACATAAATAAGATATTTAATAAAAGAAAAAAGTTTTGTGGTTGCACAACCATATCACCTCTAGAATTACATAATTAAACCTTTTTAGTGTTTCATTTCTTCAACTATAAAATAAAGAGCGTGAGAATTATTATCTCTAGTTTTTTTCTAGTTCTATAGTCCTCAATTATATGCACACTGGGTAAGTTTTTCCCTCTTACCTCTTTACTTGTCATAAAGTTATCATCCTCAGTTCTTAATCACTGAGGTTTTGTGTTTGGTTGTTCATTTTAATAAAAAAAAATGCAAAGATGTTGAAATTATCTACAATTTTTTTTTCAAACTTTGACACTTTCCCTTTGATCTGGCACATATCAGGAGGAATTGTTCATGTTTTAACAATCTCCTCTTGCTGGGGGGCTGGGTGGTGGTGCACCTGGTTGAGTGCACATGTCACAGTGTGCAAGGACCCAGCTTCAAGTCCCCAATCCCCATCTGCAGGGGGAAATCTTCACAAGCAGTGTTGTAGGTATTTCTTTGTCTCTCTTCCTCTCTATGTACCCCTTCCTCTCAATTTCTGGTTGTATCTATTCAATAAATAAATAAAGATTAATAAAAACTAATTTTGCTAAATCTACTCTCCTTCTGGCTACTCCCACCAATCACATTCTGCTACTTGTCTTAGTGAAAATTAATATATTAATAGATACTATGACAAATATATGCTTAAATGTGCATAGCATGCTTGTTCTTTGGACAACACAATAACTATGCACCATTTACTCTCCTCAGTCAGACTTGTGATGGACACTGCTATTCTGGAAATTATTTTGTTCAGAGCTCTGTGAAACCACATCTCTTCAGGCCTTAAAACTATAGTAGCAAGTACCATTTTGTTTTCACAAATCTCTAAAAAAATTACACTATAATAGCAATGTGAAAGGATTTTAGTCTTACACTTCTGTGAAATTCTGTTTAGATTTTAAAATACATTCTATCTTGAAATGGTACATTCAAATACCAATAAAAAGTCAATAATTTTAAGTTTCAAATGTAAAGCTTTCAGTGAATGTTGACTCAACTCCTTTCTGCTGAATGAAATCCAATTTTCTCAATGTGCTTATTCCTGACCTGAAAAGAAATCAGCCTCCTGCTACCCCTGTCATCCCCAAATACTGGGAATGTGGAGATGTTCTAGTTTAATACACTTGGCTTCCTAAGTTTAGATCTTTTTCTATGACCTCAAGTCAGGCTAAACAGTTTTGCAGAAGTGTGTCTTTGCAGAAGTTTTTTGCAAAGGATCTGGGCAAGGATCCAGAACAATCATAGGTTTTCCTGAATCTGCTTATCCTTGACTAATCTGTGAGGACTTCAGATCCCTGAAATATAATTTTACTGAATAACTTGTGCTTTTAAAGGAAATCACTTGATGATTATTTATTGATGCATCTCTTAAATACTTTCAGTTACAAATGCATGTACATTTATACTGATCCCTTTGCTTGCAATGTCTTTTAGTTTTTATCTAAAAACTAAAAAAACTAAACTTTTATCTAAAAACATCTTTCACAGTCTGTCTTAATCCCTTATTAGCTTCTCTTGAATGCTTTGCCTCTTACCAATTCACTCTTTCTTCCCTTTTTACAGTACTTACATTTATGCACAGGAAGGCATTAGGCAGTAAGGAAAAGATTATGTTTTCAAGGCAGTAGATCTGGATTTCAATTCTTTCTATGAAATTATGTGTTATGTGACTTCAGGCAAGGGACTGAAAACTACTGAGCCACAGCTTTACCAATTGAGAAATAGAAATACTATCTACTAATATATATATCACAGTTTATGAGAGACAATAGGTATTCAATATTTCATAGATTTTGTTAAAATTACTACATTGCCACATTCTGAAGTGGTTTCTCCATGTGTATTTTTGAACTACTTTATAAACAAGACAGATAATATTTTATTTTGGTTTAATGCCTTCAGTTCTCGAAACAGTACAGGTCTTTGGACTGATAGTCTGACAATGCCACTTAGTAATGAAATGTGAAACCCAATGTTCAGTTGAAGTTTTTCCCTTAGAGTTAGGAATCAACACAAACTTCATACAAAACACAGGGCAGCACTTGCAGCTGCATTTCCCCACACAATATCCCATAGAATCTTGATCTTGGGAAGACCATAAAAGTGGGGTTAGCAAAGACTTGAATGCAGCTGGGTGGTGTCCCAGCCACTTGAGTCCTAAGGTTACAGTGCATGGAGATCAAAGTTAAAGCCTCTTGGCACTACCTGCAGGGAGAAAGCTTCACTAGCAGTGACAGCATTCTAGGTGTCTTCCTCTCTCCTTATTTCTGCTTTCCCTCTAAATCTCCATTTCTAGCCAGTAAATAAATAAATAAATAAATAAATAAAAACTAAAAAAGGGCTTGAGTTGACATGTGTTTAGGAAATGTAGCTACTGCCTACATCTAATAATATTGAACTTCGCTCTAAAGAAACATGTTTAAATTAGTTTATTGATTAATATTTATTTATAAAATGGAAACACTGACCAGACCATAGGATAAGAGGGGTACAATTCCATATAATTCTCACTACCAAAATTTCATAGCACATTCCCTCCCCTGATAGCTTTCCTATTCTTTTTTTAAAATATTAATTTTATTTATTTATTCCCTTTTGTTGCCCTTGTTTTATTGTTGTAGTTATTATTGTTGTTGTCATTGTTGGCTAGGACAGAGAGAAATGGAGAGAGGAGGGGAAGACAGAGAGGAGGAGAGAAAGACAGACACCTGCAGACCTGCTTCACCACCTGTGAAGCGACTCCCCTGCAGGTGGGGAGCTGGGGTTTGAACGGGGATCCTTATGCCGGTCCTTGTGCTTTGCACCACCTGCGCTTAACCCGCTGCGCTATAGCCCGACTCCCAGCTTTCCTATTCTTTAACCCTATAGGAGTATGGACCAAAGGTCATTATGGGGTACAGAAGGTGGAAGGTCTGGCTTCTGTAATTGCTTCCCTGCTGAACATAGGCATTGGCAGGTTGATCCATATTCCCAGCCTGTCTCTCTCATTCCCTAGTGGGGCAGAGCTCTGGGGAAGTGGGACTCCAGGACACATTGGTGAGGTAGTCTGTTCTGAGAAGTCAGGTTGGCATCGCAGTAACATCTGAACCTGGTAGCTAAAAAAGAGTTAACATATAAAGCCAAACAATTTCTTGATTAATCATGAACCTAATGCTGGAATATTGCATAAGAAGATTTGGGGTCTACATTTTCAAAAAAGCTAGTGGGTCAATTTTAGATATATTCCAAGGGACCTATGACCTAACTAGTTTTTGCCTGCACCTGACATCTAATATGCAGGTGACCTAAGTTATTGTCTGGAAGGATGGTGTCATAGCTGAAAAAAGGGCTAGAAAGCTGTATCAAGGAAGAGAGTAGCTCCAAAATATGGGGAAAGTATATAAATATTGTTGACTATAAACCCCATTGATTTGATCTGTGGCCCATATTCAGCACAGGAGCCTATATAATAATCTGCATCCCTGTAGGTCTGAACTCATATTCTGTAGTCATGGCTAGGACCATTCCAGGCCACACCAATTTCAGAACCCATCATCCTGGGGTGATAGGCAGAGTATGTTATCCAACCTTTTTTCAGAGAATGGAACACTCCCCACCCTTGTTGATCCACATTGAGGGCCAAGTCTTATAGGGGCCCACAGAGGGGTCCATTATGTTGTTCCTGATGGAGATGACCAGTGACAATAGTTAAAGTGGTCTGTTAGAGGGTCTAGGCCCATCATGTCTGTATGGGAATCCCAGGACTCCCTGACTAGGGCCCCAGGTGAAGGGGTAGACTGGTAGTGCCTAAAGAGTCATCATTAAAGTATGCCAGTATCTTGTCCTTATTCAGATTTTATAATCCTTACTTTGTCTGACAAAGTTAGCTTTGGAGCAATTGAAGGATGTGCAATAGAAGGTAGGTGAGGAAGGTATCTAGGTCTAAGTAGAAACTATTTGATTAGATACTCTATGGTGTATGGATTAGATACTCTATGATCTTTCTGGTTGCTTGCTACATTTATTGACTCATTGGAAACTATTGTGTACTTTTGTTTTAAGGTATATGTTTTCCCCCAACTTCTGGATACATGTACACATGCTCTATCTTGTGGACCCTGGTCTATATCTAGGTTTTGAGGTTTCTTAAGAAGTGTACCACCCAAAATGGAACTAAGGAGTCATATGAACTAGGAAAGATCTCATCAGAGTAATGAAGCTGAAGGGCTGATATTCCATGCCTGAGGTCTCTGGATGTAGTCAAAGTGAAACATGCTAAGGTGGTATGCATTGCATTGTTGGGTTGGGATCAGCAAATGCAGTATCACTTGGTATGAATTGGTATAAGAGTGCAGAAAAGTGAGCCTCACCCTATAGGTTTCAGGACTGGGAGAAATATGGGCTTTATAGAGAAAGGGTAAGGTTCCTGCTGTCTTAGGGTTTAAGAAGGCAATAAATAGTTATAGCTATAACCAAATCATTTGGCAATTGGGTTAACTTTGATAAGCCCATTGTTACGATTTTCTGTAGCATACAAGACCTCATCATAGTTTATGCCCTATTATGCTATTTACTTACGCCTGTTTCTTATAAAGGAGCACCGCCAGTTGCTTCTGTTCTCCCTGGTCTAAGCTTTCAGGAGATTTAATATTTCAAAGAACAAGTCATAATTAGAAATGTACTAACAATTTAAGCCCACTGTTAAAATTCAATCAGGTTACCAATTTGAAGTCTTAAGTGCTTAGATTGAAGGAACATATACTCAGAGCTATGTTCTATGCAACAAAAAATTTGAGACATTTGATCCATTTTTTCCTTATATAAATTTAATAGTAGTTTGGGAGACTATAAGTTAATATGAGTATATTAACACCATTCCAACCACCAAAGGTCTGAGTCACAATCCCCACCACCAGTGAAGCTGAACATCTACCCTCACCCTCCACCCAGAGATTTTTACTTTGGTGCCATACTCTAAACTCAGTCATATTTTGCTTTGAGTTTCTCTTTCTGTTCTTCTTTCCCAACTTCTGTTTATGAGTGGGATCATCCTATATTCATCTTTTTCTTTCTGACTTATCTCACTTAACATAATTTATTCTAGCTCCATCCAAGATGAGTCAGCAAAGGTGGTTCATTGTTCTTAATAGCTGCATAGTATTCAATTGAGTAAATATACTACAGCTTTCTCAGCCATTCATCTTTTGTTGGGCAACTGGTTTGCTTCTAAGTTTTAGCTATTAGGAATTGTGGTGCTATGAAAATAGGTATACACACATCTTTTTGATTGAGTGTTATGGAGTCCTTAGGTTATATTCATAGGAGAGAAACTTCTGGGTCGCTAATCTCGGGTTTCCTGAATATTTTGACTGAGAAACAAGTTCAACTAATATCTGTGTTTAGTAGTCCTCAGATTGGTGGAGAAAACCAATGATAGGGGCTTCAAAGAGCTGTGTAAATGGTCTTTGGCCTACTTATAACTTTCTTATCCTAACTCCATGGTGACCTGCTGAGAACAGTGTTGGTTTGGGGTTTCTTTACCTTTATTTATTTGTTTTTACTTTTTATTTATTATTGAATAAAGACAGAGAGAAATTGACAGGGGAGGAGGAGGTAAAGAAGGAAAGAGAAAGAGAGACACCTGCAGCCTTACTTCACCACTCATGAGACTTTTTTTTCTGCAGGTGGGCACCAGGGGCTTGAACCTGGGTCTTTGCACACTGTGTGAGCTTAACCAGATGTGCTACCACTTGGACCCTCTTTACCTTATTTAGATATTGATTTCGAGATTTAATAGTCATCAACATGATTGTGGGATAAGAGAGGTGCAATTCCACGCAGTTCCCACCACCAGAGTTTTATATGCCATTCCCTCCATTGGAAGCTTCTCTGTTTTTATTCCTCTGGGACTGTGGATTGAAGATCTTTATGGGGTGCAGAAGGTGGGAGATATGACTTCTGTAATTGCTTGCCTGCTAGACATGGGTGTTGACAGGTCAACACATAACCCAAGCCTGTTTCTTTCTCTCCCTAGCGGGGTAGGACTCTGGAGAGGGAGGGTTCCAGGACTCATTGTTCAGGTCATCTGTCTAGGAAAGTCAGGTTGGCATCATGGTAGTATCTATAATTTGGTGGCTGAAAATAATTAATATATAAAGCAGAACAAATTGTTTAGTAAGCAGGAACTTAAAAGTAAAGATACAGCAGATGAGATTTGGAGTCTTAATAATGGAAAAAGCTAAGGAAGTCTATTTCAGTTATATTCCAAGGGGCCCATGACTTTATTAATTTTGCCAGAGTCTGACAGATAACATGAGGGCAGGCTAAAAGTATTGTCTAGGAAGATGGTGACAGAATTGCAACTAGGACTAGAAAGCTGGATCAGGGCAGATAGTAGCTCCTAGATAATGGGAAAAGTAAATAAATACCACTAATGGTAAACCCTATCAACCTGACCTAGGACCCAATATCAATCCAAACTTAGCATATGAGCATGTGCAACCTCAGCATCCCACCTTTCCCTTTCCACTCCTAGTCTAAATTCACATTCCATGGATCTCACTGTGGAGCAATACTTTGTTTTGATTAACCACACCTTACTCTGATAGTGCAGTCCTCAGTACACATTTAGACGAGTCCATTAGTAGAAATGCTTTTACTAGGAATTTGTAAATGTGTACATAAGACTCTATTTAGGCTTAAATTGGAGGACACAATCAATGCCATTGAACTATGTTTCTTTTTTTTTTTAATTTTTTAAATTTTTTATTTAAGAAAGGATTAGTGAACAAAAGCATAAGGTAGGAGGGGTACAACTCCACACAATTCCCAACACCCAATCCCCATAACCCACCCCCTCCCATGGTAGCTTTCCCATTCTCTATCCCTCTGGGAGCATGGACCCAGGGTCGTTGAGGGTTGCAGAAGGTAGAAGGTCTGGCTTCTGTAATTGCTTCCCCGCTGAACATGGGCGTTGACTGGTCGGTCCATACCCCCAGTCTGCCTCTCTCTTTCCCTAGTAGGGTGTGACTCTGGGGAAGCTGAGCTCCAGGACACATTGGTGGGGTCTTCAATCCAGGGAAGCCTAGCCAGCATCCTGGTGGCATCTGGAACCTGGTGATTGAAAAGAGAGTTAACATATGAAGCCAAACAATTTGTTGAGCTGAACTATGTTTCTATGATTGATTACATTGCCTCATGGCCAGGGTAATACTGATATTTTTTAAAATTTATTTATTCACAAAAAGGAAACATTGACAAAACCATAGGATAATAGGGGTACAACTACACAATTCCCACCACCAGAATTCTGTATCCCATCCCCTCCCCTGATAGCTTTCCTAGTTTTTAATCCTCTGGGAGTATGGACCCAAGGTCATTGCGGAATGCAGAAGGTGTAAGGTCTGGCTTCTGTAACTACTTCAGTGATGAACATGGGCTTTGACAGGTCCATCCATACTCCCAGCCTGCCTTTCTCTTTCCCTAGTATGGTGGGGCTCTGGAGAAGCAGTGCTCCAGGACAAATTGGTGGGGTCATCTGTCCAGGGAGGTCTGGTCGGCATCATGTTAGAATCTGGAACCTGGTGGCTGAAAAGAAAGTTAACATACAAAGCCAAACAAACTGTTGAACAATCATGAACCTAAAGGCTGGAATAGTGCAGATGAAGAGTTGGGGGTCCTCCATTTTGTATATAGCTATTAGGCATAATTTAGTTATATTCCAAAGGGCCTGTGGCTATACTAGGTTTTTTTTTTTCTTTCCCTGAGCCTAAAATCTGATATGCAGGTGGATCCAAGTTATTGTCTGGGGAGATGATGTCATGACTGGAAAAGGAACAGAAAGCTGGATCAGGGAAGAGAGTAGCTTCCTAATATGGTAAAGGGGTATAAATATTGTTAACTGTAAACCCCATCAATTTGATTTGGTCTGAGGCCCAAATTCAGCTTAGGAGCCTATGTGACCTATGCATCCCTCTAGATCTGAGCTCACATTCTGTGATCATGAGTAGGAACATTCCAAGCTGCCCCAGTATTGACCCATCTTCCTCAGATGTAGCATAGAGTATATTTTCCATCCTCCCTTTGAAGGATGGAACATCCTCTACCATTGTTGATCCAAGTTGAGGACAAGGTCCTATGGGGGCCCAAAAAGGGGTCTATTTTGTTGTTCCTGATAGAAATGACCAGTAATAATGGAGAGAGGGATTTATTTGAGGTCTAGGCCCATAATGTTTATTTAGGAACCTCAGGACTCCCTGATTAGGGCCCCAGCTGATGGGTTGGCCTGGTAGTGACTAAAGAATCATCATTAATGTATGCCAGTCTCCTGCCCTTATTCAACTTTTGGAGTCCTTGCTTTGATAAGGTTAGCTTTGGAGTGAGTGAGAGAACTGTAATAGGAAGTAGGTGAGGAGGGTAGCTAAGTCTAATTAGATACTATTTCATTAGGAACTTTATACTGACTCACTGCAGACTATTGTGTACTTTTGCTTTTTCAAGTATATATTTTGCCCTAATTTATGGATACATGTGAACCTATGCTCTATCTCATGGGACCTGGTCTATATCTAGGTTTTTGGACTTTGTTAGGAAGTGAACCACCTGGAATGGAATTAGAGAATACTATGAAAGGAAAGGTCTCACCTGAGTAATGACGCTGAAGGGTTGACATTCCATGCCTGATGTCTCTGGACACAATCTGAAGTGTAGCATGCTGAAGTGGTACTCCTTGCGTTGATTAGGTTGGGCTCAGCAGATGCAATATCATTTGGTATGAAATGAGAGAAGCATGCAGGAAAGAGAGCCCCACTCTAGAAGTTCCAGGACTGGAGGAAGTATAGGTTCTATAGAGGAAGAAGGAGGTTCCTGATGTCTTAAGATTAAAAAGACAATAGATAGTTATTGCTATAGTCATATTATCTGGCAAATGGGTTAACTTTGAAAAATCCCTTTGTTAGGATTTGCTATATCATAAAAAAACACCATAATTTATGTCCTTTGACATTATTTGTATATAGCTGTGCCACTGGTTGCTTCTGTTCTTCCTGGTCTAGGCTTTTAAGAGAGTCAACATATCAAAGTTTCATCCTATGTATTAAAAAGACTCAGTCTGTGCTTTAAAAAGTATGAGACATACAATCAATTTTCCCCCTCTCATACACAATGGAATACTATGCAGCTTAAGAACAATGAACCAACCTTCTCTGACCTATCTTGGATAAAGCAAGAAGGAATTATGAGGGTGAGCTAAATCAGAAAGATAAAGAGAAAGATGAATATGGGATGATCCCACTCATAAACAGAAGTTGAGAAATAACAGAAAGGGAAAATAAACTTCTTCAAGGAAGTTCATCTACGCTGATGACATCTGCTGTGCAACTCAGGCATCCAAGTTCGACATCCTCGAGGAAACACTCATGAAAGACATGTCTCTGATATCTGATTACTGTAAAAAATGGCGATTAATCCCTAGCACTGCAAAAATGGTATCATCTGTTTTCCATCTACACCATGCCTTGGCCTCGCGTGAGCTTAATGTGCAGCTTGGCGATACGAGAATCTGGCATGAAGCCCAGCCAGTCTATCCTGGCATTACTCTCGATCGCACCCTGTCATTTCACGAACATCTCATAAAAACTGCAGCAAAGGTGGGCGCAAGGAATAACATCATTGCAAGACTGGCCAGCTCCTCATGGGGCGCGAGCGCTTCCACACTATGATCATCATCTCTGGCATTATGCTATTCCACTGCAGAATACTGTGCCCCAGTATGGTTCCGTAGCCCCCACGTCCACTTGGTCGATTCCAAATTATGTTCCTCCGTGAGGATAATTTCTGGAACCATCGGTTCTACCCTGGTTCCATGGCTGCCAATTCTTAGCAACATCGCCCCTCCAGATATTCGTCGGGATGCGGCATCATCTAAGTTCATTTCCCACCATCTACGCTCGACCAGACCTGCCAATATACACGGATATCTTCGCCCACCCTGTCCAACACTTGACGTCTCGTCACCCATTCTGGTCCCCTATGCCTACACTGAACTTCTCTGTTCCAGACTCTTGGAAACAGAGTTGGCAGTCAGCTGAGGTAAAGAACAAACACCTCATCACAGACCCCTGCAAGCATCAACCCAGCTTTGACCTAGCACATTATGATTGGGCCCTCCTCAATCGCTATCAAATAGGCCACGGCCGGTGCGCCGCTATGTTCCATCACTGGGGAGCCAGAGACGACCCGAACTGCCCCTGTGGCTACAGACAGACTATGACCCACGTAGTCAATGACTGCCACCTCTCCAGATTCAAAGGAGGTCTCGAAACTTTACATCAGGCTCAACCTGACATTGTTGGCAGGCTACGGAAGAAGGGACTTAGACCCATTAAAGTGACAATTAGCTAATCAAGCAAGCCACACCCAGCCTGGGAAAGACTGCTTAAAAGTTTTTTTTTCCTTTTTTCCTGTTTCTTTTGTATTGTGTTTTCTTTCTCAATTAGTTGTCTAGACTCAATGTACATAGTCTAAAAGGGAGCTGTCCAAGCTGTAGATCCACTGCTTGGGCTTTTTACTTTGTTCTATTTTACAAATACTATTATATATACATGCATATCCCATCCCCCCCACTCAGGTGACCAAAATTAACTCTTAGTATACTTTCTATTGCTAGACAAAAAGAATTATCACCCACTGTGAAAGAAACTTGTCTCACTTTTCATACCTCCTCTCTACACTATTGCCCTTCTCCCACCTCCAAGCCAATTAAAAAAAAAAATATATATATATATATATATATATATATATGTCCAACTCCCCTTTCACTGCTTTTTTTTCTGTTTCTTTTTTCTTTTCTCTCTTTTTTCCCCCTGTCTTCCTTTCTCTCTTCCTCCTCCCTCTGTCTACTGAATTCACTGATACTTATTTGTGAACTACTTCAGGGAAGAAGTCTAACTCAGAGCAGACTCTCTTTGTGTGTGTCTCAGCTCAACTTCCCCTTCCCCTCTTGCTACCCCTAGAATCTACAGTGGACAGTAGATTTGCATAATTGTCTATTCCTGCTAGCCCTTTTTCCTTTCTCTTTCTTTTTCATTTAGATTTGGTTGCTATTTTTTCTTGAACTGGAGGAATTGTGGGACTAACTGGTATTGGTTAAACTGCTTGCAAAAAGATTGTTCATCACTACCAAGTGGGATTCATCCCAGGAATGCAAGGCTGGTTCAACATATGTAAGTCTATCAATGTCATTCACCACATCAATAAAAGCAAAGCCAAGAAACACATGATTATCTCAATAGATGCAGAGAAAGCCTTTGACAAAATCCAACATCGATTTATGCTCAAAACTCTACGAAAAATGGGAATAGATGGGAAATTCCTCAAGATAGTGGAATACATATATAGCAAACCAACAGCCAACATCATACTCAATGGACAGAAGCTGAAAGCATTTTCCCTCAGATCCGGGACTAACCAGGGCTGTCCACTGTCACCACTACTCTTCAACATAGTATTGGAAGATCTTGCCATAGCAATCAGGCAAGAGAAAGAAATCAAAGGAATACAGATTGGAAGGGAAGAAGTCAAGCTCTCACTATTTGCAGATGACATGATTACTATTACATATAAAAACCTGAAGAATCCAGTAGAAAACTACTGGAAGTTATTAGGCAATATAGCAAGGTGTCAGGCTACAAAAATCAGTGTACAAAAATCAGTGGCATTTCTCTATACAAACACTAAAAATGAAGAAGAAGACATCCAGAAATCACTCCCATTCACTGTTGCAATAAAATCAATAAAATACCTAGGAGTAAAGCTGACCAAAGAAGTGAAAGACTTGTATACTGAAAACTATGAGTCACTCTTCAAGGAAAGAGAAACTGATACCAAGAAATGGAAAGACATCCCATGCTCATGGATAGGAAGAATAAATATCAAAATGAATATTCTCCCCAGAGCCATATACAAATTTAATGCAATACCCATCAATGTTCCACCAAGCTTCTTTAAGAGAATATAACAAACACTACAATCATTTATCTGGAACCAGAAAACACCTAGAATTGCCAAAACCATCTTGAGGAAAAGAAACAGAAACAGAGGCATCTAGGGAAAGAGAGAGGCAGACTGGGAATATGGACCTACCAGTCAACTCCCATGTTCAGCGGGGAAGCAATTACAGAAGCCAGACCTTCTATCTTCTGCAACCCAGAATGACCCTGGGTCCATGCTCCCAGAGGGATGGATAATGGGAAAGCTATCAGGGGCGGGGGTGGGATATGGAGATTGGGTGGTGGGAATTGTGTGGAGTTGTACCCCTCCTACCCTATGGTTTTGTTAATTAATCCTTTCTTAAATAAAAAAAAAGAAACAGAGGCATCACACTCCCAGATCTCAAACTATATTATAATGTCATCATCATCAAAACAGCTTGGTACTGGAAGCAGATCTGCAGGTATCTATCTTTCCCTCTCCCTCTCTGTCTTCCCCTCTTCTCTCCATTCCTCCCTGTCCTATCCAACAATGATGACATAGGTACAACAACAATAATAACTACAACAATAAAACAACAAGGGCAACAAAAAGGAATAAATAAATAAATATTTTTTAAAAAGAAAGTCTATTTCTTCTTCTTCTAGTGTTTGCCCTTCTTCCATAGCCAGTCAATGGGTCAGGTTGAAAGCTGTCAGGAGCTGCTTGTTGCTGGCTTTGAAAGTGACTGGGATCCATGTGGATTCAGTCGGCTAGGAAGGATCGTCAGTTTCCCCAATAAATGGGTACTCATGGGATGCACCACGAGAAGGTCTATCCAATGCATCCCATCTATTAAATGCTACATCTATTAAATGCTATCAATAATGAGGTCATTAGCTGTTTAGTGGAAAGTCTTAGATCAGGGTGACATAGAACAAAATCATAGAGAGTGATTGCTAACACACACATAAGTAAGTTCTCTTTATATTTTTATGGCTTGGTAGCTCATTTTTCAACATCAGGTAATAATTTATTATTTGGATATATCACAGTTCTTCCTTTACTTACTAAAGCATATCTTGATTAGTTGCAGTTTTTGGCAATTTTAAATAAAATTCCTATATGTTTAGACCTCCAGAAACTATCACAGAATAGCTGTAATCAAACCACATTGTACTAAAGTAATTATGTAAAGTATAATCACCAAAAAGTCTTTACCAGTAGAAGGTCAGATTTACCTTTAAAAAAAAAAAAAAAAACTTCTGCACCTTTCTAGAGGTGAGTTAAACAGAGAAAGTTGGGAGTTGTCTGATGAAGAGGAGAGTGAGTAAACATACTGGGAATAGCGGGAAAGGGCTTGTCACTCACAAGCTAGCAGCATGATGGCACAGGAACAAAAGAGTACACTCAAGTTCCAACCTTAGGGGCCTCCCTCAGGAAGCATCTGTTGAACTTCTCCAAGGACTCATCTCTGAAGTAGAAAAGGAAATTATTACAAATTGGAAATCAAGCCAAATAGAGCTAGTCTGATTAAGCCCCTGCTTCTCAAAAAAAAAAAAAATTAGTGTGAGAGCAGCTGAAGTGAGGAATAAATAGATTCTCATGGATATAGGGTAGATTTTGTTCTACGGAACTACTAGAGAAGAGATGTGTTAAACTAACAGCACCTGAAGTTTGAAAAAGACAAGATCTAGAATAGAGCACTCTCTCTGGACTAAACACCACAGGACCCTTCTTAGGCTATCAAGTACATGATAGGAGATATTCTAAAAACTGCTCATTCGGGGAGTCAGGCAGTAGCGCAGTGGGTTAAGCGCACATGGTGCAAAGCGCAAGGACCAGCATAAGGATCCTGGTTCAAGCCATAGGCTCCCCACCTGAAGGGAGTAGCTTCACAGGCAGTGCAGCAGGTCTGCAGGTGTCTTTCTCTCCCCCTCTCTGTCTTCCCCTTCTCTCTCCATTTCTCTCAGTCCTATCCAACAACAGTGAAATCAACAACAATAATAACTATAACAACAATGGAAACAAGGGCAACAAAAAGGAAATAAATAAATATTTAAAAAAACAACTGTTCTTTCCTGTTGATGACAATGTGTGGGGGTGGGTAGGGAATTAAACTGTATAGAATGGAAAAATGACAAGGACAAGAAAAACACACCCCACATTGTAGTTTACAGGGGTTTGAATACATTTTGTTTCAGACTAAATATTAATTCTTCAATAAAACTAGAATTTTTTTTCTGAGGTCAAGCTCATTTTTCATCCCTAAATTGTTTGAGTTAAATACAAATGAACAAAAGTGTGAAGTTGATTATTAACATTTGGGGAAATGATTGTTCAATTTTAACTGTACACTGGTATCATTTCAAAATCTTCTGAAAAAATCTACAAAGACATCTCTGAGCATATGAGAATTATAAACAACAATTTTGACAATCTGCTGGATACCAGCAACATCACTGAAAGAGATGAGAGCTCTCCAAAGAGAAAGGATGAAAAAAAAATGCAGAGAAGTACTAGTTTCTAGCTTGACGTGGATTACAGATAAAATCACCAATTTATCAAATGCCATCATAACATCCAATTCAATATAATAGTGCTTTTTCATAGCCCATGCCAGCATTGCTTTTTTTATGAGCAGAAATCTATTGCAGTGAAAGTTTAAACAATAGAAATGGGTACTGATTGCAGATCTCTGGTGTCCAGTCAGCAGATTACTATTAAATAGAAATGTTCTTTTGAAAAGGAATTGGGTACAGTTACTCCTGGAATATAATAGGAGATATTCTGAATACATTTTGACATTTTGGATAGATTCTTCTGCTTTTTATCTTTTTTAAATTTGTTTATTTCCTTTTGTTGCCTTATTGTTGTAGTTCTTATTGTTGTTACTGATGTCGTCATTGTTGGATAGGAGAGAGAGAGGAGGGGAAGACAGACAAGGGGAGAGAAAGATAGACACCAGGAGACCTGCTTCATCAGTGAAGCGACTCCTCTGCAGGTGGGGAGCCGGAGGCTTGAACCAGGATCTTTACGCCAGTCCTTGCATTTTGCGCCACATGCGCTTAACCCGCTGCGCCACCACCCGCCTCCCTAGATTCTTCTTCTTTTTCCATGTCTGCCAAGACTGGTATCCAAGAGACAGTTCTGTGTGCAGACCTAGTTACATTGGTTGATTGCATACATTTCTTACCAGACTAAACTCAAATTGTATCTCTTATAAATTATTTCCCTAACCATCCCCTAACCTCTTGCTAACTTTAGAACACCTCATCCTTTTATCACTGTATCTTAACAGGATTTTTGTAAACAGAAATTTACCAGCAATTTCTTTTTATCCCTTTCATTTCTACATAGACCGTCTAGTGAAGGAGCATGATTCAAAATCATTTCTATTCTTTAAATTCTTTAAATGTTAGGTATTCTGTTGAACACATAAAAATTATCTTCCAAATAATGAATTAAAAAACTAGACAACACATGACTCTGATTTGTCCCTGTTTTACAGCTTAAATGCAGATACTTACATATGATTTAATGAAGCTAATAAAGCTTAATTCAGCTTTAGAAATTCTTTGCTGGGCTTCTTTTCAGGTATGGGAGTGGCCTCAGTATGTGTTACATGATTAAATATTTTTATAAAATTTGCATTAGTAATTTTAGCCTTTTATTTTCTTCCATATATGCTTATACCTGTCATACTTGCTTTTATATTGGGTGATGTTGGGGTGGCTGCAATAAGGTTGGGAAATGAATAAGGGGGGTTTGATTTAGTTTTGCTGGTGCAGAATTAATTTCTAGGAATATACACAATACTCTTTTTACTAAAGTAAAAAGGGGTTAGAGATTATATTGTGATATTCTGAGGTATCTTACTCTGGGTCTATCTTGATAGTGGAATGGAAATGGGGCTTGGATATATAGAACTAAAAGTCAGCATATGAGAAATTCTGTCAACTTTCAGTATACATACACATTTTTCGGTATACATATATTCATACACACACACTCAATGACTATTACCAACAATATAACCAACAAAAATGCTAGTGGATGTTTTCCCAGATCTAAGAATAATTTCAATCAACTTGTCTGACTTGATCATGAATGCTGAAGCAGATATGTTTTCAACTTATTAATAATAGAAATATTAATACCCCAAGTAGATCCCATCTTAAATAATCTTCTTTCAGTGAATATTAGTAAATCTCAATAAGGAAATAATTAATTTTTAAAAATAGACCACTATGAGGTAGTCTTTTTTTTTCTTTTTGTTTATTTCTGAGTAGAGACAGAGAGAAACTGAGAAGGAAGGGGGAGACTAGAAGAGAGACAGAGAGACACCTGCAGCCCTTCTTCACCACTTGTGAAGCTATCACCCTGCAGGTGGGGTCTAGGGGCTTGAACCTGAGTCCTTGTGCACTGTAATGTGTGCTTTTAACCAGGTGTGCCACTGCATGGTCCCTCTGATGAGGTAATCTTAAGATATATTGAATGCACAGAAGTTGTGTCAAATTTAAGTACTCAGTATTAGTAAAAGGACCTTACTTTTATAATTTTAAATCTAACTTCATAATTTTTAGATAAAAATTGTTTATGGGGGAGTCTGGCAGTAGCACAGTGGGTGAAACGCATGTGGCGGAAAGCGCGAGGACCTGTAAGGATACATGTTGGAGCCCATGGTTCCCCACCTGCAGGGGAATGATTTCACAAGCTGTGAAGCAGGTCTGCAGGTGTCTATCTTTCTGTCTCCCTCTCTGTCTTCCCCTCCTTTCTCCACTTCTCTCTGTCCTATCCAACAACAACAACAATAATAACTACAATAATAAAACAACAAGGGCAACAAAATGGAAAAAAACTTCTTTGTTGTGCTTTTATTATATTTAACCTCCCACTGTTCATCAAATGATTTTTCTGCTCTGGCCAGGAGCATTCTCTTTTATATAAAAAATATATTTTCCCAATATATTGTACTTTGATTTCCTTGTAAGATATTGCTCAATTTAATCTTCTTAGTAGGTATTCCTGACTTTAAATTGTTTCCATTTTGTTATATTTTCTCTTTCCTATTCTGACTCCCACCTCCCAGAAACCTTTTCTGACCTTCTAGAATGGAGAGTAATTATTCTCCAAATGTTATTGTACTAGTTTCTCATACCACTCCTTTCCCTTAGGCAATGTTTATTTTTTCTGTTTTGTGATAGAGGGTGAAAGACATAGAGAAAAAGAAAGGAGAGAGAGAGAGAATGAGAGAGACTTTCAATACTGCTCTACCTGTCCTGAAGTTTCCACCCTGCAGGTGAGAACTGGGAACTTGGTACACTGTAACATGTATGCTAAACGAGTCACCACTGGTCTCTCCTCCATCCTTTTTAATTCCACCAAAGAGTGAGAGTAAATGATATTGGTTTTATTTCTTAGTTTTCAATCCAATGAACTTCTAACTTTATCATTTGAAGAGTTCTTATATGTATATGTGTACCTGTGTATACATTTTTTAAAGCTATGTTTGTGTAACCCCTTTTGTTAGCTACAGTATTTGGAAACAAAAATATTGAACTCTAAGCTCACTTATTTAAGGGGAAATTACTACAGCAAGTGAACTTTAAAGTACCTTAAAATAGTCTTCTGCTTGGGTCTCCATTCAATTGCTGTTCATTATAATTGACGTTCCAAATGTCTTCTCTCTTATTGGTTGTCTGACTTTTCCAGTACGTTGAATGACAACTTATTTTCTCTTCAAGACTAAGATCTTTAAGAAATGTGAGCCAGGGGAGTCAGTCTGGTGGTGGCACAGCAGGTTAAATGCACTTGTCACAAACCACAAGGACCTGCGTAAGGATCCCAGTTTGAGCCCCAGGCTCCCCACCTGCAGGGGAGTCTCTTCAAAGGCGATGAAACAGATCTGCAGCTGTCTATATTTCTTTCCCCCTCTCTGTCTTCCCCTCCTCTCTCCATTTCTCTCTGACTTATCCAACAACAAGGACATCAATAACCACAACAATGTTAAACAACAAGGCAACAAAAGGGAAAATAAATAAATAGATATTAAAAAATTAAAAAAAGAAATGTGAGCTAGAACATTTTTAAATAGAAGTCTCTTTGGATCTCAGATACTGCATTACTTTTCTCTAGTGGGGTTGAGGGGTCAAAAAAAGCATAGCACTGATGATGTTTTCTCCATGAAGTAGGATAGAAAGTTTTGTTGACCCTCTGTATTACATGAATGGACTTCACAAACTTTGAGTCAGGTCATAGTGATATTTTTATCTTCTTTCTTCATGTTGAAATTCATTTAGAACTACACTCAAAGGGAAATTGCTAGTCCATTTTGGTACTGCTTCTGTAGACCTACAGTCAACCTTGTTTATACATACCTATGTCTCTTGAACTATTGAAGAGCTTATTTCCCTTGAGGCTTTTTTTTTTTTTTTTGCCTCTAAGGGTGTCACTGGGACATCCGTATGAATCCACCGCTACTGGAGGCCATTTTTCCCATTGTGTCATTATGTTGCCCTTGTTATTATAGCTGTTGTTGGATAGGACAGAGAGAAATTGAGAGAGGAGGGGAGACAGAGAGGGAGAGAGAAAGACAGACACCTGCAGACTTGCTTTGCTGCCCGTGAAATGACCCCCCTGCAGGTGGAGAGCCTGGGGCTCAAACTGTTATCCTTTGCCTGGTCCTTGTGTTTCTCACTGTGTGTGCTTAATCTGCTGCACTACCACCCAGCCCCCATACCCTGAGGCTTCATAAGGAGTGCCTCCTTGCCTATGTTATTCCGTGTCTCCTCGAAGATGATTCTAGAGAATGGTCACTCAACTGTCCCAACAGGACTTCCACTTATTCCTCTAGACCTATCATTAGTCCATTTGAGATTGCTTACCCTATATGGCAAGGGATATTTTCTTTTGGTTATTATTTAGGTGGAGAGAATATATATGTATATATTTGTAAGTATATGTGGAGTATTTGGATATAGGGACGTGCATTTCATGATTTCTAAAGAATTTTTTGTTCAATACCCTGTGGTAGAATTAATTATTGGAGGCGGAATGATAAGTGCCTATCTGGCACTACTGAGCTAAGGATTACATTCCCTTAGCACATGTATTGAAAGATTGCTATGTTAATTTAAATGGAAAATTCTCTGCTGGTTCATAAGCAGAATTTGTGGGAATTGAGCAGGAGTGTTTGCTTAAGAGAAAGAAACATTTCAGTGAATAATTCCTATTGAATTCATTATAGATGTTCATATTTGCCTTTCCCCCACTTTCTTTTAACTTGCTATGTACACATAACCAGTATGAAATGTTATGATTGAAATTATTACAGTAAATTTTCTTGTACAATAAGGTAATTTTTACACTGTATACTATTTTGCAAAGAGCAGAACTCCAAAATAAAATATTTTCCACATGCAGTTATTTAAGTTTTTTTAATATTTAAAAAATATTAAATGACATTTTTGATGAGGAGACGGAATGCTCTGGGGTGTGGCTAACTGCCTTACTACCACCCCAAAACACAACTGAGAGTTAAATTGTCCAGTAAGTGAAATTACTAATATAGATGTTTTATTTTTATTTGTTTATTCGCCTCCAGGGTTATTTCTGGGGCTTGGTGCCTGCACGATAGATAAAATCACTGCTCCTGGAGGAGGCTATTTTTTCCCTTTTGTTGCCCTAGTTGGTTTATCATTGCTGTGGTTATTGATGTTGTTATTGTTGGATAGGACAGAGAGAAATGGAAAGGGGGGGGGGAACAGACAGGGAGAGAGAAAGACAGACACCCGCAGACCTGCTTCACTGCTTGTGAAATCGATGCCCCTGCAGATGGGGAGCCAGGGGTTCGAACCGGGATCCTTACTCCACTCCTTGCACTTTGCACCAGGCACTTTGCGCCTTGCTTGCACTTTGAGCCTAGTTGTTTTATTTCAAAATGTATTTTTTGTAGATAGAGACAAAGATGGAATAGAGAGAGAGAGGATGAAAGATGGAAGAAGACTGAGGTTTTCTTCATTGCTGTAGGGGCTAGACTTGAACCTGAGTCATTCACATGACAAAGTAGTACACTATCCAAGTGGACTATTTCACCAGCCCTTTTTGAGGGAATATGAGAAATTACCTCAGCAGTACTTTAAGAACTCAGCCAAATCAGCCCATGGTGTTTATCTTCTGTGACTAGACTAGACAACAGTTGAAAATAACTTGCATTAATAATTGATAAAGTAGTATTTTTGAAAGCAGTATTAATACAAATGTCCTCAATGGCTGAAAGTTCTGATAGTTTAAGAACTTTATATATGTGTTTCTCTGATCAGTTGTGTTTAAAGTGGATCAACACAAGGAGAGATGACTATATAATCTTGGAGTATATTAAGAAATTAAAATAACAATAAATAGCTATTAGCAAATCACTAATATGCATTTAATTTTCTGATTTATTTAAATCTCAAAGTGATTAACTTGACTAATGAGAATTCCTCTTGCAGAATGTGCCATTTTGCAATTTTAAGGAGACTATTGTATGCATTATTCTTAGTAAAAGAACTACTTAACTTTTGCTACTTAGTTAAGTATCACTCATAGTCACCTACATAAAACTGATAAATGCATAATTTCACCATTCATTAGAAATACCCTGTTGTGGAATGTTGATTTACAGAATTATTACCCAGGGGTACAAAAAAAAAGGGGCCTGGTGTTTCTTCTTAGTCTGTGCTGCTTCTTTGTTTTACTCTGCCCTTTTTTTTTTAACATTTATTTTCCCTTTTGTTGCCCCTGTTGATTTTTATTGTTGTTGTAGTTATTATTGTTGTTGATGTAGTTATTATTGTTATTGATGTCGTCATTGTTAGATAGGACAGAGAGAAATGGAGAGAGGAGGGGAAGACAGAGAGGGGGGAGAAAGACACCTGCAGACCTGCTTCAATGCCTGTGAAGCGACTCCCATGCAGGTGGAGGGTCTATGCTGGTATTTGTGATTCATGCTATGTGTACTTAACCCACTGTACTACTACTCTGCCCTTCTTAAATCTTGGTACTATTGTTTACCCTGGGTTCCTCAATTTCCTCATACTCCTGGGGAATCCCTTCCCATTTTACTTTATTTATTTCCATTAAGGTTATCACTGAAGCCCCATGGCTGCATAATTCCACTGTTCCTAACAACCATATTTTTTAAAAAATTTTTTATTTTATTAATTTATTCCCTTTTGTTGCCCTTGTTGTTTTATTGTTGTAGTTATTATTGATGTCATTGTTGTTGGATAGGACAGAGAGAAATGGAGAGAGGAGGGAAAGACAGAGAGGGGGAGAGAAAGACAGACACCTGCAGACCTGCTTCACCGCCTGTGAAGGGACCTGCCTGCAGGTGGGGAGCTGGGGGCTCAAACCGGGATCCTGACGCCGGTCCTTGAGCTTAGCGCCACCTGCGCTTAACCCACTGTGCTACAGCCCGACTCCCACAACCATATTTTTTGATAGAGTGTGAAAAACAAATGAGAGGAGAGAAAAGGTGACAACTGCAGTACTTTCCCAACACTTGTGAAACTTCTTCCCTGCAAGAGAGTACTGGGTGCTTGAACTTCGATCCCTGAGCAAGGTAACATGTTCTTTCTACAAGGTGAACCACCATCTGACCCCCACTCTTATAGTTTTATCCATGATTTTAATGAATTCCAAATATTTAGAAATGTTGTTACTTCTATGTTTATGTACTCATGACACATTTCTCTAATATGTTGCACAAATAGCTCAGATTTAACTTTTCTCAAATCGAAATTCATCTTCATACTAAAATTTATTTCTGTATCCAATGGCCTACTCACTTAAACCAAACCATTAACTTCAGGTCCCATATTATTTCTAGGGAGAATCTAAGGAGATATTTCCTTCTACCTATCCATGAATCTAATCTCTCTCTCTCTGTCTCTCTTTCAATTCTCATTATCATCTTTTGTTAGTATTATTGCAGTAGTTCATAGTCTTTCTGACAGTCTTCTCTCTGACTTTGTTTATTTTCAGAATGATCCATAGAACATTGCTTTGAATTCTAAGTTCAGTTGTTAAGACTTAACAGTGATTTAAAGAAGGTAATATATGTTTGTTCACATACTAAATATTTTTCTGGTTATAGCAGTCCAGGGCTATTTCAGTGATTCTGTGATACTGTTAAGAACCTGGCTCTCTATTTCTACTGTGCTATTTTTCATTGTTGACTCTTGGCCTTCATGTTTGATTCTGCATGGTTGCAAGATGGAAGCTACAACTTCAAGCAATATGTCCTATATCAGAGCCTTCACTTTTCAGAACATCATGAACTTCAGTTTCTAGAAAAAAAACAGAACTTTTATAGAGTGAATCTGACAGACTTCCTTACAATTCTTTGGTTTAGAATTGGGTCACATAGCCTTCACAGTTATCAAGTGAGTTACAAAGTGAACATTTTACTTTTCTCTACCATTTTTTTTGGATTCTATAATTTTTTATTCTAATATTTTTTTCTCTTTTCTGCATTTATTTATTTATTTATTTATTTTATTTTTTGCGGGTTGTACCTTTATTTTATTTTATTTTATTTATTTTTTATTTTTTTTATTTAATAAAGGATTAATTAACAAAACCATAGGGTAGGAGGGGTACAACTCCACACAATTCCCACCGCCCAATCTCCATATCCCACCCCCTTCCCCGATAGCTTTCCCATTCTCTATCCCTCTGGGAGCATGGACCCAGGGTCATTGTGGGTTGCAGAAGGTAGAAGGTCTGGCTTCTGTAATTGCTTCCCCGCTGAACATGGGCATTGACTGGTCGGTCCATACTCCCAGTCTGCCTCTCTCTTTCCCTAGTAGGGTGGGTCTCTGGGGAAGCTGAGCTCCAGGACATATTGGTGGGGTCTTCAATCCAGGGAAGTCTGGCCGGCATCCTGATGACACCTGGAACCTGGTGACTGAAAAGAGAGTTAACATACAAAGCCAAATAAATTGTTGAGCAATCATGGACCCAAAGCTTGGAAAAGTGGAGAGGAAGTATTAGGGAGGTACTCACTGCAAACTCTAGTGTACTTCTGCTTTCTTACTTTGGTGCCATACTCCAAACTCAGTCAATTTCTGCTTTGCGTTTCTACTTCTTTTTTTTTTTTTTTTTTACATGCATGACATTCCCCAGATTCCCATTTAACAATACATACCCACTATTTCATTCATCATTTTTCATGGACCTGTATTCTCCCCACCCATTATTCTAATATTCTAAGTCACTGGGTGCATGGTGATATTTTATGGCAGAAATAGGTAACTAGTACTGAACCCATTCCAATAATTTATAAACTACAGTATGAGAAAAAGGTCAGGAACAAAATGTCTTACCTGTATTGGTCTCTAGGACACACAGTACTGGAGAGGATTGAAACTAATACACAGAAAGGAATAACAGTGACAAGGCAGCAAGGTGCAGTGGGAGTTCCTGGATTTCATTTTGGAAAACAATATCGTCTGCAGTCTAATTTGTCTTATTCTATCAATAGTAACACTGAGAGGAGCTAGATACATTGACAAGGAAATGCTCACTTTAGCAATTCTTGTTGTTTTTTTTTTTTTCCTCCTGGGGGGTGATGATGGATCCTCACATATGCCATTCCCTCCAACATTTTTTTTCTAAATCTGAAAATTACCATAAGGGGCTAAGAGGCAGACTTTGTAACCTGTGGCCCTGGAGGAAACTCTGAAGTCTGTATTCTCTCTTGCACTCACTGTCTGCCTTCAACTAAATAATGAAACTCGCCAGGAGGGGGCCAGCCTTTGCCACACCTAGTTATGCACACACACTAACTTGCACAAAGATGAGTTCAAGCTCCAGGTTCTCACCTAAAGAGAGGAAATCATCAGTAGTGATGAAGCAGTGTTGTAGGCAACTCTCTTTCCTCCCCTCTACCTCAGTCTCCCTTTTCAATTTCTTTTTGTCCTAGGAGATAAAAGAAAGGAGAAAAATAGCTGCCAGTATCACTAAACCTGCAAGCACCCTGTCCAAGTGATAACCTTGGTGGCAATTAATGAAAGAAAGGGAATGGCCTGGAATGGTAAAAATTATTCCAGCCTCACGTTCATTCAAATCAATTAAATAAAACAATTTTTAAAATGACTATAAAATGAAAACAAAGCATGTAAATGAGTTTCCAGCATCTAAGAAGGAAATCACAAAAAAAGGTTTTTTTTTTTTTTTTTTCTGCACCAGGTGTTATTGCTGGGACTCAATGTCTCAAGAACTTTAGTGCTCCCAGTTGCTTTTTTTTTTTTCGTTTGTTTTGTTAATTTTTTAGTTTGAGAAAGGCAGAGGGAGAGAGACATAGAGAAGGAGAGAAGATTCAGTGCTTCTCCACTGCTCAAGAACCTTCTCCCCTGCAGACTCTCTGATGCATAAAAACTTCTGTTTTTCAGAGTGATTTTCAAAAGAAAATTGTAGAGATTGGGAAATAGCTCCTCCAGTAGAACTCCTGGCTTACCCTGTGGTGGGTCCTGGGTTTGAGCCCATATGAAAGTTTCATTTCTGGCACTGTTCTATGGGGTGGGGCTACAGTGTAGTTCTCTGTGTCTGTTTGTTTGTTTTTTTTTTCTTCCTGAGGAATGAAAAGTCACTCCATAGCTGTGGGATCATTGATGTGCCAGATCCTGGCACTGCTTCAAAACAAAACAAACAAACAAACAAACATGTATAGAAAAAAAATATGCCAACTAAGATAATCCAAAGAGATGGACACTGAACATGAAAATGACTTAAGAAAAAAGCAATTTGTTTATCTTGTCTATGTATATGATAATACACATGGTGAACAAGCATTCTCATTGATTTTTTTAAATTTTTTATTTATAAAAGGGAAACATTGACTAAACCATAGAATAAGAGGGGTACAACTTCACACAATTCCCACCACCAGAACTCTGTATCCCATCCCCTCCTTGATAGCTTTCCTATCCATCCCATCCCTTGATAGCTTTCCTATCCATCCTATCCCTTGATAGCTTTCCTATTCTTTATCCCTGGGAGTATGGGCCCAAGGTCACTATGGGATGCAGAAGGTGGAAGGTCTAGCTTCTGTAATTGCTTCCCCACAGAACATGTGCGTTGACAGGTCAATCCATACTCCCAGCCTCCTCTCTCTTTCCCTAGTGGGGTACGACTCTGGGGTGCAGAGCTCCAGGACACATTGATAGGGTTTTCTGTCCAGGGAAGCCTGGTAGGCAACATGCTAACATCTGGAACCCAGTGGTTGAAAATAGAGTTAACATACAAGGCCAAACAACTTGTTGAACAATCATAAACCTAAAGGCTAGAATAGTGCAGATGAAGAGTTGGGGGGCCCTCCATTTTGTATATAGCTATTAGGCATATTTTAGTTATATTCCAAAGGGTCAGTGGCTATATTAGCATTTTTTGTTTTTGTGGTTTTTTTCTTTTGTTTTGTTTTGTTTTTTCCTGAGCCTGGAATCTGATATGCAGGTGGATCTCAGTTATTGCCTGGGGAGATGATGTCATGACTGGCAGAAAGGCCAAAAAGCTGGATGAGGGAAGAGAGTAGCTCCCTAATATGGGAAAGCGGATAAATATTGTTGACTGTAAACACCATTAGTTTGATGTGATCTGGGGCCCATATTCACTTTAGGAACCTATATGACCTCTGCATCCCTGTAGATCTGAGCTCACATTCTGTGGTCCTAAGTAGGAACGTTCTAATCTGCCCCAATATCAGGACCTATCTTCCTCAGATGTACCATAGAGTATATTGTCTAGCCTCCCTTCAGAGGATGGAACACTCTCTACCATTATTAATCCGAGTTGAGGGCAAGGTCCTATGGGGGCCCACAAAGGGGTCTATTGTGTTTTTCCTGATAAGAATGACTGGTAACAATGAAGAGAGGGATATATTAGAGGTCTAAGCTCATCATGTCTGTTTGGGAATCTCAGGATTCCCCAAATAGGGCCCCAGCTCATGGGGTGGTCTGATAGTGACTAAAGAGTCATCATTAAAGTATGCCAGTCACTTGCCCTTATTCAGCTTTTACAGTCCTTGCATTGATGAGGTTAGCTTTGGAGTGAGTGAGAGAACTGTAATAGGAATTCGGTGAGGAAGGTTCTAAGTCTAAATAGACACTATTTCATTATGAACTTTATACTGACTCACTACAGACTATTGTATACTTTTGCTTTCATATATATATATAGCCCTAATTTATGGATACATGTTAATATATGGCTCTATCTCACGAGGTCTGGTCTATACCTAGGTTTTGCGATTTTGTTGGGAAGTGAACTTCCTGGAATAGTATTAGAGAATACTATGAAAGGAAAGGTCTCACCTGAGTAATGAGGCTGAATGGTTGACATTCCATGCCTGATGTCTCTGGACACAGTCTGAAGTGAAGCATGCTGAGGTGGTAGTTGTTGCTTTGATTAGGTTAGGATCAGTGGATACAATTTAATTTGGTATGATTTGAGAAGTAAGCCCCACTTCCAGGACTGGGGGAAATATAGGCTCTTAAGAGGAAGTGGGAGGATCTTGCTGTCTTAGGGTTTAAGAAGAAAATAGATAGTTATTACTATAATCACATTATTTGGCAATTGGGTTAACTTTGAAAATATGTTACAATTTGCTGTATCATACACAACATCACCATAATTTAAGTCCTTTGACATTATTTGTATATAGCTGTTCCACTTGTTGCTTCTGTTCTCCCTGGTCTAAGCTTTTAAGAGAGTCAACATATCAAAGACTCATACTATGCATTAAAAAGACTCAGTCTGTGATTTAAAAAATTTGAGACATTCAATCAATTTTCTCCTCTCATATTAATTAAATAGTGATTTATATGACTACAGATTGCTAGGAGTGTACATAAACACCATTCCCACCACCAAAAGACTGTGTCCCATCTCCCCACCCCACCCCCACCCCATGAAGCTAAACATCCACCCTCACCCTCACCTCAGGGCTTTTATTTTGTTGCCCTACTACAATTTCTGTCAAATACTGCTTTGAGTTTCCCTTTCTGTAATTCTTTCTCAACTTCTGTTTATGATGGGATCATCCCATACTTATCTTTATCTTCTTTCTGACTTAGCTCACTTAACATAATTCCTTCTACCTCCATCCGACGTGTACTCTTGCTATGTCAGAAATCAACAAGGCTTTGATCAGATATACTCTCTTGCTTTTTCTTTCATTCCCCCCTTCTTTGTTTATTTATTTCCTTCTGTGCCAAGATTATCTCTGGGGATCCATTCCAGCACAATGACTCCATTGCTCCTAGAAGCTATTTTTTCCCCCAAACTCTTTGATAGATAAGACAGTGAGACATAGATAGAGACAGAAATAGAGGCATCTCCGCTCAGTGGTGGCACTGCTCCACCACTCATGAGGCTTCTCCCTTATAGGTGGAAACTGTGCTCTTGAACCAAGATTATGCACATGGTAACATGTCTGATGCACTATTATCCCCTCCATCATGCATTCTTGTTTACACATTATTAAAATGAGATTGCAAGGCATACCTTGTCTTTAACTAGCTGGGTTAGTAGAATTCTGCACTCTTATCTGTGGAAGAATAAAGATACTGTAAAACATAGCCTTATTGAAGCATTTTTTAAAAAACTCTCACATCTTTTAAATCCGAGTATATTTAAACTTCCACATAATTCTAGGTTCCTTTTAATTTCCAAACCTCAACTTAATTTTCTAATTTCCTCTTATATTATTTATTTAAAAATAATCTGAACTCTGTATCTCATTCATACAAACAATTTAGTATTATTTAATATATTGCTAAGAAATTTACATTAATGTCATTTAGAAAATTGCTATTAATGTCAGTTATGGCAAACGTTTAATTATATTATCTGAAAGTATAAACTAGTTTTATTTTTAAATCCTTTCTTTTTTTATTGCTACAGAGGTTATCACTGGGGCCCACTGTTGGCTTCATAATGAGTCCATTTCTCCTGGAGGTTGTCATTCCCCCAACTCTTTTTATTTTCCTTCTCTTTCTATTTTGGAGAGAAATATAAATTGAGAGAGAAGGGTGAGACAGACAGATAGATATCTATAGCATTGCTTTACCATTTGCCAAGCTTCCCCTCTGTAGCAGGGAACTGGATGTTTGAACCTGGTTCCTTATACATGGCCAGTGTGTTTTCTCTACTGGATTTACCCAGTCCTAAATCCTCTTTTATACCTTGTTTATGATTTATGTATAACTTAAAATCCACTGGGCATGAAGTAAAGTTTTAAGCTGCTGTCTGGCATGTTTAATGGTATTATACAGGAAGCATAAAACATTGCCCAAGTGGGAATCTGTTTTTAGTCTGACTGAAGCTAGAGGTGACTTTAACCACCAAACAGGCTTTAAATTTTCCCTTCTGTCATTATAGTGTAATAAAAACAGATTCTACAAAGACAGTGCAAATGTCAGAGAGACTCAAAGTGACTCAGAGTCAGAATATTCAAGTTAGAGAGATTGAGTTACAACATTAAAAAAATAATAAAAACACTGCTAAGGTTATTTTTTAAGACTAAGTAAGAATTATCCATTATTAGAATTATAAATATAGTCCCCACAGCTCAGACAGTGAGGAAGAGACACACAGTGAAGAGTATTCATTCATTCTGGGACTGACCTTATTTCTTGGGCATTATTTAGAATTTATCTCCATATCCCTGGTGAGGAGGAAACAAAGATGGTATCAGACTCCTGGTTACATCTTTAGAGTTGGTTTGATAAAGTTGCATCATCTGTATACTGTTTCAACTAGGGGGTGCAGTCTTAGTTATATGATGATATTTGGGGAAACTGAAAATAACACAGGACTACAGTATTACAAACATGTGTCCTTATCTCTTCAGATTGATTAATTCATTTGCTATAAAGTTTTTTATTGTTAAAATCTCTAGAGTAGAAATACTTAGCAATCATTGAGTATAGATATTTGAGTTGTATTTGTTCCTCAAGATAGGATTCTGTAAGTTACAATATTTGAAACCAAGTAAGAAGTTTTCACTAAGAGGTTAATGTGTTGAGTTAACAAGGTTCAATTCTTCCTAGTTATGATGGGACTATGGTGCTTAGGGATCCAGAGGGGGTAAAACTGATACAATTTTGTGTGCTGTGAAATGAGAGAAATCTCTTTTAAGTGGATATTTGGAAAGATAGATGTGTGAGGCCCTTCAAAGGAAGAGGGACTGGTCGCTGGTGCTAGTACTTACCCCACCACAGTTTTTTTTTTCTACCTATTTTGGAAAGAGTTCAGGACCCACTGCAAGTTCACACATCAAGATTTATAATGTTAATAAGAACTTTACAATGGCCTTCTATAAATTCATTTTTAAAGTTCAAGATAGGGAGAAAAAGAGAATGATTAAAAAAAGAGATTGATTTAAAAAATGATTAAAAAAGAGAAACATTACAGCATGGTGCATGGTGCTTTCATATGGGGCTAAGGATGTGAACCCAGGTATCAGAGCTTGGCTTGGCAAAATGTGTACTCTACCAGTTCAGCTATGTTGATTTCTTTTTTAAAATTTTTTTTATTATCTTTATTTATTTATTGGATAGGACATCCAGAAATTGAGAGGGAAGGGGAAGCTAAAGAGGGAGAGAGACAGAGAGAAACCTGCAACACTGCTTCACCATTAGTGAAGCTTCTCCCCTGCAGGTGAGGATCAGGGACTTGAACCCAGGTCCTTGCGCACTTGCACTCAACCAGGTACACCACCACTCAGCCCCCAACTACATTGATTACTTTGTGTAGATGGCTGTCTTCCTGTGGATTTGGGTGGGATTCTTATGCTGATTATCTGGTTCCCATAATCATCTTTTTATAGAGATCAGTAACATTGGAGTCAGGTCTACCTTAGATACTATATTTTAAACTTAATTATTTTTATACAATATTGATTTATGGATGAGAGAGAGAGAGAGAGAATGAGAGAGAGAGAGAGAGAATCACTCTGGCATATGCAAAGCCAGGCACCAAACATGGCCTCATGCTTGAAAATCCAGCGTTTATACACTGTATCACTTTTTTAAAAAAACAATGTTTATTATTGGATATAGACAGAGAGAATTTGAGGGGGAGGGGGAGATAGAAAGGAAAAGAGACATCGAGACAACTGCAGCCCTGCTTCACCACTTGTGAAGCTTTCCTCCTGAAGGTGGGAAGCAGGACCTTGAACCTGGGTCATCATGCACTGTAAGGTGTGCACTTAACCAGGTGCATCACCACTTGGCCCTCTCCACTGTATCACCTTCCTGGCTGCTCAACTTAATTATTTCTTTATGGATTTATTTAGTATTTATTTATTTATTTTTGCCAGAGCACTGCTCAGTTTTGGTTTATGGTAGTGCAGGGAACTAAACCTGAGACCTCAGAGACTCAGGCATAAAAGTCTTTCTGCATAACCATTATGATATCTCTCAGGCCCTTTTCACAGATCTTATCTTCAAACATATTTACCTTTGGAGGTACTAGGATTAGCAAGTCAATACCCACGAATTCTGGGGGGGGGTGGTGGTGGTGGTGGTTGGTGTGGAAACATGAGTCCACCACATCTCACAAACCAATCTTTCCTGTTCAGAATTTGTGAAGATTTCTTCTTACTGCTCTTGCCAAACTGCCAGTGGTGTCCTATGACAACTCTGAGAGACTAATGAGAACATTAGCTGGAGGTGATTAGCAGAGCTGAAGTCCACCCATTATCACTACCCAGGGGAATGAAACATAAATGGTAACTATGTTGCAAATTCCTCAAAGGGTGCAGGATGGCCAGAACAGGGGACAATTCTGGTAGCTTGTCTCTACTTTGTTTATGAGCTGCCAGCTGTCTAATATACAGCATTAGCAAAACCAATGACCGAAATGTCCTGACATCTCAGTTAAAATGTTTTTAAAGAATTTATGTAGATATGTATAAATCAAGATGGTGGCTTAAAGGCAGCAATCAGACAAATTCTCCAATAAAACTGATTTAAATCCTGGGAATTCCAAGGGGGAACAGGATTTCCAGGCCTGTAGGAGATAAATTATAGAGGAGAGGACAAAGAGGAAACCTCAGTGGAATATTATAATTTATAATCCAGCAAAAAGGAGCTGAAAAGGACAAAAGAAAAACCAGAAAACCTTGAGTCTTCCAGCCCCCAAAACACCCATCCTTCAGGCCAGAGGTAGCCTGTTGTGGGAAGTAGGGCAGAGGCAAAGATGCCCATCTGTGGAGTTAAACTCACCAAGCAAGATTCCAAAGCTGAAACTTTTGTCAGAACTCCCTGGAGTGTAATCCACAACTGCCTCACTGGGTTTCAGCTAATGACAGTAAAAAGACACAGTTTGGCTGGTGTGAGGTATCTGTTGCCCTGGTTTGTTACTTTGTTGTTAGTTGTTGGCTGAGAGTTCTTTGTGATTTGCCTGTGAAAGGTATTTGTGTGGGGGGTGGATTTGCCTTTTTTTTTTTTTTCTCTTTCTTTTTTCTGGTTTGATCTATCTTTCCTTTTACCTTTGTTGTAGCAGCTATATTGTATGGTGGTTGATTTGGTTCTCTTTTGAGGAGGAATTCGGTTTGGTTTTGCTCTTTTGTTTTTCCTCTCCGGTTTAGCCAATCCTTGATTTTATTGATGTTATTGCATTTCCTGAGGTTTGTTTGTTTGTGATTTCATTTATGAGAAGAGTTTGGACTGGTGCAGCTTCTCTTTCTTTCTTTCTTTCTTTCTTTTTCTCTTCCTTCTCTTTGGCTGGGTTAAGCTTTTGCATTTGTTTTTGTTCTACTTCTTGTATAGAGTGGTGGTGGACTGTGTTCTCTTCAGTGGGAGGGATTTGGCTTGATCAGGCTGGGGCTTTTTTGTTTGGTCGGTTTTTTTGTTTCTTTTTGTTTTTCTTCCTTTTAATCTTATTTATTTTTTCCTTTTCTCTGGTTTAACTTATATTTGCTCTTGCTGCTTTTGTTATATTTGCTGAGATTTATGATTTCATTTGTAAGAGGACTTTGGTTTGGTGTGGTTTTCTTCACACAACACAATAAATGACTGAACAATAATATCCAGGACACAAAACTACAAAACACACACACACACATGGTTAAATTAAAAAAAAAGTTAAATAACTACAACAATAAGTCAGAACAGGAGTCCAGAAAAAAAATACAAGTGAGCCAGAAGCAATTAAAAAAGAGGAAAATATCCAAACATTAATTGATAGATTAATCACAGGAGTGAGGAAAGATTTGAGGAAAATACTATCAGAAATAGGGAAATAACCAATGAGACCCTGAAAGAAAACACAGTATATCTAAAAGCAATTAGAGTACTGAAAGCTAAAATAGCTGAGCTAGAAGGCCAGCTAGTAGAACAAGCTAACACTGTAACTGAACAGGGTAAAAAAAAAAAATAGCTGAACTTAAGAAGTAATCTGAGGGAAGGGAGAACAGTATAATGAAAGCAGAAAACAGGTTTAGCCCAACTGAGGATGTATTAGAGAAAACTAAGGAAGAAGTAAAAGAGTTTAAAAAAAAGGAGAGAGACTTAGAGATACTGAAAACAACAACTGAGATATATGGAATGGCCTCAAAAGAAGTAATATATGCATTCTTGGCCTACCAGAGAAAGAGAGGAAAGAAAAGACAGCATCCTAGAGGAAATAATAGAAGACAACTTCCCCACCCTAAAAAACAAAATGCATCAGTGTTCAAGAGAGCCTCAAACAGAATCAAACCAGACATGAAGACACCAAGACATATCATAATTACAATGGACATAAGTAAGGAAAAAGAAAGGATCCTGAAGGCTGCACATGAAAAGCAAAACATAACATACAAAGGAAAACCTATAAGGTTATCGCATATTTCTCCACACATACTGTTAAAGCCAGAAGAAAATGGCAGGATATCTGCTAAGTTCTCAGTGGAAAAGGGTTTCAACCAAGAATAGTATACCCTGCTTGACTGTCTTTCAGGCCAAATTGAGGGACAAAAATCTTCTCAGGTAAGCAATAGTTAAAGAAAGCAGCTATCATTAAGCCTGCTCAGAAGGAGACTCTAAATGCCTACTAAAAACATAAACACTGAAAAAAATAAACTGTTAAAGGTCTGTTTAGGGAGGGGTTGCTTTCACTAAACAGATATCTAAAGATTTACTTTATTCTGTCTTGTGTTTTTAGAATAAGATTTAAAAAAGAAAGCTCAGTTATTTGCAACTGGGCTATCTCATGTCAATGAACAATGATGGCCATAAAAAAATAACTAGCATTTACCTACATGTGCCTCCCTTTCCATAAAGACTGTCAACGGTATGCATTCTTCCACCCTGCACCCTGATATTGTATAATCTCCATTTCAGATATGAGCACATGCCAGAGGCTGGATAATAACCTTCTATAGCATCTTATCAAATTACTGTTTAAATGCTCTAGACTCCCACATACTTAGTAGAGAAGATGCTTTGTAGTGCAGGTCAATGAGAAGACATCCTGTCAAGGGAAAAGGAATAGTCCAAGTTTGAGGGGGCCCAAATAACAGCTAAACAGACAATGCTGAGAATTTGGTCTATTGCAGGACAGAATTCTAATTTATAAGACATGTTTTCCAGTAGCACTCTGTCCTTTCCCAGTCATACAAAAACAGGGCCTAAAGTGGGATGAGTAAAGCCACCAGAGCCAGAGAAAGTTGTGACAGCTACCTAGGGAAGACACAAAGAAAGGGGAAATCATAGGATCCATGTTTGTCCGATGTCAGAAACTAGGCTCACTAATGCAGAAGCTAGCCTTGAGCAGTTTGAGAAATAGTTCAGTTGCTAGAGATTAAATCTCACATGCATGAGGTTTCATGTTCCCAGAGTGGTACTCTCTTCTCCTCTCATTTCTCTCAAATGAAATTGTTGGGGGAGCAAGAGGTTTTCCGCGACTTTTCCCAGCTTCTCCCCAATGGGTTCCTCAAAGAGCCTCTTGGAAGATTGCAAGATAACCACTGTGATTATTACACAGGTTTCAGTCTTCTTTTTATTTAGTTATGAGGTGGGTATAGTGCAGAAGTGAAGGTAAAGTGAAGAGAAATCTCAGGGGAAAGGGAACACAGCCTGGAAAAATTCTAAGTAAAGGCCTTCCCTGTGAATGTGCCCTTATCTTAAACTTTATACACACAACACCTGGGCCAGCTTCCTATTGGCCATCTGAAATCATTAGGTGTGTTTACCTTCTCCAGACCCCTCCCGTAGTTTACACATCTTTTGTGCTCAAGTTCCCACTTCTCAAGTATACAGTATTAGTGTGCCCCAATTCCCATGTCTCATGTGTGGGAAACTGGTGTAGCAAAGTTTCTGTGCTCCCAGCATCTCCCTATCCATCCCTGACCTCAACAAAACTCTTGTGTGATACAAATAATCAGAACAAGTCTTAAAAACGAACCATCCCTCTATTAAAAAAATGAAGAAACAAGGGATTAACAAATTATAAGTGAAGTGAACAGTAGCAAAATATAACTAAGAATTAAACAGAAATATGAAGCAACAACAAAACAAGAAAGGGGGTGGAAGTAATGGAAACAACAGTACTGTCAAATATCAGTTAGGCTGAGATATATAAGATACAATATGCTAATTATTACACTTATGATAACCACAAAACTAAACAAGGAACAGAGAACAACAGAAAGTAGAAATAAAATTAGTGAAGACACCACCATAGAACCCCTTTCACACAAAATGACAGAAGCACATGCAAAAAGAATCAACAACCTTAAAACAAAAATCAGAATGGATTTGAATGAACCATATATGTCAATATCACCCTAAACACAAATGGCCTAAATTCACATAACTCAGAGTAGCTAAATGGGTAAATAATATGATCCATCTATTATATGTCTCCTAGAAACACATATTCAAAGAAAAGATAAATATAAGCTAATGTAAGAGGATGGAATAAGATGTTATAAGTCAATAATGCAGATAAAAGAGCAGGAACAGCAATTATTTCTCAGACAAAATGCACTTTCAGGTAAAAAAAAGTAAACAGAGATAGAGAGGGACATTAGGTAATTGTCAAAAGATCAATCCAAAAAGAATATATATATATATTCAAATTTAAGTGCACCCAGATATATAACACAAGTACTCATTGAACTTAAGGGAGACATTGACAGTAGCACAATAATAACAGGAGATCTCAACACACCACTCACAGTAAGGGACTGATCATCTGCATTTTAAAAATCAACAGAAAAATAGCAATTTTATATGAAACCATAAATGAAATGGACCTTGTAGATATACGCAGAACTTTTCATCCCAAAAATAAATAAATAAATAAATACATGGTTCTTCTCAAGTATACACAGATCATTCACAAAAGTTGACCATATGCTGGGCCACAAAGACATCCTAAAAAAATATATAAATATTAAAATCATAAAATACATTTCCTCAGACCATGATGTTATGAAGCTAGAAATCAACCACAAAAAGAAAAGAAACTCCCCCCAAATCTAGAGACTAAACAATATGCTTCTGAATAACTCATGGGGCTTTGAAGAAATAAAAAAATAAATTAAGAATTTCCTCAATATCAGTAAAATTGAAGAAGCTAGTTTTCAGACCCTATGATGCATAGCAAAAGCAGATTTGAGAGAGAAATTTATAGCAATACTAGCCCATATTAATAAAGAGGATAAATAATTAATAAACAACCTAACAACCCAACTGAACCAAATAGAAGCAGAGTAACTGAGATGCAAAGGTAAGCAGGAGACAGGAAATAGTTACAAATCAGAATGGAAATAGAAAACAATACTATCAAGAAGATAAATGAACCAAGAGCTGGTTCTTTGAAAGAACAGATAAAATAGATAAACCACTAGCTTCATTCATGATGAGGAAAAAGGAGTTGCCCCTGCTTTCATGGAATTTATAATTGTCAAGCAAGATAGATACAAGGTGACTAATTTATTACAAAAGATATAAATTAACCCAGTTGTATTATGGGAAATAAATCTGGTGACTTCTGAGCATGTACAGAATCATGCTGATCCCAGCAGATTCTTCGAGGGGGTCATTCTGCAGGGAGAAAACTTCATACTGGCCCAGTGGATCATGAGGCCCAATCTTGCTAAACAGACAGAACAGACTCCAGCTGGAAGCAGGACATGTGTGAACAGATGGGATGTAATAGGAGTAATTAAAAAAAAAAAAGCAAGAGTAGCACATATCAGGATAGGACCAATTACAAAACAGTAAATATTGGCAAGGACATGAAACAATATTCTCCCATTCATTGTTGATGTGTACTCCTATGTTCATAGCAGCACAATTCATAATAGCTAAAACCTGGAAGCAACCCAGGTGCCCAACAACAGATGAGTGGCTGAGAAAGCTGTGGTATATATACACAATGGAATACTATGCAGCTATCAAGAACAATGAACCCACCTTCTCTGACCCATCTTGGACAGAGCTAGAAGGAATTATGTTAAGTGAGCTAAGTCAGAAAGATAAAGATTAGTATGGGATGATCTCACTCATCAACAGAAGTTGAGTAAGAAGATATGAAAGGGAAACTCAAAGCAGGACCTGACCAAATTGTAAGTAGGGCATCAAAGTAAAAACCCTGTGATGAGGGGTAGACATGCAGCTTCCTGGGACAGTGGGGAGAGGGAGTGAGTGGGAGGGATGGGTCACAGTCTTTTGGTGGTGGGAATAGTGTTTATGTACACTCCTAGTAAAATGTAGTCATATAAATCACTAGTTAATTAATATGAGAGGGGGAAAATTAATTGTATGTCTCAAAGTTTTTCAAAACACAAACTGAATCTTTTCAATATATAGGCTGTGTAATTGATATGCAGACTCTCTCAGAAGCCTAGACCAAGTAGACCAGAAGCAACCAAAAGCATAGCTATATACAAGATACTGGATACTATACAGCAAACCATAACAAAAGGACTTTTCAAAGTTAACCCAATTAACAAATAATGTGATGATAACATTAACTATCGATTGTCTTTTTGAACCCTAAGACAGCAGGAACCTCACATCTCCACTATAGAGCCTCTGCTTCCCCCAGTCCTGGAACCCTTGGATAAGGCCCACTTTCCCGTTTGCCTCTCCCAATCCATATCAAATAATATTGCATCTGCCGATCACAACCTAACCAACACAATGATTGTCACCTCAATATGTTTCACTTCAGACTGTGTCCAGAGACTTCACGTGTGGAATGACAACCCTTCAGCTTCATTACTCAGGTGAGACCTTTCCTTTCATAGTATACTCTAATTCCATCTCATGTGGTTCACTTTCTAACAAAGTCCCAAAACCTAGATATATACAAGTTTCTGTGAGAGAGAGAATATGTTCACATGTATCCGTAAACTACTGCAAAATATATACCTGAAAGCAGAAGTACATTAGAGTTTGCTGTGAGTACCCCCCTAACACTTCCTCTCCACTATTCCAAGCTTTGGGTCCATGATTGCTCAACAATTTATTTGGCTTTGTATGTTAACTCTCTTTTCAATCACCAGGTTCCAGATGTCATCAGGATGCTGGCCAGGCTTCCCTAGACTGAAGACCCCACCAATGTGTCCTGGAGCTCAGCTTCCCCAGAGACACACCCTACTAGGGAAGAGAGAGGCAGATTGGGAGTACGGACCGACCAGTCAACGCCCATGTTCAGCGGGGAAGCAATTACAGAAGCCAGACCTTCTACCTTCTGCAACCCACAATGACCCTGGGTCCATTCTACCAAAGGGATAGAGAATGGGAAAGCTATCAGGAGAGGGGGTGGGTTATGGAGATTGGGTGGTGGGAATTGTGTGGAGTTGTACCCCTCCTACCCTATGGTTTTGTTAATTAATCCTTTCTTAAATAAAAAAATAATAAAGAAAAATAAAAAAATAAAATTGAAAATGGTACACTTAATAAAATAGATTGTATTTATTTATTTATTTACTTATTTATATTGCCACCAGGGTTGTGATTGGGGCTTGGTGTTATCACTATGAATCCACTGTTCCTGTGAATCCTCTGAGGCCATTTACTTTTTTTATCCTTTTTATTCTTTCTCTTTTATTTGATAGAACAAAGAAAAAATGAGAAAAAAAAACTGGGGACTGGGGAGATAGAGCAGAGATAAAATTTTACCTATAAATATGCTTCACAGCTTGTGAAGTGTCCCCCCTGCAGGTCGGGAGCAATGGTTCAAACCTGGGTCCTTGGGCATGGTAATGTGTGTGCTCAACTGGGTGTGCCACCACCCGGCCTCCAATAAGTTCCTTCTTACAAAACTAAACATATTCTTAGGCTATGATACAGTGATTTGTGCTTTGGTTACCCAAAGGTGTTTAAAGCTTACATATACTTGAAAACCTGTATGTGGATGACTATAGTGGTTTTCTTTATAATTACCAGAACTTGGAAACAATCAAGATAACCTTCAGCAACTGAGTGGATAAAGTGCTATATACACACAATGGAATTACTGAGTGATAATGACAAATGGGCTAGTGAGCTATAAAAAAGAAAATAATCATAAATACAATTTTCTAAGTGAAAAAAGTTAATCTAAAAGTGCTACACACTGTATGACTCCACCTATAGGGTTTTCTGGAAAATAAAAACTTTGGAGATATTAAAAGTTGACATGGGGCTATGGAGCAGCAGCTGTATTTCTATCCTCTCTTCTCCTGGGTCAACTAGGAATACCAAAGGAGACCACCTGGGACGGCAACAAGACAGGACTAGAATGACATCAGAATCCACCAAATCACCAGTGACTGCAAAAAAATGTGGCTCATGGACAGAGAGAAGCCTAAGGAGAGATTAAGTGGCTGGTAACAGTCTGGCTGGTTACCAGTTGAGATACCACCTCCAGTCTATTTCAACAACAAAAAGACTGCTAAAGGGAGGAGAAGACTCCTCTAAGACTCACCAGATGAAACAGTGAGACTCCATTGCTACTGCCCTCAGAAACTGGAGCAGCAGGGGAAGAGGCCCTATGGTGACATCAGGGGAAAGACAATTAAAAAGGAAACTCAGGAGAAGATCTATACCTCAGTGGCCTGGGGGGAGGGAGGACTGTGAGAGTCTCTTTGCATAACCACTGGATTATCTCTTCCCCACCCTGCTTTATTTCTTGGTCAGGAGTCAGTAATTAAGCTAAGAAGGCTACTTATAATTTAAAAGCCCTCAGTCTCCCATAGTTTACAGGGAAGAAAAAGAACACTTTAATTACCTTACTTAGAAACAACTCAATCCAGGCAAGAGTGATCAGTAATTTGAAAAGTACTGAGAGAAAGAGAGAAAGCCCTCATAACATACTACATAAAATGGTTATACCAACAAGAAGAAATATTGGAGAAATGAGCCAGGAAAAGAGTCCAGCTAAAAGCCTCTGAAAAATTGAAGGACAAAATAATGAGGTACACATACAAACACTAGTTAAAGAAATAATCACAGGAGTGAGTAAAGAGTTTGAAATAATTGTCATAAGAAATGCAGAAAAACAAATGAGGCTTTTCGGGGTGTCTCTCTCCTTCTCCGGCAGGGTGGCCTCCAGGGGAAAGGTAACAGGCTGGTTCTTTCTCGCTCACGACAGGGGTGACACAAAGTAAAAGACACCAGGGGACTCTTAGCATGTCTAGAATCTGAGTGCTAGAATCCCAGAATCCTAGAGTCCATTTATTAGCAAAGTGGACATGAGTTAAATAGAAAAGCAATGAAGTTAATTATTGTTGAAATATGACAGAAATTACACGTTTCTTAACAGTCAGCATGCCCCTAAGGTAGGGGGCTGGTATGACAGGAATTGATGAGATACAAGATAGTTATTCTACATAACACAAGCAACTTATTATCCAAAGGTATTTGAGAGAAGCATAGGGGTTAAACCTGTAGGGTGAGACAGAAAGAAGATGGATATCAAAAGGCCATATAGTTTGGAATTTCTCTTGTCTGGGGTCTGAGGTGTGTGATGAATTATGTGATAAGGTGTGTTCTTCTGTGATCAGAAGGTGACTGTGAATAAGTGAATCTGCAGCCATGTGGTCTGTGGTTAATGGAGGGAAGTACTGGGGTATCTGTGGGCCTGAGAGTCAAGAAGGAAAGAACCAAGTCTGAGTTTCCCCCCTTATGCTCACCTCAGTTGAGAGAGACTTACCAAGAGGTTATGTTCTCAGACCTCCATCCAAAGATGGGGGTGATTCTCCCTAAGCTCTATCAGGCTTACACATGTTCCCAACAGAGGCTCTGGAAGAAAACACTAATTATCTCAAGATTATTAGCTGAAAGCTGAAATAGCTGAGCTAAGAACACAACTAGCTGAATAAGCTAAAACAGTATCAGAACAGGGTAACAAAATAGATGAACTCCAGAAAACAGTAGAGGGGAGAGAAAATAAAATAAATGAGGCTAAAGACAGAAGACAAGACTGAGGATGAATTAGAGACAACTAAAAAAGAAGTAAGACATCTCAAAAAGAGATAAAGAGATACTAAAAATGATGACGAGACCTATGGGATGACTTCAAAAGAAATAATATATTCATTATTGGCTTAGAAAAGTAAGAAAGAAAGGGAGGGAAAGAAAGTATCCTTCAGGACATAATAGCTGAGAACTTCTTTAGTCTAGACAACATCAAAGACATAAAGGTTCAGGAATCCCAGAGGGTATCAAACAGAATTAACCCAGACTTAAAGACCCCAAGACACATCATACTTAGAATGGAAAGGAATAAGGATAAAGAAAGGATCCTGAAGGCTGCAAGAGAAAAACAAAGATTCACCTACAGAGGAGAACCCATAAGATTAGCAGCAGACTTCTCCACACAAACATTATAGGCCAGAAGAGAATGCCAATATATCTATCAAGTGCTCAATGAGAAAGGCTTTCAACCAAGAATACTGTATCCTGTTAGGCTGTCATTCAGACTAGATGTAGGCATAAAAACCTTTTCAGACAAGCAACAGTTGAAGGAATCAACTATCACCAACCCTGCCCTGAAAGAAGTTCTGAAAGGTCTCCTATAAACAGTCAGACCACCATAAATAGGCCAGATATGAGAACACTCTAAAAATCCAGAGGAATGGCATTAAAATATCTTCAATCCTTGATATCAATAAATGTCAATGGCCTGAATTCACCTATTTAAAGGCACAGAGTAGGAAGTTGGATCAGAAAACACAACCCAACAATATGTTGTCTACAAGAAACCCACCTAACTCTACAAGACAAACACAGACTCAAAGTGAAAGCATGGAAAAATATCATACAAGCCAATGGCCAACAAAAAGGGCAGGAACAACTATTCTCATATCTGACACAATAGACTTTAAAATAAATAAAATTTAAAAAGATAAGGAAGGACACTACTTAATGCTCAGAGGATCATTCAATCGAGAGGACTTAACAATTACTAACATCTATGCACCCAATAAGAAACCATATGAATACATCAAATATCTACTGAAAGAGTTACAGCAATATATTCACAGCAACACAGTTATAATAGGGGACTTCAACACCCCACTCTCTCAACTCAACAGATCATTCAGGCAGAAAATCAATAAAGACATCAGGGAGTTAAATGAGGAGACAGATAAACTAAACTATTGGAAATGTTTAAAATCATTCATCCCAAGAAACTGGAATACAAATTCTACTCAAGTCCACATGGGTCATATGCTAGGCCACAATGACAGCATCAGGAAATTCAAGAGCATTGAAATCACCCCAAGCATCTTCTCAGACCACAGTGGAATTAAACTAACACTTAACCATCAACAAAATATTAGTAATAGTCCCAAAATGTGGAAACTCAACAGTACACTCCTTAACAACTACTTGGTCAAAGAGGAAATCAAGGAAGAAATGAAAATGTTTCAAGACTGCAACGAAAATGAAAATACGAGCTATCAAAACATTTGGGACACAGCTAAAGGAGTACTGAGAAGGAAGTTCATAGCCATACAAGCACACATTAGGAAACAAGAAAAAAGCTCAAATAAACAGCCTGACTGCACATCTTAACGACCTAGAAGAAGAAGAACAAAGGAACCCTAAAGCAACCAGAAGTACAGAAATAACTAAAGTTAGGGCAGAAATTAATAACATTGAAAATAAGAAAACCATACAAAAGATGAACAAAAGTAAATGTTGGTTCTTTGAAAGAGTGAACAAAATTGACAAACCTTTAGGCAGACTCACAAAACAAAAAAGGGAGAAGACCCAAATAAATCAGATTGTAAATGAAAGAGGAGGTATCACAACATACACCACAGAAATTCAACATATCATTCAAGGCTTTTATGAACAATTATATGCCACCAAGCTAGAGAACCTGGAAGAAACGGACGATTTCCTAGATACCTATGAACTTCCAAAATTAAGAAAAGAGGAACTAGATAACATGAACAGGCTGATAACAGCTAATGAAACTGAAACAGTCATCAAAAATATTCCCAAAAATAAAAGTCCTGGACCAGATGGTTTTACAAATGAATTCTACAAAACCTACAAAGAAGAATTAATACCTCTACCTTTAAAAGTCTTCCAGAAGATTGAAGACACTGAAATACTCCTTTCTAGCTTCTATGAAGCCAACATCACTTTGATATCAAAAGCAGACAGGGACACAACCAAAAAAGAAAACTACAGACCAATATCAATACAGACCATAGATGCTAAAATACTGAAAAAAATTCTAGCCAAACGGATACAGAAGTCTATTAAAAGATTGTTCATCATGACCAAGTGGGGTTTATTCCAGTCATGCAAGGTTGGTTGAATATATGTAAATCAATCAATGTGATCCACCACATCAATAAAAGCAAGACCAAAAACCACATGGTCTTCTTCTTCTAGCGTTTGCCACCATATGGTCATATCAGTAGATGCAGAGAAAGTCTTTGACAAAATACAACATTCCTTTATGGTCAAAATGCTACAAAAAATGGGAATAGGTGGAAAATTCCTGAAGATAGTGGAGTCTACATATAGCACAACTACAGCCAACATCATACTAATAGTGAAAAACTGGAAGCATTTCCCCTCAGATCAGGTACTAGACAGGGCTGCCCACTATTACCATTATTATTCAACACAGTGTTGGAAGTTCTTGCCATACCAGTCAGGCAGGAGCAAAGAATTAAAGGGATACAGATTGGAAGAGAAGAAGTCATACCCTCTCTATTTGTAGATGCATAGAAAAACCTAAGAAATCCAGCAAGAAGCTTTTGGAAATCATCAGGCAATACAGCAAGGTGTCAGGCTACAAAATTAACTTTCAAAAGTCAGTGGCATTCCTCTATGCAAACACTAAGTTAGAAGAATTTCAAATCCAGAAATCAATTCCTTTTACTACAGCAACAAAAACAATAAACTATCTAGTACTAAACCTAACCAAAGAAGATATGAAGTATTTCAAGCTAGGAAAGAAGAATATTAATTAACAATGGGATGTACATGTAAAGTTATTTTGGTATTTGGAGTTTTCTGGCAGAATTCACTGCCTTTCTCATCAAGCAGGATATTTCTCACCGTCAGAGTTCCATACCTTCCATTAGAAGTTTTCCTGTTCTTTTTAAACATGTTTTATTAGTGAAACACATTTTTTAATGTTTCTATTCCAACCTCATTTAGGAAGATGTCAGGTGTGTCCATCAAACTGTGCTTTCTCCCACTAGACTCAAATTAGATCCTGAAGCCTGGAATTTTTTTCTTTGTAAGTTTACTCTGGTCTTTATCTGATTGGTTACCTAACATGACATAAATGAATAGCCAAAATATTAATATTTTGAAGCCATGTGAAATGCCACTATTAATATATCAAAGTACAGAAAATAAAACTGCATATACTGTGTGATATTTGGTATGTCTATGAGCTGAGTTTTTTCAGATTTCACTAACAGTCTGTGAGTGCAAATGAGGTCTGTGGAATAACAGTTTCACAGCTTTCAATTTCTATTGCATAATTAAATCACAAAGGCTGTCCCTAGAAGTCTCAAAATTGCCTTGAGCAAGCTCACAAAAATATACTATAAATTATTTTACTTCTGGTCTCTCTGTTAGTATCCAGGGCCTGTGAGAATCCAGAGTAACTGTTTCTGTTTGTTCACCTGTCTGCTTTTTCAGGGCACTCAGCTGATACTCAAGCTATTCACATCAAGACTCACAGAAAGAATAAACCTAAAAAAAATTATACCAGATATTTCATCCACTCCACAGTTATAGACTATAACACTATATATATATATATATATATATATATATATGAAGGGGGGGGAAGAGGGAGGGGTAGGGGGCGATAATAGCATAAATGAGCAGAAGACAGGAAGCATTTACAAGCTAAGAAAAAATAATATTAATTATCAATGGGATGTACATATAAAGTTATTTTGGTATTTGGCGTTTTCTGGCAGAATTCTCTGCCTTTCTCATCAAGCACGGCATTTACAGGAATACGAAGTTATCTCAACTTCAGTTTGCTGACTTGACACTCTTGGCAGAACTGATTCAGTCTTTTGTCAAGAAATTATTGCAAATCTTACTAGTAATAATTATTGTCTCCCTAATAACCTACATTCTCTCAAAAGTTTTAAATGCATGTGTGCAGCCATTGACCAGCTAACAGAGGGTCTCTTTCCTATTGGGGTGACAAAAGAGAACAGAAGTACATATTCCTTTTTTCCCTAAGGATAGTTATGTTAAACTCTTAACTCTAGTTGCTCTTTTAAAAATGTAATGTGGGAGGGGAGGTAAGATGGCGGCGGCCTGAGAAATCCTGACAGCGAGTGCTCTGATAGCATCGTCGGCAACGGTAGGATTTTCTGCCTTTAGCAGGCCAGTCAATAAGGGGGGGGCACCAAAGAAGTGATTACAGTTTAATTTGGGTTAACAATTAGAGCAAAGGTGACACAGACTAGCGGGGCTCCAGAATTCCCAGGCGGCGCCAGGCAAGGCGAGTGCGCCGGGCATTGTCCCCCGCCCGCCCGGGAAGGCGGCTCCTCCGCCGGTTGCAGAGCCCGGCGGGCAGAGGACCTGGAGAGAGCACTTTAGCTCGGGGGCTGCCTCTTGGGAGTCGCGAGGGTCCACCGCGACCCTGAGGGTGGATCCAAAGACTTCTTGAGTATAGCTCTCATTGGATCAAAGGACTTGGAGCTAGTTTTCATTTTTGAGAAATCCTTTAAAAAAGTCTGGAGGGCGGGGTTTCCCGGAAGATGGCGCCCGGAGAAGCGGCCAGCCTTTGAGCTCCGGACACATCTCGTGTAAACAATAGGATTTTCTGCCTTTAGCAGGCCAGCCAATAAGGGGCCATAAAGGTCATACCAAGGATGTGTCTATAACTTAATTTGGGTTAAGAATTAGAGTAGGGGGAAAAAATTCTTTTTTCTTCCTTTTAATTTTCAAGCATACATCCTTCCCGCCGCCCCCCCCCCCCCCCCCCATAAGCAGTGCCTGGGACCAGCTACTAGCAGGATACCCCATACCACCTAACAGGGTTTTTTTTTTCTCTTTTTTTTTTTTTTTTTAATTCACTGATACACATTTGGGAAGTTCCTCGCACTGCTCTTTAATTACAACTCTTCTTCTTATCTTCTCCCTTTTCTCTCTCTTATCTCTCTCTATCTCTCTCTCTTTTTTTTTTTTAATCTTGTCATACACTTCTTTCTTCTTTGCCTTTCTGAATTTGTGAATTACTTTGGGGAAGAAATCTGACCCAGAGTGGACTCTCTACGTGTGTATCTCTGCTCTAGTTCCCTTTACACTCTTGTTACCCTTAGAATATACACTGGATAGTAGATTTGCATAACTGTCTATTCTTGCTATCCTCTCTTCCTTTTCTCTTTCTTCACTGGGATTTGGTTACTATTTTTTCACGGACTGGAGAAATTGTTTGGCTAACTGGTAATGATTAAACGCCTTCAATACTTACTTCAGTTGCTACTGTTATTCCGGAGGTTGGTGAGTGCAATTGTCATAAAGGTATTTAGTACAGTGTTACTTGTGCTCAAAACACAACAACTGAGGAACAACAGAGCATTAAAAAAAAAAAAAGAGAGAAACACATAAATTAAAAAAAAAATGGGTAGATTAAAAACAAATAAAACTGCTACCCCAATGAATGAAGACAAGAGCCCAGAAGAAACCACAAATCAGTCAGAAGTAACCATAGATAAGAAAAGTATGCAAGCAATAATAAACTTATTAATCACAGAAATGAAAACAACATTGGAGGAAAGAAATGGCAGTATTAGGGAAACAACAGTTGAGACCCCCAAGGAAAATACTGATTATCTTGAGACAATTAGAGAACTGAAAGCTGAAATAGCTGTAATGAAGAAAGAAGCTGAGGCAAGGGAAAGCAGACTAACAGAAGCAGAAAACAGAATTAGTCAGACAGAGGATGAGTTAGAGAAAACTAAGAAAGAGGTGAAAGAGCTTAAAAAGAGATTGAGAGACACTGAAAACAACAACAGAGACATATGGGATGATCTCAAAAGAAGTAACATTCGTATAATTGGCCTGCCAGAGGAAGAAAGAGAGGAAGGGGAAGCAAACATCCTAGAGGAAATAATACAAGAAAATTTCCCAGACCTGAATAACAGAAAGGATATCAAGGTTCAAGAGGCCCAGAGAGTACCAAACAGAACCAACCCAGACCTGAAAACACCAAGACACATCATAGTCACAATGAGAAGAAGTAAGGATAAAGAAAGGATCCTAAAGGCTGCAAGAGAGAAACAAAAAGTCACATACAGGGGAAAACCCATAAGACTTTCTGCAGATTTTTCAACTCAAACTCTAAAAGCCAGAAGGGAGTGGCAAGATATCTATCGAGCCCTGAATGAAAAAGGGTTTCAACCAAGGATTATGTATCCTGCTAGACTTTCATTCAAGCTAGATGGAGGGATCAAAACCTTCTTAGACAAACAACAGTTAAAGGAGGCAACTATCACCAAGCCGGCCCTGAAAGAGGTACTAAAAGACCTCTTATAAACAAGAACATCACTATAATACTTGTAATATATCAGAGTAAACAAATTGTTTTTTAGAACAATGGCACTACAATACATTAAATCCATAATATCAATAAATGTCAATGGCTTAAACTCACCCATCAAAAGGCACAGGGTGGGGGGATGGATCAGAAAACATAACCCAACCATATGCTGCTTGCAAGAATCACATCTGTCACAACAAGATAAACACAGACTTAAAGTGAAAGGATGGAAAACTATCATACAGGCTAACGGTCCACAAAAAAGGGCAGGAACAGCCATTCTCATCTCAGACACGATAGATTTTAAATTGAATAAAGTAATAAAAGATAGGCAAGGACATTACATAATGATTAGAGGATCAATCAGCCAAGAAGACTTAACAATTATTAACATCTATGCACCCAACGAGGGACCATCTAAATACATTAAACACCTATTGAAAGAATTTCAAAAATACATCAATAGTAATACAATAATAGTGGGAGACTTCAATACCCCACTCTCACACTTAGACAGATCAACAAAGCAGAGAACCAATAAAGATACAAGAGAATTGAATGAAGAGATTGACAGACTAGACCTCTTGGACATTTTCAGACTCCTCCACCCCAAAAAACTGGAATACACCTTCTTTTCAAATCCACACAACACATACTCAAGGATAGACCACATGTTAGGCCACAAAGACAGCATCAATAAATTCAAGAGCATTGAAATCATCCCAAGTATCTTCTCAGACCACAGTGGAGTAAAACTAACTTTTAACAACAAATGGAAAATTATTAAAAGACATAGAATTTGGAAACTAAACAACATGCTCCTTAAGAACCACTGGGTCAGACACTCACTCAAACAGGAAATTCAAATGTTCCTGGAAACTAATGAAAATGAAGACACAACCTATCAAAATATTTGGGACACAGCTAAAGCAGTACTGAGAGGGAAACTTATAGCTATACAATCACATATTAAACACCAAGAAGAAGCCCAAATGAACGAACTTACTACACACCTCAAGGACTTAGAGGAAGAGGAACAAAGGAACCCTAAGGCAACCAGAAGGACAGAAATCACTAAAGTTAGAGCAGAAATAAACAACATCGAAAATAAAAGAACCATACAAAAGATCAATGAAGCCAAATGTTGGTTCTTTGAAAGATTAAACAAAATTGACAAACCCCTAGCCAGACTCACCAAACAAAAAAGAGAGAAGACTCAAATTAATAGAATTGTAAACGATGCAGGAGATATCACAACTGACACCACAGAAATCCAGAGAATTCTGCGAAACTTCTATAAAGATCTATATGCCACCAAGCTAGAGAATCTGGAAGAAATGGAACAATTCCTAGAAACCTATGCACTTCCAAAACTGAACCAAGAAGAACTACAAAATCTAAATGCACCAATCACAGACAAAGAAATTGAAACCGTTATTAAGAATCTCCCCAACAACAAAAGTCCTGGACCAGATGGCTTCACAAACGAATTCTACAAAACTTTCAGGAAACAGTTAATACCCATACTTCTTAAGCTATTCCATAAGATTGAAGAAACAGGAATACTCCCTTCCACCTTTTATGAAGCCAACATCACCCTGATACCAAAAGCTGATAGGAACAGAACAAAAAAGGAAAACTACAGACCAATATCTCTGATGAACATAGATGCCAAAATATTAAACAAGATCTTGGCCAACTGGATACAGCAACACATCAAAAAGATTGTTCATCATGACCAAGTGGGATTCATCCCAGGAATGCAAGGCTGGTTCAACATCCGTAAATCAATCAATGTCATTCATCACATCAATAAAAGCAAAGCCAAAAACCACATGATTATCTCAATAGATGCAGAGAAAGCCTTTGACAAAATCCAACACTCATTCATGCTCAAAACTCTACAAAAAATGGGAATAGATGGGAAATTCCTCAAGATAGTGGAGTCTATATATAGCAAACCTACAGCCAATATCATACTCAATGGAGAGAAGCTGAAAGCATTCCCCCTCAGATCAGGGACTAGACAGGGCTGCCCACTGTCACCGTTACTCTTCAACATAGTATTGGAAGTTCTCGCCATAGCAATCAGGCAAGAGAAAGAAATCAAAGGGATACAGATTGGAAGGGAAGAAGTCAAGCTCTCACTATTTGCAGATGATATGATAGTATACATAGAAAGACCTAAAGAATCCAGTAGAAAATTACTGGAAGTTGTTAGGCAATATAGCAAGGTATCAGGCTACAAAATCAGTGTACAAAAATCAGTGGCATTTCTTTATGCAAACACTAAATCTGAAGAAGAAGACATCCAGAAATCACTCCCATTTACTGTTTCAGCAAAATCAATCAAATACCTAGGAATAAAGTTGACCAAAGAAGTGAAAGACTTGTATGCTGAAAACTATGAGTCGCTACTCAAGGAGATAGAAACTGATACCAAGAAATGGAAAGATATCCCATGCTCATGGATTGGAAGAATAAATATCATCAAAATGAACATTCTCCCCAGAGCCATATACAAATTTAATGCAATACCCATCAAAGTTCCACCAAGCTTCTTTAAGAGAATAGAACAAACACTACAATCATTTATCTGGAACCTGAAAACACCTAGAATTGCCAAAACCATCCTAAGGAAAAGAAACAGAAATGGAGGCATCACACTCCCAGACCTTAAACTATATTATAAAGCCATCATCATCAAAACAGCATGGTACTGGAACAAAAATAGGCACACAGACCAGTGGAACAGAATTGAAAGCCCAGAAGTAAATCCCAACACCTATGGGCATCTAATCTTTGATAAGGGGGCCCAAAGGATTAAATGGAAGAAGGAGGCTCTCTTCAATAAATGGTGCTGGGAAAACTGGGTTGAAACATGCAGAAGAATGAAATTGAACCACTTTATCTCACCAGAAACAAAAATCAACTCCAAATGGATCAAAGACCTAGATGTCAGACCAGAAACAATCAAATACTTAGAGGAAAACATTGGTAAAACACTTTCCCATCTACACCTCAAGGATATCTTTGATGAATCAAACCCAATTGCAAGGAAGACCAAAGCAGAAACAAACCAATGGGACCACATCAAATTGAAAAGCTTCTGCACATCCAAAGAAACTATTAAACAAACAGAGAGACCCCTCACAGAATGGGAGAAGATCTTCACATGCCAGACATCAGACAAGAAACTAATCACCAAAATATATAAAGAGCTCAGCAAACTCAGCCGCAAAAAAGCAAATGACCCCATCCAAAAATGGGCAGAGGAAATGAACAAAACATTCACCACAGAGGAGATCCAAAAGGCTAACAAACATATGAAAAACTGCTCTAGGTCACTGATTGTCAGAGAAATGCAAATTAAGACAACACTAAGATACCACCTCACTCCTGTAAGAATGGCATACATCAAAAAGGACAGCAGCAACAAATGCTGGAGAGGATGTGGGGACAGAGGAACTCTTTTACATTGCTGGTGGGAATGTAAATTGGTACAGCCTCTGTGGAGAGCAGTCTGGAAAACTCTCAGAAGGCTAGACATGGACCTTCCATATGACCCAATAATTCCTCTCCTGGGGTTATACCCCAAGGACTCCATAACACCCAACCAAAAAGAGTTGTGTACTCCTATGTTCATAGCAGCACAATTCATAATAGCTAAAACCTGGAAGCAACCCAGGTGCCCAACAACAGATGAATGGCTGAGAAAGCTGTGGTATATTTACACAATGGAATACTATGCAGCTATCAAGAACAATGAACTCACCTTCTCTGACCCAGCTTGGACAGAGCTAGAAGGAATTATGTTAAGTGGACTAAGTCAGAAAGTTAAAGATGAGTATGGGATGATCCCACTCATCAACAGAAGCTGACTTAGTAGATCTGAAAGGGAAACTAAAAGCAGGACCTGATCAAATTGTAAGTAGGGCACCAAAGTAAAAACCCAGTGGTGAGGGGTAGACATGTAGCTTCCTGGGCCAGTGGGGGGTGGGAATGGGTGGGAGGGATGGGTCACGGTCCTTTGGTGATGGGAATGGTGTTTATGTACACTCCTAGCAAAATGTAGACATATAAATCAGTAGTTAATTAATATGAGAGGGGGAAATCAATTGTATGTCTCAAAGGTTCTCAAAAGACAAACTGAATCTTTTTAATAGATAGGCTACGTGTTTGATATGCGGACTCTCTCAAAAGCCTAGACCAAGTAGATTAGAAGCTTCCAATAGCACAGCTATATACAAGATATTGGGTACTGTACAGCAAACCATAACAAAGGGACTTTTCAAAGTTAACCCAATTAACAAATAATGTGATGATAATATTAACTATTGATTGTCTTTTTGAACCCTAAGACAGCAGGAACCTCACATCTTCACTATAGAGCCCCTACTTCCCCCAGTCCTGGCACCCTTGGATAGGGCTCACTTTCCCGTATGCTTCTCCCAATCCATACCAAATAATATTGCATCCGCCGATCACAACCTAACCAAAGCAACGATTGCCATCTCAACATGCTTCACCTCAGTGTGTATCCAGAGACTTCACGTGTGGAATGACAACCCTTCAGCTTCATTACTCGGGTGAGACCTTTCCTTTTATAGTACACTCTAATTTCATCTCAGGTAGTTCACTTTCTAACAAAGTCCCATAACCTAGACATACACCAGTTTCTGTGAGAGAGAGCGTATGTGCACACGTATCCATAAACTACTGCAAAATATATACCTGAAAGCAGGATTACACTAGAGTTTGCAGTGAGTATCTCCCTAACACTTCCTCTCCACTATTCCAATCTTGGGATCCATGATTGCTCAACAAATTGTTTGGCTTTGTATGTTAACTCTCTTTTCAATCACCAGGTTCCAGATGCCACCAGGATGCTGGCTAGGCTTCCCTGGATTGAAGACCCCACCAATGTGTCCTGGAGCTCAGCTTCCCCAGAGACACACCTTACTAGGGAAAGAGAGAGGCAGACTGGGAGTATGGACCGACCAGTCAACGCCCATGTTCAGCGGGGAAGCAATTACAGAAGCCAGACCCTCTACCTTCTGCAACCCTCAACGACCCTGGGTCCATGCTCCCAGAGGGCTAGAGAATGGGAAGGCTATCATGGGAGAGGGTGGGTTATGGGGATTGGGTGGTGGGAATTGTGTGGAGTTGTACCCCTCCTACCTTATGCTTTTGTTCACTAATCCTTTCTTAAATTAAAAATTTAAATAAAAAAAAATGTAATGTGTGCAGGGGTAGATAGCATAATGGTTATGCAAAGAGACTCTATACCTGAGACTCAGAAGTCCCAGGTTCAATTCTCCTGTACCATCAAAAGCCAGAGCTTATCAGTGCTCTGGTTTAAAGAAAAAAATTTTTAATGCAATGCATACAATTAAATACTTTATTATTGCTTAGTTTTATAGTAATCCTATGCTACCCCAGCACACTAAGTTTCCTTAATATGCATCTCAAATAGCATTAATGGCTATAGCATTTCTCAACACTATTGTGATTATCTTAAATGACCCAGCCATTTTTCAGACAGGACAAAATTCTAGACATGTGCTCTACTGTCATCTACTCAGTCTAGCTCAGTTCTTTCTAACTCAGGAGGTAAATTAAATAGACAAACAAACAACAACAAAGAAAAATTTTGTTAGCACTTATTTATTTGTAAAATGGAAATATTGATAAGACCATAGGATAAGAGGGGTATATTTCCACACACTGTTCACCCCCAGAGCTCCATATCCAATCCCCTCTCTTAATAATTTCTCTATTCTTTATCCATCTGGGAGTATGGACCCAGGATCATTGTGGAGTGCAGAAGGTGGAAGGTCTTGCTTCTGTAATTGCTTCTCCGCTGAACATGGGTATCGGCAGGTCAATCCATAATCCCATTCTGTCTCTCTCTTTCCCTAGTGGGGCAGGGATCTGGGGGAGGCAGGGATCCAGGACACATGGTAGGGTTCTCTGCCCAAGGAAGTTGGGTTGGCATAATGGAATCATCTGGAACCTGGTGGCTGAAAAAGAGCTAAGATATAATGCGGAAGAAAATGGCTGACTAATCATGAACTTAAAGGCATGAACAATGCTGGTGAAGATTGGGGTCTCCGTTTTTGAAAAAGCTATTAGGACTGTTTTGGATATATTCCAGAAGGCCTATGACTTTATTAGTCTTTGCCTGAGCCTGATATCTATACGCAGGTGGACCCAGGTTATTGCCTGGGGAGATGGTGTCATAGTTGAAAAAAGGAGTAGAAAGCTGGATCAGGTAAGAGATTAGCTCCCAAATATGGGAAAGTATAAATAAATATTGTTAACTGTTAACCCCACCAGTTTGATCTGGGGCTCATACTCAGCACAGGAGCTTATGTAACCTCTGCATCCCTCTAGGTCTGAGCTCGCATTCTGTGGTTATGGCTAGGAACATTCCAAGCAGCACTAATTTCAGGACCCATCATTCTCATGTAGTAGGTAGAGTATGTTATCCAACCCCCATTCAGAGAATGGAACATTCCCTACCATTATTGATCCACATTGAGGGCAAGGTCCTATGCGGACCTCAAATGGGTCCATTGTGTTGTTCCTGATGGAGATGACCAGTGACAGTGGTGAGAGGGATCTGTTAGAGGTCTAGGCCCATCATGTCTATGTGGGAACCCCAGGACTTCCTATGACTATGGCCCCATGTGATGGGGTAGATTGGTAGTGACTAAAGAGTCATCATTAAAGTATGATAATCTCTTTACTTTAATTCTGCTTTTGTAGTCCTTACTTTGTCTGAAAAGTTAGCTTTGGAGTTATTAAGGGACTTGCAATAGGAAGAAGTTGAGGAGGGTATCTAGGTCAAAGTAGAAACTATTTCACTAGGTGTGGGGCTTTGCATAAACTGAGGTTGAGCGTGGCACGGACCATGGGGGGGGGAACCCCTGGATGCCTGGAGGGCACAGGCCTTCCATCAGTCTTTCCAGGGGCTTTTCCCATCTGTGGGTTGAGCAGGAAGGAACCTGCCTAAACAGGACCCAATCCCCTATCAGTCTCTCTTGCCTATACAGAGACCCAGCTCTCCCCTCTGTGCTAGCTGGTGGGTTTTGCTTCCTCATTTTCCAAGCTAGCTTGACCCAACAGTTACTGGAAAGACCCTGTTCCCCTCTCTCCTGACCATATATGGTGTAAATAAGTAACTGTTTCTGAAGACCCCCAGCGGTCCCCTCCCCCCCCCTTTAACATTCCTGACCATATAAAGCTAAACCATAGTTGCCCTGTTCCTCTCTCTACCCCAACCTAAAAAACCCCTTGCTTGCCATGCAATAAACACACTATTCAGAGGCAAATAGAGTCCTGGGGTGATCCTTGGCTTCCTCTCTTGCTGCAATCCACAGGGAAAGACCTCCAGCTGTACTCACCCCTGCTGCCCTTGATCTGACTTTTTTGACCCCCTCCTCTGGTGTGCAACAGAATGGGGTCAGCTGACTCAGCCAGATTGAGAAGTGGGGTCAAATCAGGACCCCCAAAATTAGGTACTTTATGGTATCTTTTTTAGTTCTGCTTTCTTGCTTCATTTTTTGACTCACTGCAAATTATTGTGCACTCCTCTTTAAGGTATATATTTTCCCCTAACTTATGGATACATGTACATATGTTCTATCTCATGGGGTCTGGTCTATAACTAGATTTTGAGGTTTTGTATAGAAATGAGGCACTTGAAATGGAGTTAAGGAGTCCTATGAGCTATAACAGTATCACCAAAGTAATGAAGCTGGAGAGTTGACATTCCACGCCTGATATCTCTGGATATAGTCCCAAGTGAGGCACGCTGAGCATTAATTAGGTTGGGATCAGCAGATGCAGTATCAGTCAGTATGAACTGAGAGAAACATTCAGGAAAGTGAGCCTCACACTAAAGGTTTTAGGACTGGGAGAAACATGGCTGTTATAGAGAAAGTTCCTGCTGTATTAGGGTTTAAGAACACAATAGATAGTTATAGCTATAATCAAATCATTTGGCAATTAGCTTAACTTTGAAAATCTCATTGTTAGGATTTTCTCTCTTGTACAAGAACTCACCACCTTTTGTGCTATTTTTATGTAGCTGTATCTTATAAAGTAATGCCACTAGCTGCTTCTCTTCTTCCTGGTCTAAGCCTTTTGGAGAAAATATTTCAAAGAATAAGTCATTATTAGAAATGTATTAACAATTTGAGCCCACTTTTAAAATTCAATCTTATTACCAATTTGAAGTCTTAAGTTCGATTGAAAGAGCATATACTCAGAGCTATGGTCTATGCAATAAAAAGTTTGAAACATTCAATTTTAAGTGATAAACAGTTATTAGGGCATTTAAAATATGTGAATATATTTAAGAGGCAGTAAGAAGTTTATGAAGACTGATGGAAGGCCTGTGCCCTCCAGGCATCCAGGGGTTCCCCCCCCATGGTCCGTGCCACGCTCAACCTCAGTTTATGCAAAGCCCCACACCTAATGAAATAGTTTCTACTTTGACCTAGATACCCTCCTCAACTTCTTCCTATTACAAGACCCTTAATAACTCCAAAGCTAACTTTTCAGACAAAGTAAGGACTACAAAAGCAGAATAAAGTAAAGAAATTATCATACTTTAATGGTGACTCTTTAGTCACTACCAATCTACCCCATCACATGGGGCCATAGTCATAGGAAGTCCTGGGGTTCCCACATAGACATGATGGGCCTAGACCTCTAACAGATCCCTCTCACCACTGTCACTGGTCATCTCCATCAGGAACAACACAATGGACCCATTTGAGGTCCGCATAGGACCTTGCCCTCAATGTGGATCAATAATGGTAGGGAATGTTCCATTCTCTGAATGGGGGTTGGACAACATACTCTACCTACTACATGAGGATGATGGGTCCTGGAATTAGTGCTGCTTGGAATGTTCCTAGCCATAACCACAGAATGCGAGCTCAGACCTAGAGGGATGCAGAGGTTACATAAACTCCTGTGCTGAGTATGAGCCCCAGATCAAACTGGTGGGTTAACAGTTAACAATATTTATTTATACTTTCCCAAGTTTATGAAGATTTGGGAGGATAAACAGGACTGGATGGTACATAGTTGGGAGTAGTCAAGGGTGACTCCCAAGTGCTTTGTTTGTTGAGAAAGTGTATGGTAATATCATTTACTAAAGTGGAAAATGAGATATGATCATGGAAGTTTAACAGTTTGTGTCACTCGTGGGTAAAACTATTCAGGTGAAAAATTGGATTTGTGAATCTGGACTTCAGAGAGTTCATCTGCATTAGGGATGTTTATCGAACTTGGATGTCTGAGTTGCACAGCAGATGTCATCGGCGTAGATGAACTTCCTTGAAGAAGTTTCTGGGAGGTCATTGATGTAAATATTAAATAGCGTAAGAGCCAGAACAGAGCCCTGGGGGAGGCCACTTGAGACAAGTATCCATCTGCTAGACTTGTCACCCAGATGCACCCGGAATCTTCTGTTTTGGAGAAGAAACGATATAGTGTTGGCCACCCATGGAGGCAAGCATCTTGAGATCTTGACCAGGAGACCACGATGCCAGACCGTGTCATAGGCTGCTGTGAGATCAACAAAGACAGCACCCGTCTTTAAATTCTTCTGGAATCCATTTTCAATGTAAGTTGAGAGGGCCAGGGCTTGTTTGCAGGTAGATCTTCCTGGGAGGAAACCAGCTTGGGCGGGTGATAGGAATTTCTCTGTAAGAGGAGAAATACGTGGGAAATGAACTTAGATGATGCCGCATCCCAACGAATATCTGGCATCCAAGTTCGACATCCTCGAGGAAACACTCACGAAAGACACGTCTCTGATATCTGATTACTGTAAAAAATGGCGACTAATCCCTAGCACTGCAAAAACGGTATCATCTGTTTTCCATCTACACCATGCCTCGGCCTCGCGTGAGCTTAATGTGCAGCTTGGCGATATGAGAATCCGGCATGAAGCCCAGCCAGTCTATCTTGGCGTTACTCTCGATCGCACTCTGTCATTTCACGAACATCTCATAAAAACTGCAGCAAAGGTGGGCGCGAGGAATAACATCATTGCAAGACTGGCCAGCTCCTCATGGGGCGCGAGCGCTTCCACACTACGATCATCATCTCTGGCATTATGCTATTCCACTGCAGAATACTGTGCCCCAGTATGGTTCTGTAGCCCCCATGTCCACTTGGTCGATTCCAAATTATGTTCCTCCATGAGGATAATTTCTGGAACCATCCGTTCCACCCTGGTTCCTTGGCTGCCAGTTCTTAGCAACATCACCCCACCAGATATTCGTCGGGATGCGGCATCATCTAAGTTCATTTCCCACCATCTACGCTCGACCGGACCTGCCAATATACGCGGATATCTTCGCCCACCCTGTCCAACGCTTGACGTCTCGTCACCCAATCTGGTCCCCTATGCCTACACTGAACTTCTCTGTTCCAGACTCTTGGAAACAGAGTTGGCAGTCAGCTGAGGTAAAGAACAAACACCTCATCACAGACCCCTGCAAGCGTCAACCCGGCTTTGACCTAGCACGTTATGATTGGGCCCTCCTCAATCGCTATCGAATAGGCCATGGCCGGTGCACCGCTATGTTCCATCGCTGGGGAGCCAGAGATGACCCGAACTGCCCCTGCGGCTACAGACAGACTATGACCCACATAGTCAACGACTGCCACCTCTCCAGATTCAAAGGAGGTCTCAAAACTTTACATCAGGCTCAACCTGACACTGTTGACTAGCTACGGAAGAAGGGCAAACGCTAGAAGAAAGGATGTTTATTTGCTAGTTATGAAAAGTATATTCATTCAAGAGGATGAATGAAATTACCAGGACAAGCTGACATAATACTTGAGAACAGAAATCTAGAGAATGACAAGTTTTAAAGGCTCTGTTGAAAGAAAAAGATTTTAGGAGACTGAGAAGCACAAGTGGAAAAAGCAAACTCAAGAGTTTTAGGAGGGCAGTGGAAGGCATAGAAAGGAAGTGATCAGTTCTATTGTACTGGGAATTCATTTAACTGCAAGGAATTCTCCAGATTCCTTCTTTGCTTCTGACAAATATAGAGATACAGCAATCATCCTTCAAACATTTGATTTATACTTTCTGTCTCAGAAATGATTAATTATTTTAATATACAAATACAGAATTCTTATTTCAAAATCTTAAATTTGTCACTAATTAATTTCTCTTACATTGGCTCCCTTATATATTTGTTATGGTTATATTTATTCTTCATTCTTCAGGAGAAGAATGAAGTATACAATGAAGTATACAACTAAACACTAAGTGTGAAATCTTGAGACACTCTTGGTTTATTAAAAGATAGCTTCCTCTCCTTTGTTTTCATTATTTAAGACAATTAAAAGAAGACAGAGCAAGGGTAGATAGCTAGTATCTTATCTAGATAGCATATCTATCTAGATAGTATCTTAGATAAGATAGCATATCTTATCTAGATAGCATACTAGTTAGGCAAAGAGACACATGGCTCCAAAGTCTCAGGTTCAATTTTGCCACCATCATAAGTCAGAGCTGAGCAGTGCTCTAGTTAAAAATAAATAAATAAATAAATAAAAATAATATAAAAAGAGAAGCAGAGAGAGAGAGAGATAGACCATAGCACCAAAGTTTCCTTGAATGTGATAGGAGATGGGCTCAAATTTGGTTTGTGTCCATGACAAAGCAGCACTCTATCTAAGTGAGCTATTTCACCTGTCCCTACTTTCTTTTCCTTACAGGGCAAAAATAAGTTTAGACTCTTCACCAAAAAAAAAATAGAGCATCTGAAATTAATAACAAAAATGATTAATATTCTACCCAAGGTAAATTGTTAATCCAACTTTAGAGTTTCTAGTTGGAGAGACCCAGGAGCTTTGACATGAAGGTAGAGACTGACTGGATTCTCCCAAATATTTTTGTTTCTCAGACTATTTGAATAGTTTCAGAAAAGTGGCTCAAACCTTCCTAATAGAAGCCAGTGTCATCTAGGAAAACGATAAATAGATCTCTCCCTCCTGAGGCAGTAGCTGCTCATTTCAGAATCTTGTCCCTCCTCTCCTCCTGTTACTTCTACAGTATGGGTATAACTAAAAAAAAAAAAATCAATGATTGTTAGGCTGGGTCTCAAGAGGGATGATGGATACCATACCTCAAATGTAGTTGTAAGATCTAACAAGTGAATTCTGACAGGAGCTCAGGATCTCAGTAAGATACTAGATTTTTAGCTTGTTTTGTCAAAGTGATAAGAAAGTAAGGCTGGATCAAAGAATTTGACATTTTGACATGGATCCCAAGAAATCGTATAAATTTGTTTTTATGTTAGGAGAAAAAAGCATGGAAAACTATCCAAAGCTAACAAACACAATTGGAATACTGACTTTTTATAGGAGACAGTGGAAACAAGAATTAAAACAGTTCAGGATTTGGATATGCTAGAATGCATATCTTGTGGCCAGAAGATCAAAAATGATTTTGTCCTACAAGAGTTCTCAGAAGACACACCTTCAACAAGACCATGAAAGAGCACTGGTGAAAGGGTCCCAGAATCATCATAAAGTTTCTCTACCTGCTACTTGAATGTGACATATTGCTAAAAATGGAGATGACAGGATTCTGAAGCAATAAAGGGCAAGTTGCCAGAAAGTTTGGAATTGCAATGGTTTAGAGAATGGTAAGAATATACTAGCATCCAATAAGGCCCAACTTGAAATGATTATGGTACATTGCCAATGTGAGAAAAATTGCCAATGGCCATCACTCAGTTTGTATGAGGAGGGAAAGTCTTGGATGGTAAAGAGCCATTTTAGTCTGAAGACCTGAAGTGCTTCCTAGATCCAGAATGCACTTAAGAAAGATAACCTCTGAGAAGCATTTGTGAAGTTATGTAAGTATAGATACAATCATTTGAAAAATGGTAGTGATATAATAGGAAGCAATAGGAAAGAGAAATTTCTAAGAGTAGATATCCCAGGGCCCTGTAGTAGCCTCCTTTCCCACTACTGCACCGTCAACTGTTGTTTTTTTTTTTTTTTCCATTGCATGCCCTAGGTATTTTGAGGGATTCATCCAATACCTGAAGGAGAAAGAAAGAAAAAAATATTTTTATTAGTGGTCATCTTAGTATATGGGATTAATTTGAAGTTGAAGAACAGTCTGGTTTAGAAATATGTGACTTGAATATGTGGGAGTAGAAATTAATTGCAAAATATTTTTTAATTTATTTTATTAGTGATTTAATAATTATTGGCAAGTTTGTAGTATAAGAGGGGTACAATTCCATGCAGTTCCCAGCACCAGAGTTCTGTATCTTGTCGCTTTCACTGGAAACTTCCATATTCTTTATCCCTCTGGGAGTATGGACCAAAGATTTTCATGGGGTGAAGAAGGTGGGAGGTCTTTCCAGGATAGGCTGAGGGTGTTTCTTCCCAGGCACGTGCTCTCTGGGTTGGAGACAACTCTGCGGGAGCCAACCTAGGCTGCTGCCTACTCAACGGGGGAGAGGAACCAGGAACTCTCATAGCTGAGCAGGAACACAATATGCCCTGCTGGATTTATTCATCTGCATTTATACATTCCAGGAAGGAAGTGGTAGGGTGGAAAAAGGAAGTATGTAGGATAAGGGGGCACAGTGGAAAAAGAATCAGTGGGGATTAAACCAGTGGGGATTAAACCAATGTGGATTAAGCCATGGTGGGTCTCAAACAAGTCAATGATTATGTAAATAGACCACAGTGTTAAGCAATGTAGGGGAATAGAAGCAGAATTAGCAAAAGGAGAATGATGACCAACAAGGTCCAACTTCTGTAATTGCTTCTCCACTGGACATGGGTGTTAACAAGTCAATCCATACCCCCAGCCTGTTTCTGTCTTTTCCTTGTGGGGTAAGGCTCTGTGGAGGTGGGATTCCCAGATTGGTGTATTGGTCTACCCAGGGAAGTCAGGTTAGCATCATGATAGCATCTGTGACTTGGTGGCTGAAAAGCATTAAGATACAAAGCAGAAAAAAGTTTAATAATCAGGAGCTAAAAGTAAAAATATAACAGATAAAATTTGGGTCTTTCCTTCCACCTTCTGCATCCCATAATGACCATGGTCTATATTCCTAGAAGCATAAAGAATAGTAAATCTATCATGGGAGGGGATAGGATACAGAGTTCTGATGGTGGGAATTGTGTGGAGTTGTACCCCTCTTATCCTATGGTTTTATCAATGTTTTCTTTTTATAAAAAATATTTTTAAACATTTGGGGTCTTTATGTTGGAAGAAGCTAATAAGTCTATTTTGGTATATCTTGATGGGCCTATATGTAAAGTTACTAATTTTGCCTGGGCTGGACAGCTAACGTGTAGGTGGGCTAAAAGTACTGTCTAGGAATATTATGTCAGAGCTGGGAATAGGACCAGAAAACTGTTCAGGGCAGAGAATAGTTCTCAAATATGGGAGAAGTATATAAATATCATTAACTTTATACCCCATTGATCTGTCCAAGGTCATATGTGTATTCATTTTTAGCAAAGTTTTATAACATGTGCTACCCACAATAGCATGTGCACCAAGGGAGAAGTACTAGACTAAAAATACTCAAAAAGTTTAGTATGGCCAGAGTGGTAGCTCGGTGATAGAGTGATGCCTCAAATTTCATCTCCTGCACAACATAATGCTGGAACAGTGTTATGATATCTTTTTCATGAAAATTCAAAAACCTCTGGACATTGGGTGTCCCTAGTCTTCATATTTAACTACTCCTTTGTTGTCACTATGGTGAGGTGACAAATGGCTATAGTGGCAATGATGAAGTTATATATGGACCTAGCAACCTAGATTCATAATACTGATCTAGGTAGTGCTATCTCTGAGTGCCCAGAAATAGGCACACTATCTAGCACTATTCCCCTTTGTAGCGGTGAGTGCTAGGACTAAGTAGAAACAATACTAGTCAAACTAAGTCCTCTAGACTCATTAGAAGACTTCATGTTTCCCATTCCTATATCTCTGGGCTTTGCAGAGATAAAACATTCTGGCTCCCTACAATGGGTCACTTGAGCCAGGGGAACTGAGTCTCATTGGATTTGTATCTGCTATCACTACACTGTATATTCATTATAGCCAGACACTGGAAGGAAAGAAAACTTGATTATTGGGGGAAGGATAATTAACACTGTTATTTAATAGGAAGTAAGTTACATGGAGGAATCCCTGTCAATCCAGAATCCTCTTGGAAACCTCTTGGCATCTTTTTTTCAAACTTATGATGTATTTCATAAAACCTGGACTAAGTAATCATAGATACTTAAATGCATCTGAGTCACACTACCCAGTAAGCCATAGAGGTCACCAGAATGGAGAAGAATCAATAGGGAAATGAACCTTGACCCTGAGACCATTTATGTCAGCTAGGCCTGTGGTTAATTCTTCTAAGATTCTTTCAAGAAGAAAGACCATAAAAGTTCCAGGGGATGTCGTTCCTGCATGTATGTAAAGATGCAGAATCAAATGTGGCAAAGAGTACATAGGCAGTGTGCCACCAAGGCCTCGCTTAGAAGATATATTTGCTTCACAATTGTAAAGAGGATAGTCAGTAGACAGCCTCCAGCAGATAGTTCTTTCAGGGTCTACCTCTACACACTCACTTCTTAAGACAGACATTTCCAGCTAACTGACAGCTAGCAACTGAGCAAGGCAGGAGGACACGAACATGTCTAGTCTGACCTGTAAGATTCAAGACAAGATTAATAAGCTACTGCTGATTCTAAGCACTCCAGAAGATGGGTTAAGGACTAGCCAATCTGAAAGTATGACTAATTACTACTGCCTCCTCTTTTTCTACCTTCTTCGAATCTGCTCTTTTCTTCCCTGTCCTGAGGTAATATGCTCATGTTTTATTTTTCACCCTAGTTAAGCATCTACTTGGGAATCTAACTTTCTTAAATATACTTATAAAATGGAAATATTGATAAGACTATAGGATAAGAAGGGTACAATTTCAAACAATTCTTACTGCCAGACCTCTGTATTGCATCCCCTCCCTTGAAAGCTTTCCTACTTTTTTATACTTCTGGGAGCATGGACCCAGGATCATTATGGGGTATAGAAGGTGAAAGGTCTGGGTGCTGTAATTGCTTCCCCGCTGAACATGGGCATTGGCAGGTCAATTCATACTCCCAACCTGTCTCTTTCTTCCCCTAGTGGGGCGGGGCTCTGGAAAGGTGGGGTTTCAGAACACACTGGTGAAGTTTTTCTGCCCGGGGAAGTCAGGTTGGCATCATGGTAGCATCTGGAACTTGGTGGCTGAACAGCATTAAGATATAAAGCAGAACAAATTGGTAAATAATCAGGACTCCAAAGGTAAGAATATAGCAGATGAGATTTGTGGTATCCATTTTGGAAAAAGCTAGTAGGTCTATTTTAGGTATATTCCAGGGGTCCCATGACTTTACTAAATTTTGCCTGAGCCTCACAGTTAATATGCAGGTGGACCAAAGGTATTGTCTAGGGAAGATGGTGTTAGAGTTGTAAATATGACTAGAAAACAGCATCAGGGAAGAGAATAGCTCCCAAATATGGGAAAAATATATTAATATTGTTAACTGTAAACTCCATCGATTTATCTGTGGCCCATATTCATCTCAGGAGCCTGTGTAAACTCTGTATGTCTGTATGTATGAGACCACATTCTGTGGTGATGACTAGGGACATTGTAGGGTGGACTGCTTTCAGGACCCAACTTCCTCAGGCCATAGCATATGTTGGCTCAAGCTCCCTTTGGAGAATGGGGCTGTCCCTACCATTGCTGATCATCATAGGTGGCAAGGTCCTATAGGGGCCCACAAAGGGTTTCATAATGTTATTCCTGATGGAAATTACCAGTGACAGTGGTGAGAGGGATCTGTTAGTTGTCTAGGACCATCATGTCTCTGTTCGTATCTAAGGATTCTCTGACTAGGGCCCTAACTGATAGGGTGACCTGATAGTAACCAAAAGAACCAACATTAAAGTATGTCAGTTTCTTGTCCTTGTCCAGCTTTTGTAGTCCTTACTTTGTTTGACAAGGTTAGCTTTGGGATGATTGAGGGAAGTGAAATAGGAAGTAGGTGAGGAGGGTATCTAGGTCTAAGTAGAAAATATTTGATTAAACACATCACGGTGTCTTTTAAAAAATTATTTATAAAATAGAAATAGTGACAAGACCATAGGATAAGAGGGGCACTACTCCACAAAATTTCCACCACCAGAATTCTGTATCACATCCCCTTCCTTAATAGCTTTCCCATTCTTTACCCCTCTGGGAGTATGGACTCAGGGCCATTATGGGGTGCAGAAGGTGGGAGGTCTGGCTTCTGTAATTGCTTTGCACTGAACATGGACAGGCCAATCCAAATTCCCATCCTGTCTCTCTTGCCCATGTTCAGCGGGGAAGCAATTACAGCACCCAGACCTTTCACCTTTTATACCCCATAATGATCCTGGGTCCATGCTCTCAGAAGTATAAAAAATAGGAAAGCTTTCAAGGGAGGGGATGCAATACAGAGGTCTGGCAGTAGGAACTGTGTGGAATTTTACCATTCTTATCCTATGGTCTTATCAATATTTCCATTTTATAAGTAAAGGGATCAGGGAAGGAAGGGTTTCAGGATAAACTGGTGGGGTTGTGTGTCCAGTGAAGTCAGGTTGGTATCATAATAGCATATGGAACATGGTGGCTGAAAAAGAGTTAAGATATAAAGCCAAACAAATTGTTGACTAATCATGAACTAAAGGCAGATGAAGATTTGGGGTCTCTGATTTGGAAAGAGCTAGCAGGTCTATTTTAGGTATATTCCAAAGGGCTCGTGAAGAATTGGAGAAGATCTTCACATGCCACACATCAGAAAATGTAATAATAACCATAATATATAAAGAACTCACCAAACTTAGCAACAAAAATGGGTTGAAATTCTCAAACTTCTTGATGCATAGACCATATCTATGAATATGTATCCCTTCAATCTAAGCAATTAAGACTTCAAACTAGCAATCATATTGAATTTTAACAATGGGCTTGCATTGTTAATACATTTCTAATAATGACTTATTCTTTGAAATATTGACTCTCCTAAAAGGATAGGCCAGGGTGAACAGATGCTAGCATGATGCGAACCAGACTAAAAGCTGAAAGCCCTAATGAGGCTGAAGGGTTGACATTCTATGCCTGATGTCTTTAGACACAGTCTGAAGTGAAGCATGCTTGTTGCATTGATTAGGTTGGGATTGGTGGATACAATATTATTTGGTATGAATTAAGAGAAGCATGCAGGTAAGTGAGCTCCACCCTAAAGTTTCCAGGATTGGGGGAAATATAGACTTTATAGAGGAAGTGGGAGGTTCCTGCTGTATGAGGGGTTAAGAAGGCAATAGATAGTTATTGCTATAATCACATTATTTGGCAATTGGTTTAACTCTGAAATATCACTTTGTTAGGATTTCCTGTGTCATACACAACATCATCATAATTTATGTCTTTTGACATCATTTGTGTATAGCTGTGCCACAGGTTGCTTCTGTTCTCCCTGGTCTAAGCTTTTAAGAGAGTCAACATATCAAAGACTCAGCCTATGGTCTGTGCATTAAAAAGTTTGAGACATTCAATCAATTTTCCCATCTCATATTAATTAGTTATTTATATGACTACAAATTAATAGGAGTGTACATAAACACAGTTCCTACCACCAAAAGACCGTATGTGTTCCATTCCCCCCACACATGAAGTCAAATCTGCTCTGAGTTTCCCTTTCTGTTCTTTCTCAACTTCTGTTTATGAGTGGGATCATCCCATACTCATCTTTATCTTTTTGACTTAGCTCACTTAACATCAATTTGATGTTACACTTAACATCAAATTGATGTTACACTTCCCTCACTCACTCCAAAGATAACCTTATCAAAGCAAGGACTGCAAAAGGGCAAGAAACTGGCATACTTTAATGATGACTCTTTAGTTACTATCAGGCCACCCCATCAGCTGGGACCCTAGCGGGGGTGTCCTGAGATTACCAAACAGACATGATGGGCCTAGAACTCGAATAAATCCCTCTCTCCATTGTAACTGGTCTTCTTTATCAGTAAAAACAAAATAGACCCCTATGTGGGCACCCATAGGACCTTGCCCTCAACTTGGATCAACAATGGTAGAGAATGTTCCATCTTCCGAAGGGAGGCTGGACAACATACTGTATGCTACACCTGAGGAAGATGGATCCTGATACTGGGGCAGCTTGGAATGTTCCTATTCATGACCACAGCATGTGAGCTCAGATCTACAGGGATGCAGAGGTCACATAGGCTCTTAAGCTGAATATGGGCCCCAGGTCAGATCAAACCGATAGGGTTAACAACATTTATATACCTTTTCCATATTTGGGAGCTACTCTCTTTCCTGATCCAGCTTTCTGGTCCTTCATCCAGCCATGACATCATCTTCCCAGACAGTAACTTCATCCACCTGCATGTCAGATTTTAGGCTCAGGGAAAACAACAACAACAACAACAACAAAAACTAGTATAGCCTCTGGCCTTTTGGAATATAACTAAAATATGCTTACTAGCTATCTACAAAATGGAGACCCCCCCCCAACTATTCATCTGCGCTGTTCCAGCCTTTAGGTTCATGACTAGTCAAGAATTTGTTTGGCATTATATGTTAACTCTCTTTTCAGCCACCAGGTTCCAGATGCTAGCATGATGCCAACCAGACTTCACTGGACAGACAACCCCACCAATGTATCCTGGAGCTCTGATTCCCCAGAATCTGGCCCCACTAGGGAAAGAGAGAGGCAGGATAGGAGTATAGATTGACCTGTCAATGCACATATTCAGTGGGGAAGCAATTACAGAAGCCAGACCTTCCACCTTCTGCATCTCACAATGACCTTGGGTCCATACTCCCAGAGGGTTAAAGAATAGGAAAGCTATCAAGGGAGGGGTTGCGATACCCAGTTCTGGTGGTGGGAATTGTATGGTGTTGTACCCCTCTTATCCTATGGTTTTGTCAGTGTTTCATTTTTATAAATAAAAAAAATAAATAAAAAACAAAAAGCAATAGGGTAAGAGAGTGGAAGACCAAGACCTATAGTCTGTTCCAGTACTCATGAAGCTTCTTCCCTCTGCAGGGGGTTCAAACCCAGGTCTGTGCACATGGTAATTTGTATGCTTTACCAGTTGTGCCACCATGGAGGCCTCATTAAAATATGTATTTATTAATCTATTTACTTATTTTAATGTCAATGAGAAAAAGAGAGGGAAAGAGAGCAACAGAACATCATTGACATATGATACAGAGGATTAAACTCAGGATCTTAAGCTTGCAAGTTCTTAGAAATTTTTCTATCTTTAATATATATATATTACCTTTCTCTTTTACTTCAAAGGCCTTCTTTAAAGATTTACTTAGTAGTGAGTCATTTATGCCTGCATTCAGAATAAGGACTAATGTGAGGATCATGCAGTGTTGATTTTTGTGTGTGTGTGTGTCAACAGTTGTGATGAGGTAATTGAAAAGTCAGCGGTTTAGAATCAACAAGCCTGTCTCAAGTAATTTCTCTTTTTAATATTCTTGACAGTACTATTTTAATTTCAAAGAGCTCTATTATTGGCTTGATAATTTTGCTACATTTTCCAGCAGCTTGAAGATGACAGTGAACTATGCCATTTTTAAAGCCTTTTTATTTGGAAATAATTTCACACACACAAGAGAGTTTCAAGAGTAAGAATAGCTCAAAGAGGACCTGAATATGTTTTAGTCAGGGGCATCAACTGCTGACACTTCATTTGTTTTATCAGTGATGTTTGTATCTCTCCCCACAGTATGTATGTATTTATGCACATGCATGTAGCATTTCCTGAATCATTTAGGAGTAAGTTACATGTTTAATAATCTTTTCCCCAAATATGTCTATATAATTTCTTTTAAATTTTATTTTCATTTACCTTTTATTTGATAGGACAGAAAAACTGAGGGAGAGAGAGAGAGAAAGAGAAGGAGCAATACCTCCAACTCTGTTTCAACACACAGAACCCCTCTCCCTTCACCTCCCTCCTGTTGCAGGTAGGGACAGGAGCTTGAACCAAGATCTTACACATGTGTGCTCGACCTGGTGTGCCAGCACTCAGTCCTTTGTATTATTTATTAAGGATAACAATATCCTATCACATAAAAAAATATAGCCACAAACTTTAGAAGTATTGATATGAATGTAATGCTTTTGCATATCTTCCATATTTCACATTTTTGTTTAGATCTAACAATTTCTTCAAATTACCCCTCACTCCCAGTAAATAATTTATGTAAGGACCATATATTGCATTTAGTTACTATGCCTTTTATGTTCTTTTAAACCATAATATTTCCACAGTCTTTCTTTGTCTTTTATGGTGTTGATGTTTTTGAAAAATTCAAAATTAAAAAAATAGGAAATTTCTGATTTAGGGTTTGGCTGATATTTTCTCGTGTGTATAGTCAGATTGTGTGTTCTTGGCTGTAATGATACATGAGCAATCCTATATCCTTTCAAATGTATTTTAACTTTAATTTTGATAGAGACAGAATTAGGGGAAGAAATGGAAAGAGAGATAGGGAAAGAGAGATAACTACAGCCTGTTCTACTGCTCATGAAGCTTGCCCCCTACAGATGGGACTGGGGGCTTAAACCCAGGTCTTCACAGATGGTACCTTAGGTGCTTTACCAGTTGCACCACAAAATGGCAATAAGATATCCTATATACTTATCAGGCTATTGAATCATGGGTAGCTGATGCCAATCTTGGAAATTACAGGAACCAATAATAATGTATTTGCCATAAAACACACACACACACACACACACACACACACACACACACACACACACACACACTCACACACACACACACACACACACACACACACACGACATAGGAAAAGCCGAGGAAACTCCTGAGCAGAGGCAAAAATAATTCAAAATAATATGCCATCCCTTAATCCAGTTTGAACTCAAAGAACACTTCAGCTCATCTTCCAAAGACAGTAGCACAGGTATCACATTAGAACAACAGCTATAGCTATAGCTAAACCCAAATCAGACCACAAGGTAACTGGTTTCAGTTGTGTAGGAACAAACAAACTACAGGTCAACCCATACCTTACCAGAACAGCAATAGCCAGGAAACGATCTACTAAAGACACTAAAGATATGGTGAAATCAAAAGGTACCACTACAACAATGAACCAGGACAGGAACCACCACCACACCCCCACAAAGAAAAAAAAAATCCAAGCAAACCAGAAGCAGCTAAGAATGAGAAAAGTATCCAAACATTAATTGATGCATTAGTCACAGGAGTGAGGTAATCTTTGGAAGAAAATACTATCAGAAATAGGGAAATAACAAATGAGACTAAAAGAGCTACAAAAATATTTGTACTAAAATAAATAGTAGCACAGTAGTGGTAGGTTACTTCAACACCCCACTCTCACTCTTACATCATCTAGGCAGAGAATTGACAAAGAAACAAGATAATTAATTGAAGAGACTAGATCTTCTGAACATTTTCAGAGTTCCAAACCCTAAGGAATTGGAATACACATTCTTTTTGAGTTCACACAACACATCCTCAAGGACTGACCATATGTTAGGCCACAAAGACAGTATTAACGAATTCAAGAGCACTGAAATCATCCCAGGCATCTTCTCAAACCACAGTGGAATTAAGCTAACAACAACAAATAGCAAATTAGTAAAATTCTCAAAATATGTAAACCTAATGACACATGGCTTATTAAGGATCAACTAAGAAACCTTAATAATTAAATATAATAATTATATCAAAAATATTGTTCATCATGACCAACTGGGATTTATCCCAGTAATTCAAGGCTGGTTCAACATATGAATGTCAATCAATGTCACTCACCACCACATCAATAAAAGCAAAACCAAAAACCATATGATTATTGTGGAACTATGTGAAAGCTTGGTAGAGCTTAGGGGAGCTCTGGAAAGACACCCCACTTGTTAGCTTCTCTCCTTTTAGAGTTAAACCAAGAGGAAAAGTCTTCCATGACTCAGTTTCTCCTTGTTAGTCAGTCTCTCAAGCTCAGAGAAAGCTTACTGCCTCTCACACTTAGTTCCCCCTGCTAGCAGGCCAAATGGCTGCCTGCTTGAGGATTCACTCAAAGTTCACTATAGTCATTCAAATTTCACACATTCACTATAACTTCACCTTTTTATCATATTGGAGAACACACTCTATCATACACCATGGCAGTGAGACCCCATATTCTATTTCCTTGTGCTCTTTGATATCTGTGATTTAAGTCAAGCTTTGTTTCTTTTTCTCTACCTCACCTTACTGGTTTAACCCCTATGATTTCTCAAATACCTTTGGATAATTAAATTGCTTGCATCATGTAAACTAATTGTCTTGATCTTTATGTATGTCATCAATTCTTGTCATACCAAGCCCCTACCATGGGAGCAAGCTGACCTTTAAGAAACCTGTAATTTCTGACATACGTGAAAAATGTTCTTTCTTTAACTCCATCTCCAAATATGTTCATACCAGATGTTCGTACCAGAATATCTCCCGATGCCTCTTTCTAATTCATTCAGTCAATAGAGCTGGTAAAGGAGAATCAAAGGCTTACCCGCTCCTGTTGGAGCCACTCCACGTGAGCACTGGCAGATTACCTCAGTAGATGCAGAGAAAGCCTTTGACAAAATCCAACACCCATTCATGCTCAAAACACTATAAACAATGGTAATAGATGGGAAATTCTTCAAGATAGTGGAGTCCATATATAGAAAACCTACAGCCTACATCATACTCAGTGGACAGAAGCTGAAAGCATTCTCCCTCAGATCAGGGACTAGATAGAGCTGTCCACTATCACCATTATTCTTCAAAATAAAATTGGAAGTTCTTGCCATAATAATCAGGCAAGGACAAGCAATCAAAGGAATACAGATTGCAAGTGAATATGTCAAACTCTCCCTATTTTCAGATAATATGATAGTATACATAATAAAAATGTAAAAAATCCAGAAGAAATCTTCTGAATATTATTAGGCAATATAGTAAGGTGTCAGGCTACAAAATTAACTCAGAAAAATCAGTGACATTACTTTATGCAAACACTATGTCAGAAAAAGGAGATATCCAAAAATCACTCCCATTTACTGTCACAGCCAAATAAATAAAATATCTAGGAATAAATCTAACTAAAGAAGTGAAAAAACTTGTATACTGAAAATGATGTCACTACTGAAGGTACAGAAAATGATACAAAGAAATGGAAAGCTATTTCTAAGTCAGGGACTTAGAACATTTTACCCAGAGCCATATACAAATTTAATGTGATATCTATCAAGGTCCCACCAAGTTTCTCTAAGAGAACAGAACAAAAATTACAATCAGTTATTTGGAACAAAAAAAAAAAACCTAAAATTACCAAAACTATCTTGAGAAAAAGAGACAGAAATGTAGGCATCACAGCCCAAATCTTAAACCATACTATACGGCCATTGTAATCAAAACTGCCTGGTACTGGGACTAAAATAGATACACAGACCAGTGGAACAGAATTGAAAGCCCAGAAGTAAACCCCCACACCTATGGACATCTAATTTTTGATAAGGATACCCAAATTATTAAATAAGGGGAGGAGGCTCTCTTCAACAAATTGTGGTAGGAAAATTGGGTTGAAAGGTGCAGAAGAATGAAACTGAACTTCTTTATCTCAAAAGAAGCAAAATTTACTCTAACTGGACCAAGGACCTGGATGTTAGGCCAGAAACTATCAAATGACATAAATCATAATAAGGCCTGGTATGGTACAGTAAATTCTAACCATGGGGTTTTCAAAGTAAGCTAAGTTCACAACTAATTTGGTTACAATAATAACTATCTTTTGCCTTCTTAAAATATGAGACAGAAAAGAATCTTCCTTATTCTCTATAAAACCTGTATTCCTCCCAGTCCTGGAAACTCTGGGGCTGGGGTCATTTTCCTTCATACTTACCTTGATCAATACCATTTTATACTGCGTCTGCTGATCTTATCCAAATCACACCCACATGTGACCCAGAGCTCTGATTTGGCTTTGCTGTTCTTCAACCTACTCCCACACCCCTTTTTGCTCCAACTTCATGCGAGCACCAGCCTGAGGCTGTAGAAATTTCAGCAGTAGATAATGATTTCAGTTGGGTTTCTTTTCTTTTTTTTTTTTGTTGCTGGGGCTCAGTGCCTGCACCATGAATCTACTGCTCCTGGAGGCCACCCCCCCCTTTTGTTGCCCTTTTTGTTGTAGCCTTGCTGTGGTTATTATTGTTGATGTTGTTCGTTGTTGGATAGGACAGAAAGAAATGGAGAGAGGAAGGGAAGACAGAGAGGGGGAGAGAAAGATAGACATCTGCACACCTGCTTCACTGCCTTTGAAGGGACACCCCTGCAGATGGAGAGTCGGTGGCTCAAACCAGGATCCTTACACTGGTCCTTGCGCTTAACCCGCTGCCCTACCACTAGACCACCTCAATTGGGTTTCTTGATGTATTTATTTGTTGTATTGGGAGGAGAGATAATTTGGTCCCAGTTATTCCATGGCCATGCCTCTCAGAAGTCCTTCTATGTCTCTCTATCTGAAAAAAGTATCCCTGGAAAGGTGAAGCTGCATAGATGACCCTGCCACCCCCCACCCAAAAAAAAGAGCAAAAAAAAAAAAAATAGAAGAATAGGAGGGGTAGAAAAGGAAAAAGAGAGGAATAAGAATGTTAGACTCTAATATCATCAAGATGATTTCTACTTCACTTCTTCTTCTAGCGTTTGCCCTTCTTCCGTAGCCAGTCAACAGGTCAGGTTGAAAGCTGTCAGGAGCTGCTTGTTGCTGGCTTTGAAAGTGACTGGGACTACCCTAACCTGACAGCAACCTGGTGGGTAAATCACTTAAGAGAAAAAAAAAAGATTATGAATAGTAACCCAATCACATCAATCAATAATCAAAAACTTGCTATTTTTCTTTGAAGTAAATCCACCTAGTGATTTTACCTCCAAGTTATTATTTTTCAATTCTATACCCAGCATGTGCTCATTTTTCTTATTTCCTCACACTTCTGTGGAAAGAATTTGTTTCATCTTGGAGAGGCTTCCAAGGAAGCCATCCTTTACCCAGCATAGCCAGTGTGGGAATCAATACCACAATGGCCCCAAACGTTAATTAATTTGATCATGAGATTTTATTCTCTAAGAAAAAATATTGTTGGTTGAATCAATACAAAGTAGCTTCCAGAGAGCTATTGCATGCATCATACTAAATACTATATATGATTAAAAGTAGTGAAACATTAAAAACCACAATATTTGTTGCAGATACATTAATCAGAAAATAGCCACTGCTATAAGAAGTAAAAGGTCAGAGTCTGGGACATAGGCCAGAAGTAGCAGAGAAGATGTATGAGTGAGTAGTACTAGATTTGATCCCCCCCATCCCAGAATCACCAGTGACTAGAACTGAGCAGTCGAAAGGCCAGTCCTGAATTATTTCACATATAGGTGGCTTAAGAACAAAGAACAGTAAGGAAAAACATAGATGAAACTTGGTATGGGTGTAGCATATTGTACCAAAGCAAAGGACTCTAGGGAAGGAGGGAAAGAGACAGAATGAAGGAGCATTAAGATACTGTTGTATCTCCTAGATATCAATCAAAGAGAGATGAGAGGTTGTGTCTATATAATATTGTAAAGCAATAACCTCCAATAAAATATAAAAAGAAAAATACTTTCAATTATAAAATGTGAAAGAAAGGGAGGGAAAAAGAATAACAAAAGAAAGAAGACAGATGTGGATGAAAGTAAGGGAGGAAGGAAGAAAAAAGAAAGTGAAAGTCCAGCCAGTGAGGGGAACATAGTGATTTCAAACTGACTACACTTGAATCTATATATAAAGAATGATTACAGCCAAAGAAACTATCACACAAAAAGACCCCTCACAGAATGGGAGAAGATCTTTACATGCCATACATCAGACAAGAGACTAATCACCAAAATATACAAAGAGCTCAGCAAACTTAGCACCAAAAAAGCAAATTACCCCATCCATAAATGGGCAGAAGATATGAACAGAACATTCACTCCAGAGGAGATCCAAAAGGCTAACAAACATATGAAAAACTACTCCAGGTCGCTGATTGTCAGAGAAATGCAAATAAAGACAACATTGAGATACCACCTCACCCCTGTGAGAATGGCATACATCAAAAAGGACAGCAGCAACAAATTCTGGAGAGGCTGTGGGGACAGAGGAACCCTTCTACACTGCTGGTGGGAATGTAAATTGGTACAGCCTCTGTGGAGAGCAGTCTGGAGAACTCTCACAAGGCTAGACATGGACCTTCCATATGATACAGTAATTCCTCTCCTGGGGATATACCCCAAGGACTCCATAACACACAACCAAAAAGAGGTGTGTACTCCTATGTTCATAGCAGCACAACTCATAATAGCTAAACCTGGAAGCAACCCAGGTGCCCAACAACAGATGAGTGGCTGAGAAAGCTGTGGTACATATACACAATGGAATACTATGCAGTTACTAAGAACAATGAACTCAATTTCTCTGACCCATCTTGGTCAGAGCTAGAATGAATTATGTTAAGTGAGCTAAGTCAGAAAGATAAAGATGAGTATGGCATGATCCCACTCATCAACAGAAGTTGAGAAAGATCAGAAAGGGAAACTAAAGGCAGGATCTGACCAAATTGAAAGTAGGGCATCAAAAAAAAAAAAAAAAAGTAGGGCATCAAAGTAAAAACCCTGTGGTGAGCAGGAGGGTGGACATGTGGCTTCCTGGGCCTGTGGGGGTGGGGGTGGGGATAGGATTGGGAGGGTGGGGTGGAACACAATCTTTTGGTGATGGGAATGGTGTTTATGTACACACAACTATTAAATTGTAGTCATTTAAATCATTATTTAATTAATATGAGGGGGAAAATTGATTGTCTAACAAAGGGACTTTTCAAAGCTAACCCAATTACCAAATAATGTGATGAAAACAGTAACTATCCATTGTCTTCTTGAACCCTAAGGCAGCAGGGACCTCACTTTTCCACTATAGAGCCTAAACTTCCCCCAGTCCTGGGACCCTAGGGTAGGGCCCACTTTCCTGTATGCTTCTCCCAATTCTTATCAAATAATATTGCATCCGCTGATCGCAACCTAATCAATGCAAAGAGTGCCACCCCAGCATGCTTCACTTCAGACTGTGTCCAGAGACTTCAGGTGTGGAATGACAACCCTTCAGCTTCATCACTCAGGTGAGACCTTTCCTTTCATAGTATTCTCTAATTCTATCCCTGGTGGTTCACTTCCTAACAAAGTCCCAAAACCTAGATATAGTCCAGGTTGCAGGAGATAGAGCATATGTTCACAGGTATCCATAAACTAGGGCAAATATATACCTGAAAGCTGTAGTACACTAGAGTTTGCAGTGAGTACCCCCCAACAGTTCATCTGCACTATTCCACCCTTTGGGTCCATGATTGCTCAACACTTTGTTTGGCTTTGTATGTTAACTCTTTTTTCAGCCCCCAGGTTCCATATGCCATCAGGATGCAGATCAGACTTCTCTGGACTGAAGACCCCACCAATGTGTCCTGGAGCTCAGCTTCCCCAGAGACTCACCCTACTAGGGAAAGAGAGAGGCAGACTGGGAGTATGGATCGACCAGTCAACACCCATGTTCAGTGGGGAAGCAATTACAGAAGCTTCCACAACCCACAAGGACCTTGGGTCCATGCTCCCAGAGGGATAGAGAATGGGAAAGCTATTGGGGAGGGGATGGGATATGGAGATTGGGTGGCAGGAATTGTGTGGAGTTGTACCCCCCATCCTATGATTTTTGTTAATGTCTCCTTTCTTAAATAAATAAATAAATTTAAAAAAAGATAAAGAATGATTTATAGAAAAATTCCTCCCTAAGTCTCAAATTTATGGTCAAATTTCAATGCAAATAAAACAGAAGTCAATGATTCCAGTTTCCAGTAGTAACAAAGTATCATAATTTAGATGGCTTAAAATAATAGTTATTCTCTTACAATTCTTAGGGACAGAAATCCAAAATCAATTTCAATGGGCTGAAATCAAGGTTCCAGCGGGGCCAACCTTGTCTCCAATGATTACTGAGGAGTCATTTTTCCTTCCTTCTTTTAGCTTCTGTTGATCGTACATATACCTTGGTTTGTAACCACAACACTCTAATCTCTTCCTCTGTGGTTATGTGGATGTGAAAACCCCTCCTGCTTGTTTCATAAAACAAAGGAAAACAAAAAAACAATGCTGTTATTACACTTACCTGGATAATTCACAATAAACTTAGAGTGTAACTCCCAAAAGTGCATTTTTCTTTTCTTGTAATATAAATAAATGTCTCACCTGAGCTTTCATTGTTTAGTCATTTGCTTCAAACTCTGCTATCTCAAAGCAAAACAAAACCAAAAAATATATATTGCAATTGAACAATTGAATCAATTTATTTTTTCCATTTAAAAAAAAAATTATTTATTTATTTTTAGTATTGGATAGATACAGAGAGAAATTGAAAGAGTAGAGGGATATAGAGAGGGGGAGAGAAAAACCTGCAAGCAAATGAAATGCTATTCATCATTTAAAATGCGGAATACATGACAGAGGGTCAGAAGAAGAGCTCAGAGTGGAGCAGAGGGCTTGCATATCTGAGTTCACAGGTTTGATCCCCAGAACTGTATGTGCCAGAACTGAGCTCTGGTCTAGCCTCTCTCCTCAAATCCCTCATACAAACAAATAAATTTTAACCCAAACTAGGGGCCAGAAAGCTAGCTCAATGGGTAAAGTGTCTTTATTCTCATATATGTGACTCAGATTTAAGATCTAGCAAAACATGAGGTGTACTGTTAGTGGATGAATCTTCACTGCTATGAAATATCTTCCTCTCCCTCTCCTTCTCTCCATCGTTTTTTCCCTTTAAGTGAATGAAAACTATATTACTAGTAACACATATGCTAGATAAAAGTCAACCTGTCCCCTCAGAAAAATCAGAAATCCAGAACAATACTCTCTCTGCCTTATCATGTGACCCATCATATTAAATACCCTCCAGGACCTGTGGCTAATAATCTCTGTCTTTTTTTCTTTAAGTTTCTGGTGGTTATTGCTGAGAGTTTTTTGTGGTCATAAAGAGAATTACAAAGTACAGTCCTTATTCTCATTCATATTGACAACTATATCAGTTGATACTTGATTGTCAATAACCTGATAACCTATACAAAACAGAATATATATATATATGTTTTATATATATATATATGTATATGTATATATATATATATATATATGTTTTTTATTCTATATGGGAGACACTCTCTGCTTTAATCCTATTCTCAAGTCCCACATCTACTCTAATGTTATTATCCCAAATAATTCTCAAACCTGCCTTTATGGTAATAGCTAAATGAAAGATTGTTAGAGCCCTAGTCTTCTAAAAATGTTTATAGAGACCTTAGCTACCTCTCATGCTGAGTTTCTTAACTCTCATTGGCTCTAATCTTATAATTTGGCCCTTTATATCCTGCTAAATTATAGTTCAGATATGAGAGAGAAATAAATATATTTTCAAATATTCAGAAACTGAAGGAATTTGCCATTAAAAATCCTGCTTTGCAAGAATTACTGAGAGGAGTCCTATATGCAAAGAAGCAACAAAGGAATTTCAACTTTTTCTAAGGTTATCAGTATTTGTTTAGAACCAGGAAAACAACAACAGGGAAAAACACATCAAAAAGGGGACAGCAAAACAGTCAATCCAATGTTAGTGAACCAAAGCCAATTTAAAAACAACTCTTCTAGAAAAGTAGAAGTTTATTATTGTAAGTTAGACACAACATTCATAATAACTATGAAACAAAATATAACGCAAGTACAAATAGGAAACATATACAGTAGGCAAGACCATTATAGAAAACAATCCACTTAAAATAACAGGGAAAGAGTCAACAAAATCATAAAACAACCTCCAAACAAAAAACAAGCTTGGCTATAAGAAAACCATATTTATCAATAATCACCCTAAGTGTGAATGGCCTAAATTTGTCAGTCAAACAATTCAGAGTGGCTGAATGGATTGAAAAACAAGACCCATCAATTCTGTCTCCAGGAAACACTCATCCAAAGGAAAGACAAACAGAAGCTCTAATGACAGGCCAAACAGCTTACTCCAAGACAATAATGCAAACAAAAAGCAAGAACAGCTATTCTAATATCAGATAAATTAGACTTTCAGACGAAGGAAGTGAAAACTGACAGATATGGTCAGAAGATCGATTCAACAGGAAGACATAACCATCATTAATTTATATGCCCCCAAATATTTGGCCCAGGACAGCCAAATATTTTTTAAGTACTTACTAGCTTAAGGGGGATATTTATTAAGGCACAGTATTAGTTTGAGACCTCAATACACCAAGACTGCCCATGACCACATGGCTGGTGTTTGTGGTAACTGTAAAATAACATGGTGCCTGGGTACCACATGGTTGAAAGTCATGGGGACAGAGATGGGGCCATGGCCATGTGGCTAAAAATAGAATTGAAAAAAGATCACACACACACACACACGACATACCTGGTTAATTCTCTTGGGTAAGGAAACCTTGGGTAGCAGGCCAGAAGGAAAAGTGGAGTTACAGATCATAATATTACAGATTAGAAATTTTAGACTATAGGGGTAAAATGTAAGTTCAAAGAAACATTCTCAGTATGGAGGTCAGAAAAAAGACAGATGAACCTGTAGCATAGAAAGTTACTTAGGAGATGGTTACAAGATTCAGGTGGGAAGAGAAGGCCCAGCCGAGAAATAAATGGCATGGTGAAGGAAGTCACTGTAATTAAAAATAAGTGTGGCAGGTTTAAAGAGCTTAAGGCCATAAGCACCCAAAATCCAGCAAGTTGGAGAATCAAGGCATTAGGAAAGTTGTCTTGGAAAGAAAAGCCACAATTATTCCTGGCACTGGAGTAAGAATAAACACATGGTTTCAGTGGAGGTAGATTTAAGTGAAAAAGTTTAAAATACCTGAAACTCAGCTCCTGGTTCTGGATCACCAAATGTTGTGGTAGGGGAAGGAGGCCGATGCTAGCTTCCCCAACATTTAAAAAGTTTGTCATGCATTATCTCAACAAAGAATTGAGAAAAGAGCATGATTTTCAGGAATTTTAAATTTTATTCAAGAAAATTGAGAACATTCATGTTAGAACATGAGAGAAAGAAAGACACACACACAGAGAGAGAGAAAGAGAGAGAGAGAAAGTTGATACATGATGATATCTGGGCAGAGAGATCAAGAAGCTCACAGGTCTAGCTTTTAACACCCAAACCCCACTTCCACCTTTCTAAACCACACCTGTCACCATTCCCATTTTCTGGGTAGGACCTTCCAGGTACCTTTTGTTCCTTGAAAATACTTGACATTTCTTTATTTTATAGGATAGAGAAAAGGAGAGGCACTGTAGACCTGCTTAAGCACTTCTGAAGCTTCTCATCTGCAGGTGAGGACTGGGGGCTTGAATTCAGATTGGTGTACATGGTAACCTTTGCAGTCAACTAGGTGTGCCACTGCCCTGCACCTGTTATTGAAATGTTGTATGCTGTCATGCATCTACCAGCAAATCCTGTTGGCCTTGTCTTAAAATTGTGTCTATGGTTTAATGAGTATTCACCAATAACAACCCTAACACCTAGGGCCATCCAATCTTGATTTCTGGCCTGCACTGTGATTTAACCTCATTACTATTCTCCTTGCTTCCAATCTTGCTCTTTACAGTATATTTTCAAGGTAGTATCTAGAGGGGCCCTTCTAAATTGTATCCTGTCACTCCTCTGCTTGAAATCTTGCAGTGACTTCTGTGGGACAAATCTCCTCAAAAGAGTCAGGTAGCCTAAATTCAGTGTGCTCAAAATACAGAATTTGTGCCACTTCAAGACTCCAAGAGCCTCTGAAGAAGCTTTCCATTACTTAAGGATGCAGTTTACGTAGATTTCAGTTTATTTCCAAGGACAAACTTTCTACTGAAGAAATCTAGTTGACCTTCCATACGATCCAGTAATTCCTCTCCTGGGGTTATACCCCAAGGACTCCATAACACCCAACCAAAAAGAGGTGTGTACTCCTATGTTCATAGCAGCACAATTCATAATAGCTAAAACCTGGAAGCAACCCAGGTGCCCAACAACAGATGAGTGGCTGAGAAAGCTGTGGTATATATACATAATGGAATACTATGCAGCTATCAAGAACAATGAACCCACCTTCTCTGACCCATCTTGGTGAGAGCTAGAAGGAATTATGTTAAGTGAGAAAGATAAAGATGAGTATGGGATGATCCCACTCATCAATAGAAGTTGACTAAGAAGATATGAAAGGGAAACTAAAAGCAGGACCTGACCAAATTGTAAGTAGGGCACCAAAGTAAAAACCCAGTGGTGAGGGGTAGACATGCAGCTTCCTGGGCCAGTGGGGGGTGGGAGTGGGTGGGAGGGATGGGTCACAGTCTTTTGGTGGTGGGAATGGTGTTTATGTACACTCTTAGCAAAATGTAGACATATAAATCACTAGTTAATTAATATGAGAGGGGGGAAATCAATTGTATGTCTCAAAGTTTTTCAAAACACAAACTGAATCTTTTTAATATATAGGCTGTGTATTTGATATGGGGACTCTCTCAAAAGCCTAGACCAAGTAGATCAGAAGCATCCAATAGCACAGCTATATACAAGATACTGGGTACTGTACAGCAAACCCTAACAAAAGGACTTTTCAAAGTTAACCCAATTAACAAATAATGTGATGATAACATTAACTATCGATTGTCTTTTTGAACCCTAAGACAGCAGGAACCTCACATCTCCACTATAGAGCCGCTACTTCCCCCAGTCCTGGAACCCTTGGATAGGGCCCACTTTCCCATATGCCTCTCCCAATCCATAGCAAATAATATTGCATCTGCCGATCACAACCTAACCAACACAACGATTGCCACCTCAACATGCTTCACTTCAGACTGTGTCCAGAGACTTCAAGAGTGGAATGACAACCCTTCAGCTTCATTACTCAGGTGAGACCTTTCCTTTCATAGTATACTCTAGTTCCATCTCAGGTGGTTCACTTTCTAACAAAGTCACAAAACCTAGATATACACCAGTTTCTGTGAGAGAGAGCATATGTTCACACGTATCCATAAACTACTGCAAAATATATACCTGAAAGCAGAAGTACATTAGAGTTTGCAGTGAATACCCCCTAACACTTCCTCTCCACTATTCCAAGCTTTGAGTCCATGATTGCTCAACAATTTGTTTGGCTTCGTATGTTAACTCTCTTTTCAGTCACCAGTCACCAGGTTCCAGATGCCATGAAGCTCAGCTTCCCCAGAGACACACCCTACTAGGGAAAGAGAGAGGCAGACTGGGAGTATGGACCAACCAGTCAACGCCCATGTTCAGTGGGGAAGCAATTACAGAAGCCAGACCTTCTACCTTCTGTAACCCACAATGACCCTGGGTCCATGCTCCCAGAGGGCTAGAGAATGGGAAAGCTATCATGGGAGGGGGTGGGATATGGATATTGGGTGGTGGGAATTGTGTGGAGTTGTCCCCCTCCTACCCAATGGTGTTGTTAATTAATCCTTTCTTGTTGTATGCTTTACATTGGGTTGTTCTAGCTCTCCCCCACCAAGAAAATTGGATCAGTCCTGCTAGTTTCGCGGGCCCACTTGGCCCCACCCCTAGGAACCTCGAGAGAGTTCCAGAGTTGGAGAGTTCCAGAGTTTGAGAGTGCTTGGCGCCACCACGGGGAAAGAGGCAGCAGAGTTCTGTTTGGTGATTAGTTTGGTTTAGTTTATGAATCGTTGTTCCTGAATAAAGAAATAAAGCTTCCCTGCCCAGCCGTATGTCTCTGGTCGTCTCTGTTACCCGCTGGTGAAGCTAGCCTGGCCAGCTGGAACCTCTGAATTTTAACAACAAATGGCGCCCACGTGGACCTGACCTGCGCATCTGTCAGATAAGTGAAGACAATTTGGCTACCTATGTACTATGGCCTTTTCTTCTGCTTGTGAAGAGATCTCTAAAGGCCTCTGCTCTTTCTTCACGAGACTGTTTTGCTATTTCTAGAACATTTATCTCTGGACCACTCTGTGGTTTCCATGTGCTCGGGCGCACTCAAAACAGCCAGAGGAGTCGGGAAGAGCCAGCGGGCAAGAGGCAAGGCGCGGAGCTGCCTTTTCCACCTGGTGGAACAGCCAGCGAGCCAGCTGCGCCCAGACAACCTCGTGCACTGCACCCGCAGCCCCACAGCCCTGCAGCCCGCAGGAGGCCGACACCACCACACAGGAGCCTGACGCCAGCAAACAAGAGCCAGACGCCAGCACACAGGAGCCCGATGCCACCACACAGGAGCCCGATGCCAACACGCTGGAGCCTGATGCCACCACGCAGGAGCCCAATGCCAGCACGCAGGCCAGCCCACAGGAGCCAGCTCTCCACCGCGTGGCACAGGGCACTGGACTTGTGATCCCTCCATGCTGCTCGGCCACTGTGAGCAGGGCAGCAGATATGACAGGGCCATGGGGCAGGGCTGCAGCGGCCTATCATGGCCGCCACCCCTGGGCACCTCGACCAGTGCCTTCTACAAGGCTGGCCTGCCCGCCCTCATGCTATGAATTCTAGAATGATCCTGGACCTCCCGGAGCCATGGGCTCCCTGCCGAAACTGGGCACACAATATCTCCAGCTGCCGGTCCGATCTGAAGGCAGACAAGCTGAAGTACGCAGAGATCGCAACCTGCAATTCCTTGAAGTGATGTTGTGCAGGAAGCCATCTCCAGATGGTGAACCCCCTCCCCCAACAACTAAGACAGTACAGATTTAAATTCGTGTTTAAAATAACATGTCTTCTTAACAAAGGTTTCTCTCCTTGTGTATTAATGACCATGTTTATGTGTATGTTTAAAGTTTGGTAAACAGTAACTTTAAGGCTAAATTCTTACTAGTCAAAGTTAAATGAAAAAGGTTTTCAATGTAATTCTCATAAAGATAAAATTAACTTACATTTAAAGTCTGAGGTAAAAATTAGTTAACAATCAATATATTTTAACTAAGTTGGTCTAAACAAAAGGTTAAATAGACTTGTTGATATGTAAAACTCTCCATTACCTTCTCTATTAGAAATGGTAGATCGCACAATGGCTATGCTAATTATTCTCATGCCTGAGGTTTCCTTTCCTGCGCACACCTAGGGTGTGTCTCCATCTTGAATGGGTGTAACAAAAGGTTAAAAAGACGTTGTTGATATGTAAAAGTCTCAAATTCCTTCTCTATTAGAAACGTTAGATTGTGCTTTGGTTATGCTAATAACAGGTTTTGTTTCATAGTAAGTAAATTGCAGCCAGCTGCCTTTGGGACTCTAGGCCGTTCCCCACCCCCATGCAAATGCCTGTCGAGACAAGTACGCCCCCCAGAGGCAAGAAATGTTTTTTTTAAGCTGATAAAGTTTTGCCCACAGAGTCAAAATATGGCCCCCTCAGGCCTTCCCTTGGCAGCACACTGGTTCTTGCTACTTGCTTACATGTTTCTCCATGTTTGTGCCAGTTTCCTTTTTAAAAAATGCCTGTATGATAGAGGTTTCTGTTCACCCCACACCCTTGATACTGTAGTCATAAAAAGAAAAGGGGGAATTGTATGCTTTACATTGGGTTGTTCTAGCTCTCCCCCGCCAAGAAAATTGGATCAGTCCTGCTAGTTTCGTGGGCCCGCTTGGCCCCGCCCCTAGGAACCCTGAGAGAGTTCCAGAGTTGGAGAGTTCCAGAGTTCAAGAGTGCTTGGCGCCGCCGCCGGGAAAGAGGCAGGAAAGAGGCAGCAGAGTTCTGTTTGGTGATTAGTTTGGTTTAGTTTATGAATCGTTGTTCCTGAATAAAGAAATACAGCTTCCCTGCCCAGCCGTATGTCTCTGGTCATCTCTGTTACCCGCCCGTGAAGCTAGCCCAGCCAGCTGGGGCCTCCAAATTTTAACAACACTTTCCTAAATAAAAAAAAAGAAATCTAATTGAAAGCAAGATAAGCATTATATATGTATGTTATATATCTTATTGAAATCATGCAAGTCTTCCACTGGTATGTTATTAAATTTGTTTCTTTCATCTATTAATCTGTCTGCAGCTAATTTATTCATTCCTTCAGCCCCAGAAAAACCTAGAGGAGTGAGAAAAATTTCCCCTGTGACCTGAATCTTCTTACTTGGCATAGTATAAGTGATATTCTTTCCCTTTGTATAAAAGTTTCTAAAACCTGTCTCTACCCCTTGATCTAGTCTTATTTTCCTCCCTACTCTTCCTTTAACTCATTGCTATCATAAAGAATTTGCTGTCTCTTTTTATAGAATACTCAACATACAACTGTTTTCACTTTTTACTTCTGTCAAAACTACATGGACTCAAATAACTTATCAATAAAACATTTCTTGGCCAACCTTAGTTAGACATCAACTTACCACCCTTCTTTACTTCTTATTAGCTTCCAGAATACTTACTGTATACGGAATTCTACTGGCCTATTTTGTATTGCAATATCCTGCCGGGATAGCATGAGGGTGTTTCTTCCTGGGGAATGTGCTCTCTGGGTTGGAGAGAACTCAACATGAGCCAACCTGAGTACATGAATTCACCTGTGATTTTCCATCTCAACATAACCCCACAAATAAAACAGCTCACGGAAGCACAGGTGTTTGTTTGTTTGCTTGGTTTTTGGTCATCACTGGGGCTGACTTTTTTACATAGAGAGTGAAATAAGTCAAATTCAGAAGGATGAATGCTGGATGATCTCAGCCATAGGTGTAACTTAAGAAACAAGGACAGTAAGGGAAACACAACGTAAAACTTGAACTGAGCTTGCTATATTGCACCAAAGCCAAAAGGCCTCTAGATAAAAAAGAGAGCAGAGATGGCTAGGAATGTATTGGGGTGCATTATGTTGAAAAGGATCTAAACTGGAGTTAGAGTATTATGCAGACAACTATCATGGGGAAATGAGGAATTGTATCCATGTAACAACAACTGTACTGTAATCATTAATTTGCACACATGAAAAAAAATGGAAGTGGGATCATCCCATACTCATCTTTGTCTTTATGACTTAGCTCACTTAACATAATTCCTTCTAGTTCCATCCAAGATGGGTTCATTGTTCTTAATAGTTGCATAGTATTCCATTATGTATATATACCACTGCTTTCTCAGCTATTCATCTGTTGGTGGGCAACTGTATTGCTTCTAGGTTTTAGCTATTATGAATTATGCTGCTATGAACATAAGTGTACATATATCTTTTTGGTTAGGTGTTATGGAGTCTTTGCAGAATATCCCTAGGAGAGAAATTACTGGGTCACATGGAACGTCCATGTCTGTCCTTGTGAGAGTTCTCCAGATTGCTCTCCACAAGAAGTTGGACCAATCTATATTCCCAAAAGCAGTGGAGAAGGGATCCTTTGTCCCCACAACCATTTGTTGCTGCTGTCCTTCTTGATGTATGCCAATCTAACATGGGTGAGGTGATATATAAATGTTGTATTTATTTGCATTCCTCTGACAGTCAGTGACCTGGAGCAATTTTTCATGTGTTTGTTAGCCTTTTGGATCTCTTCTGTAGTGAATATTTTGTTTATATCCTTTGCCCATTTTTGTATGGGGTTACTTGCATTTTTTGTTTTTGCTAAGTTTCCTGAGCTCTTTGTATATTTTGTACATCTTCTCTGATGTATGGCATGTGAAGATCTCCCATTCTATGAGGGGTCTCATTGTTTGGGTGATTGTTTCTTTGGCTGTGCAGAAGCTTTTCAATTTGACATAGTCTCATTGATTTGTTTTTGTTTTAGTCTTCCTTGCAATCGGGTTTGTACCATCAAAGATATCCTTGAGGTTTAGGTTGGAAAGTGTTCCACCAATGTTTTCCTCTAAGTATTTGATAGTTTCTGGTCTAACACCCAGGCCCTCTATGCATTTGGAGTTGACTTTTGTTTCTCGTGAGATAAAGTGGTTCAGTTTCATTCTTCTGTGTGTTTCAACCCAGTTTTTCCAGCACCATTTATGAATGGAGCCTCCTTCCTCCATTGTTCAATTTTTTAAATATTTATTTTCCCTTTTGTTGGCCTTGTTTTTTTTTTTATTGCTGTTGTAGTTATTATTGTTGTTTTTATTGATGTTGTCATTAGGACAGAGAGAGATGTAGAGAGAAGGGGAAGACAGAAATGGGGAGAGAAAAATAGATACCTGCATACCTGCTTCACTGCTGTGCTACTACCCAACTCCCTTCTTCCTCTGTTTAATTATTTGGGCCTCTTTATAAAAAATTAGATGTCCATAGGTGTGGGGGTTTAGTTCTGGACTTTCATTCTGTTCAACTAGTCTGTGTATCTATTTTTATTCCTGTACCAGGCAGTTTCAGTTACCAAGGCTGTATAATATGGTTTGTGATCTGGGAGTGTAATGCCTCCATTTCTGTTTCTTTCCTCAAGATTGTTTTGGAGATTGCAGGTGTTTTCTGGTTCCAGAATAATGATTGTAATTTTTGTTCTATTCTCTTAAAGAAACTTGGTGGAACTTTGATGGGTATCACATTGAATTTGTATATGTCTCTGGGTAGAATATTCATTTTGATGCTATTAATTCTTCCAGTCCATGGGCATGGAATATCTGTCTATTTCTTGTTATCATTTTTATTTTTTTGAATAGCAACTCTTAGTTTTCAGTATACAAGATGTTCTCTTCTTTTATAAGGTTCATTCCTAGATATTTTATTTATTTTGTTGTAACTGTGAATGGGAGTGATTTCTGGATATCCTTTTCTTCAGACTTAGTGTTTGCATAAAGAAATGCCACTGATTTTTGTACACTGATTTTGTAGCCTGATACTATGTTATATTGCCTAATGATTTCCAGAAGCTTTCTGCTTAATTCTTTAGGTTTTTCTGTGTATACTATCATATCATCTGAAAATAGTAAGAGCTTGACATATTCCCTTCCAATCTGTATTCCTTTGATTTCTTTCTCTTGCCTGATTGCTATGGCAAGAACTTCTAATACTATGTTGAAGAGTAATGGTGATAATGGACAGCCCTGTCTAGTCCCGGATCTGAAGGGGAATGCTTTCAGCTTCTTTCCATTGAGTATGATGCTGGCTGTAGGTTTGCTATATATGGATTCCACTATTTTGAGGAATTTCCCATCTATTTCCATTTATTGCAGTGTTTTGGGCATGAATGGGTGTTGGATTTTGTCAAAGGCTTTCTCTGCATTATTGAGATAATCATGTGGTTTTTGGTTTTTCTTTTATTGATGTGGTGAATGACATTGATTGACTAGCATATCTTGAACCAGCCTTGCATTCCTGGAACAAATCCTATTTGCTCGTGAGGGACAATCTTTTTGATAAACTGCTGTATCTGGTTGGTCAGGATCTTGTTCTTTATTTTAGTATTTATGTTCATCAGAAATATTGATCTGTAATTTTCCTTTTTTGTTGTGTCCCTACCTACTTTTGGTATCAAGGTGATATTGGGTTCATAGCAGGTGGAAGGTAGTGTTCTTGTTGCTTCATTTTTTTTTTTTGGAAGAGCTTTAAAAGTATAGGTATAAGTGTTTCCTAAATGTTTTGAAGAATTCATTTGTAATGCCATCTGGTCCTGGAATTTTGTTTTTGGGAATATTCTTAATAGCTGTTTTGATTTTTTGTCTATGATTGTTCCATGGAGGTTTTGTAGTTCTTCCTGGTTCAGTTTTGGAAGGGTATATGTTTCTAGGAATTCTTCCATTTCTTTCAGATAGTTTTGCTGGTGGCATATATTTGTTTCTAGAAGTCTATCATAGTTTTTTTTTAATTACTGTGATGTCTTCTGTGATATCTCCTCTATTGTTTACAATTTTGTTTAGCTAAGTCATCTCTTTACTTTTTAGAGAGTCTGGTTAAGAGTTTGTCAATTCTGTTTAATTTTTCAAAGAACCAACATTTGGCTTCATTGCTTTTTTGTATGATTCTCTTGTTTTTGATATTATTTGAACTGCAATTTTAGTGATTTCAGTCCATCTGGTTGCTTTATGGTTCTTTTGTTCCTCTTCTTCTAAGTCTTTAGGGTGTGCAGTAAGGTTGTTTGCTTGAGCTTTTTCTGTAATGTGGTCTTGTATGGCTATGAGTTTCCCTCTAAGTACGGCTTTGGCTGTGTCCTGAATATTTTGATAGCTTGCATTTTCCTTTTCATTTGAATCAAGGAAAATCTGAATTTCTTTCTTTTGTTCATCTTTGACCCAGTGATTATTAAGCAGTACGTTGTTGATTTACCAAATTTTGTGACTTTTAGTAACTGTTTTTAAGTGTTAGCTTTACTCCAGTGATGTCTGAGAAGATGTTTTGGATGATTTTAATGCTTTTCAATTTTTTATACTGTCTTTGTGGCCTAATATATGGTCTATCTTTGAGGATGTGCTCTGTGGATTTGAAAGGAAAGTGTACTCCAGTTTCTTGGGGTGAAGAACTCTGAAAATGTCCAGGAGGTTTAGTCTGTCCATCTCTTCTATTCAATCTCTTTTTTCCTTTGTGCATTTTCTGGTTAGTTGATCTGTGTATGTGTGAGAGTGGAGTGTTGAAGTCTACTACTATGAATGCATTCCTAGTGATTTATTTTTGTACATCTTTCAGTAGATGTCTGATGTATTTAGATGGACCTGTATTGGGTGCATAGATGTTAATGATTGTTTCATCTTCTTGGTTAATTGATCCTCTGATAATTATGTAATGACCTTGCCTATTCTTTATTACCTTTTTAAATTTCAAGTTGATTGTGTCAGAGATAAGAATAGCTGTTCCTGCCTTTTGTGTGTGTGTGTGTGTGTGTGTGTGTGTGTGTGTGTGTGTTTTCCATTAGCCTATATTTTAGTTTTCCATACTTTCACCTTAACTCTTGTTGGGTAAGGTGGGATTCTTGCAACCAGCATATGGTTGGGTTGTGTTTTCTGATCCATCCTCCCACTCTATGCCTTTTAATGGGTGAATTTAAGCCATTTACATTTATTGAAAGTATGGATTTAAAGTAATATGGTTCCATTATTTGATGGTTTCTTTTTTTCCCCTCTAATATATATCAAGTATTTTGGTGATGTTCTTGTTTATAGGTCTTTTAGAACCTCTTTCAGGGCAAGCTAGTTGATAGTTGCCTCCTTTAACTGTTGTCTGTCTGAGAAGGTTTTGATCTCTCCATCCAGTTTGAATGAAAGTCTAGCAGTATATATTATACTTAGTTTTAACCCTTTTTCACTGAGCACTTGATAGATATCTTGCCATTCTCTTCTGGTTTTTAGATTTTGTGTGGAGAAGTCTGCTGAAAGTCTTATGGATTTTCCCCTGTATATGACTTTTGTTTTTCTCTTGCAGCTTTTAGAATCCTTTCTTTATCCTTACTTCTTTTCATTGTGACTATGATGTGTCTTGGTGTCTTCAGGTCTGGGTTATTTCTGTTTGGGACTCTTTGGACCTCTTGTATCTTAATGTCTTTTCTGTTGTTTAGGGCTGGGAAGTTTTCTTTCCTTTAGACTGTTTTCTTTCCCTTCCTCTTTTTTCTTCTTCTGGAATGCCAGTTGTGCAAATGTTATTTCTTTTGAGATAATCCCATATGTATTTCTTGTTGTTTTCTGTGTCTCTCAGTCTCTTTTTTCAGCTCTTTTACCTCCTTCTTAGTTTTCTTTAGCTCATCCTTTGTCTGGCTAATTCTGTTTTCTGCTGCTGTTAATCTTCTTTCCCTTCTGTCAGATTCCTTCTTCTGTTCAACTATTCTTTTTCTTAACCTTGCTCATGTGCAGTATTATTTTTCTGCTATTTAACTTTTTAGTTCTGCTATCTCAGCTTTCAGTTCTCTAATTACCTCTAGGTAGCTAGTTTCATCTGTTGATGGTCTCATCTGCTGTTTACCTATTTCTGATAACCTTTTTCTCCATAGCTGTCCTCACTCCTGTGACTAATAGGTCAATTAATGTTTGCAAATCTTCATTATTTATATTTGCTTCTGGCTTACTTTGAATTTTTTTCTGGGCTTCTGTCCTAATTCATTGCCATAGTTGAGTTACCTTTGATGACTATATATGTGTGTGTGTGTGCCTTGGCTATCTATATTCAGTTGTTGTGTTGAGTGAGTTAAAGCTCCATTAAACCAAAAGCCTTTTAGGACTGAGGTTACAAACCTTATCAGAAACAAGAATTACAACAAAATCACTGATTAATACAGTTTATCAAGAACCTTTTAGCTACAAAAACTCTCCCCACCAAAAGCAAAAACAAAAGAACAACAATGGTTGAATAAAATACAAATCAAAACCAGACAATTACCTATCAGACATAAATTTAGGAGACTGTGGGGAGAAGAAAGAAAGGAAGAGAGTGAGAGCATGAAATAAAGAAATTAAAAACAACATTTCAGTCGTATTGTACGAGAAAGATCACAGATATGTACAAGTAAATATGGCAAATACAGGGGCAAAGGCTAAGATTTTTTAAATCATAGACAAGGAAAGAAAAAGAAATGAGTGCATCCGCCGATCACAACCTAACCAACGCAACGATTGCCACCTCAACATGCTTCACCTCAGACTGTGTCCAGAGACTTCACATGTGGAATGACAACCCTTCGGCTTCATTACTCGGGTGAGACCTTTCCTTTTATAGTACACTCTAATTTCATCTCAGGTAGTTCACTTTGTAACAAAGTCCCATAACCTAGATATACACCAGTTTCTGTGAGAGAGAGCTTATGTGCACACGTATCCATAAACTACTGCAAAATATATACCTGAAAGCAGAAGTACATTAGAGTTTGCAGTGAGTACCTCCCTAACACTTCCTCTCCACTATTCCAAGCTTGGGATCCATGATTGCTCAACAAATTGTTTGGCTTCGTATGTTAACCCTCTTTTCAATCACCAGGTTCCAGATGCCACCAGGATGCTGGCCAGGCTTCCCTGGATTAAAGACCCCACCAATGTGACCTGGAGCTCTGCTTCCCCAGAGACACACCTTACTAGGGAAAGAGAGAGGCAGACTGGGAGTATGGACCGACCAGTCAACGCCCATGTTCAGCGGGGAAGCAATTACAGAAGCCAGACCTTCTACCTTCTGCAACCCTCAATGACCCTGGGTCCATGCTCCCAGAGGGCTAGAGAATGGGAAAGCTATCATGGGAGGGGGTGGGTTATGGAGATTGGGTGGTGGGAATTATGTGGAGTTGTACCCTCCTACCTTATGTTTTTGTTCATTAATCCTTTCTTAAATAAAAAATTAAAAGAAAAATAAAGTAAATACAACCATTAAAAAAAAAGAAAAAGAAATGAGGGGAAGAGAGAGAGAGTAAAGAAAATTTAAAAAGCTACTACCACAATAGAAAGCACAACCATTAGATGCAGTACACTGACAGCTAAGGCTGGATTTGGTCAGAGGGATGAGAAGGGAACATAAACTAATTGCAAAAAAAGAGAAAAAAACCAAACTAACAACAGAAACAACCTCAACAACAATAAAAAGTCAAACCCAAACAAACAAAAATAAATTTTAAAAAAACACCTGAAGATAAGTCTGCTGTTTAAACTTTCAAATTGTCTATCCTAGACTTCCTCACCTTCTGCAATAAAACAAAAACTAAAAAAAACCAGCACAAGCTAAAGAGCTAAAGTAAAGATAAAAAGCTAGGGCAGAATGTTCTCAGGGAATTAGAAGAGACAAAAGAGTGCTCAAGAAAGTTAATCAATCAGAAAGAGTTCCAGCCCCCTTGAGGAGACAAATAGAGATAAACAAAAAAACAAAACAACAAAACAAAACAAAAACAGCTCCTCTGATGGTTCCTGGCTGATCCTGGAATCTTGGAATGAAATTTTTCCTTAGAGGTCTATTTGGAGTGATGGGGTTGAGATGGTTGGGGTGGAGGGGGGTTACAGAGGGCTAATTTTAACTCACAGAAATTGCTCAATGTGTTTTGTCCTTTTGTAGCCTGTTCCAGTCTATATGTAATCTGTGGCTCTCTTTCTTGATTCCACTCTGACCTCTCTTGTATAATTCCTCTACCACTAGCCTGGAAATCTTTCCCTCCCTTGGAATTTCCTGGTTTCAAGCAGCTGCTTTACAGAAAAAGTCTGGAGATGTTGATGTTGTTACTCTTCCATCTTGGCTCCAGCCCCCTCTCTTCTCTTCCCTATTTCTCTTTGTTGTAAATAAATAAATAAATAAATAAATGAAAAAGACACTTTAAAGATGACATTTTAGACAAAATAGACAGCTGAGTTTGAATCATGTTTCTAGTCTATCATTTGCATATTTTTATTGTTGATTTAATAGTGAACAATATGATTGTGAGATAAAAGCTTACAACCAACATATATAAAGAGCTTGCCAGACTCAACAACAAGACAACAAATAACCCCATCCACAAATGGGGGGAGGACTTGGACAGAATATTCACCACAAAAGAGATCCAAAAGGCCAAGAAACACATGAAAAAATGCTCCAAGTCTCTGATTGTCAGAGAAATGCAAATCAAGACAACAATGAGATACCACTTCACTCCTGTGAGAATGTCATACATCAGAAAAGGTAACAGCAGCAAATGCTGGAGAGGGTGTGGGGTCAAAGGAACCCTCCTGCACTACTGGTGGGAATGTAAATTGGTCCAACCTCTGTGGAGAACAGTCTGGAGAACTCTCAAAAGGCTAGAAATAGACCTACCATATGACCCTGCAATTCCCCTCCTGGGGATATATCCTAAGGAACCCAACACATCCATCCAAAAAGATCTGTGTACACATATGTTCTTGGCAGCACAATTTGTAATAGCCAAAACCTGGAAGCAACCCAGGTGTCCAACAACAGATGAGTGGCTGAGCAAGTTGTGGTATATATACACAATGGAATACTACTCAGCTGTAAAAAATGGTGACTTCACCGATTTCAGCCAATCTTGGATGGACCTTGAAAAAATCATGTTGATTGAAATAAGTCAGAAACAGAAAGATGAATATGCGATGATCTCACTCTCAGGCCGAAGTTGAAAAACAAGATTAGAAAAGAAAACACAAGTCGAACCTGAAATGGAATTGGAGTATTACACCAAAGTAAAAGACTCTGGGGTGGGTGGGTGGATGGGGAGAATACAGGTCCATGAAAGATGATGAATGACATAGTGGGGGTTGTATTGCTAAATGGGAATCTGGGGAATGTTATGCATGTACAAACTATTGTATTTACTGTTGAATGTAAAGCATTAATTCCCCATTAAAGAAATAAATTATTTTAAAAAAAAGAGCTTACAATTCCTTACAATTTCCTCCACCAGAGTTTCATAACCCATCCTCCCCGTTGGAATCTACTTTATTTTTTATTCCTCTGTGAGTATGAAACAAATACCTTTATGGGTACAGAAGTTGAAAGGTCTGACTTCTGTAATTGCTTCTCTGTTGGGCATGGATATTGACAGGTTGATCTATAGCCCCAGCCTATTTCTGTCTTTCCCTAGTGGGATAAGGTTCTGAGGAAGTAGGGTTCCAGAACATACTGGTCATCTACTCAGGGAAGTTAGGGTGGTGTCATAGTAGCAACTGTCATTTGGTGGCTGAAAAGCAATAAGATATAAAACAGAACAAGTTGTTTAATAGTCAGGAACCTAAAGGTAAACATAGAGCAGATTAGGGGGGTGAGCAGTAGTGCATTGGATTAAGTGCACTTAGTACAAATCATAAGGATCCATGCAAGGATCCTGGTGTGAGCCACCAGCAAATCACCTGTAGGGGGTTTCTCACAAGCCATGAAGCAAGTCTGCAGGTATCTGCCTTACTCTCCCCCACTCAATCTCCCCCTCCTCTCTCAATTTCTCTCTTTCCTATCCAATAAAATGATTTTAAAAAATGGCTTCTAGGAGCAGTGCATACATAGTGCAGTCACAGAGTCACATCAATAACCCTGGATGCAAAATAAAAAATAGAGCAGATGAAATTTGGGGTCTTTATGTTGGAAGAAGCTAGGGAGTCTATTTTAGGTGTATTCCAAGGGGCCCGTGACTTTACTAATTTTTGCCTGAGCTAACAGGCAGGTGGGCTAAGAGTATTGTCTGGGAAGATGGTGTCAGAGTTGAGAATAGGACTAGAAATCTGGATCAGCACAGAGAGAATCTCCCAAATATGAGAATATATAAACACCATTAACTGTAAACCCCATTGATCTGATCTAGGGGCCACATCTATTCATATTTAGCAAAGGAGCCTGTGTAATCTCTGAGTCCCTATTAGTCTGAGCTTTCAGTTCATGGTCACAGCTAGGAACATTCTAAGCTACACACATTTCAGGACCAGTCTTGCTCTAGTGACAGGGTAGGAATGCCTAGCCTCCCTTGGACAATTCCTATCATTGTTGTTCTACAGTGAGGGCAAGGTCCCAGAGAGGTCCACAAGATGACCTAACCAATGTGTCCTGACCTCACCTCTTCACAGCCCTATTCCACTAGGAAAATATAGAAAGGCTGGGGGTATGGATAGACCTGTTAACATCCATGTTCAGTGGAGAAATATGTACAGAAGCCAGACATTTTACCTTCTGCACCCCTTACAATTTTGGGGGGTTTTGTCCATACTCCCAAAGGGATAAAGAATCTTCCAATGGAGAGGATGGGATATGGAACTGTAGTGGTGGGAACTGTATAGAATTGTACTCCTGTTTTCCTACAATCTTGTTAATCAATAATAAATAACTAGTTTTAAAAAATTAGGCTTTAGTGCTATTATTAGAGATGATGAGATTGAGACTAGAAATGAAGATACTAATTATGGTGATGTCAGGGTTTAAACCCAGGCTCTTTAAAGACCGTGAACTTCACCCTTATATATAACATTATCTCCTCAGCTTTATCTATTTAGGAGTCACAATAGCAATAATGACATTTTACAACCCTTAATACAGACAAATTAGAACTGTGTGCCTTCAATTATAAATTATAGTAACCTTTGTCATTTATTTGAGTTTAATCTTTGCAAGTACTTTCCAAAAGCTAAACATTTAATGATGTGAGGCTAATGTCTTTTTGAACCCTAAGACAGCAGGAACCTCACATCTCCACTATAGAGCCTCTACTTCCCGCAGTCCTGGAACCCTTGGATAGGCCCACTTTCCCATATGCCTCTCCCAATCCATATCAAATAATATTGCATCTGCCGATCACAACCTAACCAACACAACGATTGCCACCTCAACATGCTTCACTTCAGACTGTGTCCAGAGACTTACGTGTGGAATGACAACCCTTCAGCTTCCTTACTCGGGTGAGACCTTTCCTTTCATAGTATACTCTAATTCCATCTCAGGTGGTTCACTTTCTAACAAAGTCCCAAAACCTAGATATACACCAGTTTCTGTGAGAGAGAACATATGTTCACACGTATCTGTAAACTACTGCAAAATATATACCTGAAAGTAGAAGTACACTAGAGTTTGCAGTGAGTACCCCCTAACATTTCCTCTCCACTATTCCAAGCTTTGGGTCAATGATTGCTCAACATTTTGTTTGGCTTCGTATGTTAACACTCTTTCAGTCACCAAGTTCCAGATGTCATCAGGATGCCGGCCAGGCTTCCCTAGACTGAAGACCCCACCAATGTGTCCTGGAGCTCCGCTTCCCCAGACACACACCCTACTAGGGAAAGAGAGAGGCAGACTGGGAGTATGGACCGACCAGTCAAAGCCCATGTTCAGCAGGGAAGCAATTACAGAAGCCTGACGTTCTACCTTCTGCAACCCACAATGACCCTGGGTCCGTGCTCCCAGAGGGATAGAGAATGGAAAAGTTATCATGGGAGGGGGTGGGATATGGAGATTGGGTGGTGGGAATTGTGTGGAATTGTACCCCTTCTACCCTGTGGTTTTGTTAATCTTATCTTAAATAAAAATTAAAAAAAAATTTTGGATGGGGTCATTAGCTTTTTAGGTGCTAAGTTTGCTGAGCTCTTTATATATTTTGGTGATTAGTTTCTTGTCTGATGTATGGCATGTGAAGCTCTTCTCCCATTCTGTGAGGGTCTCTCTGTTTGTTTAATAGTTTCTTTGGATGTGCAGAGGCTTTTCAATTTGATGTAGTCCCATTGGTTTGTTTCTGCTTTAGTCTTCCTAGCAATTGGGTTTGATTCATCAAAGATGTCCTTGAGGTGTAGGTGGGAAAGTGTTTTACCAATATTTTCCTCTAAGTATTTGATTGTTTCTGGTCTGACATCTATGTCTTTAATCCATTTGGAGTTGATTTTTGTTTCTGGTGAGATAAAGTGGTTCAGTTTCATTCTTCTGCATGTTACAACCCAGTTTTCCCAGCACCATTTATTGAAGAGAGCCTCCTTTTTCCATTTAATCCTTTCAGCCCCCTTATCAAAGATTAGATGCCCATAGGTGTTGGGATTTATTTCTGGGCTTTCAATTCTGTTCCACACATCTGTGTCCCCATTTTTGTTCAAGTCCCATGCTGCAGCAAACTTAGCATCAAAAAAGCAAATGACCCCATCCAAAAATGGGCAGAGGATATGAACAAAACATTCACCTCAGAGGAGATCCAAAAGGCTAACAAACTGCTCTAGGTCACTGATTGTCAGAGAAATGCAAATTAAGACAACACTAAGATAACACCTCACTCCTGTAAGAATGGCATACATCAAAAAGGACAGCAGCAACAAATGCTGGAGAGGATGTGGGGACAGAGGAAGCCTTTTACATTGCTGGTGGGAATGTAAATTGGTCCAACGTCTGTGGAGAGCAGTCTGGAAAACTCTCAGAAGGCTAGACATGGACCTTCCATATGATCCAATAATCCCTCTCCTGGGGTTATACCCCAAGGACTCCATAACACCCAACCAAAAAGAAGAGTGTACTCCTATGTTCATAGCAGCACAATTCATAATAGCTAAAACCTGGAAGCAACCCAGGTGCCCAACAACAGATGAGTGGCTGAGAAAGCTGTGGTATATATACACAATATAATACTATGTAGCTATCAAGAACAACGAACCCACCTTCTCTGACCCATCTTGGACAGAGCTAGAAGGAATTATGTTAAGTGAGATAAGTCAGAAAGATAAAGATGAGTATGGGATGATCCCACTCATCAACAGAAGTTGAGTAAGAAGATATGAAAGGGAAACTAAAAGCAGGACCTGACCAAATTGTAAGTAGGGCACCAAAGTAAAAACCCAGTGGTGAGGGGTAGACATGCAGCTTCCTGGACCAGTGGGGGTTGGGAGTGGATGGGAGGGATGGGTCACAGTCTTTTGGTGGTGGGAATGGTGTTTATGTGCACTCCTAGCAAAATGTAGACATATAAATTGATTAATATGAGAGGGGGAAAATCAATTGTATGTCTCAAAGTTTTTCAAAACACACACTGAATCTTTTTAATATATAGGCTGTATATTTGATATGAGGACTCTCTCAAAAGCCTAGACCAAGTAGATCAGAAGCATCCAATAGCACAGCTATATACAAGATACTGGATACTGTACAGCAAACCCTAACAAAAGGAGTTTTCAAAGTTAACCCAGTTACCAAATAATGTGATGATAACATTAACTATTGATTGTCTTTTTGAACCCTAAGACAGCAGGAACCTCACATCTCCACTATAGAGTCCCTACTTCCCCCAGTCCTGGAACCCTTGGATAGGGCCCACTTTCCCGTATGCGTCTCCCAATCCATACCATTAATATATTGCATCTGCCGATACAACCTAACCATCTCAACGATTGCCACCCAAACATGCTTCACCTCAGACTGTGTCCAGAGACTTCAAGAGTGGAATGACAACCCTTCAGCTTCATTACTCGGGTGAGACCTTTCCTTTTATAGTATACTCTAATTTCATCTCAGGTGGTTCACTTTTTAACAAAGTCCCATAACCTAGATATACACCAGTTTCTGTGAGAGAGAGCTTATGCTCACACTTATCCATAAACTACTGCAAAATATATACCTGAAAGCAGAAGTACACTAGAGTTTGTAGTGAGTACCCCCCTAACACTTCCTCTCCACTATTCCAAGCTTTGGGTCCATGATTGCTCAACAATTTGTTTGGCTTCATATGTTAACTCTCTTTTCAATCACCAGGTTCCAGATGCCACCAGGATGCTGGCCAGGCTTCCCTGGATTTAAGACCCCACCAATGTGTCCTGGAGCTCAGCTTCCCTAGAGACACACCCTACTAAGGAAAGAGAGAGGCAGACTGGGAGTATGGATCAACCAGTCAACGCCCATGTTCAGTGGGGAAGCAATTACAGAAGCCAGACCTTCTACCTTCTGCAACCCTCAATGACCCTGGGTCCATGCTCCCAGAGGGATAGAGAATGGGAAAGCTATCAGTGGAGGGGGTGGGTTATGGAGATTGGGTGGTGGTAATTGTGGGGAGTTGTACACCTCCTACCTTATGGTTTTGTTATTTAATCCTTTCTTAAATAAAAAAAATATATTTTACTCTTCTCAAAATTCAGAAAAATTTAGTCAACAGACTATAGGAATTATTACCAAGGAAGGGCACATTTAATATAACAGGCAACAAGTTTGTTTCAATTTTGTCTCTACCAGTGGATATAGAATGCCAAATTTTGTCAGAGTTTAAAGGACAAAAACCTAGTAGGAAATAAAACTCATACCCAGGAGATCAACATCACTTCTGTGCATGTGTGCACCTGTGTACCTATGTGAAAAACAAAGAACAACATGTTAAAATTTGTGTCTACTGTCAATTTACTACTACTACAGTTTTCTTTGATGACATATCACTTATTTTTATTCTTGGAATTAAAATTTTTATTATAATGGCAGATATAAGATATCATATAAAGATCCCTTGAATCCTTTTATTTATTTATTTATTTATTTATTTTTTAATCTCCAGGGTTATTGCTGGGGCTCGGTGCCTGCATTATGAATCCATTGCTCCTAGAGGCGATTTTTTCTCTTTTTGTTGCCCTTGTTGTTTATCTTTGTTGTTATTATTATTGTTATTGCTGTCATTGATGTTGGAGAGGACAGAGAGAAATGGAGAGAGGAGGGGAAGGCAGAGAGGGGGAGAGAAAGATAGACACCCTCAGACCTGCTTCACCGCCTGTGAAGAGGACCCCCATGCAGGTTGGGTTCCTTAAGCCACTGTGCTACCACCCGCCCCTTTGAATCCTTTATAGAGATTCCCATAATAAAACAACTTCAAAAGTGTAGAACACATAAGATATCAATATTGAAAGAGCCAAACTACGAGACATTTTTATTGGTGTGTATTATGGTTTCTAATCTAATACCCATATCTTTCATCCATTTTGATTTGATTTTCGTACACAGTGATATGTGGCTGAATATACCATCCAACATTCCAATACTATTTATTGAAAGAATCCTGGAGCTGGGGAGATAATACAATGTTTATACAAATGATTTTCATGATGGATGCTCTGAGCCCCTATTTCAATGCCCAGCACTACTTTATGCCAGATCTGAGCAGTGCACTTGTATAAAAGAGAGGAGAGAGAGAGAGAGGAAGCAGCAGGAGAGGAGAAAAGAGTGGGAGAATGGCTCCTTCTCTATTTAATGTTCTGAGAGTATTCAGCACAAACTGTTAATTTATGTGAGGGCTTTTTTCTTGGTTCTCACTTTTATTCCATTGATCTGTGAATCTGTTTTATTCTAGCACTACATGGTTTTGATTATTATACTTCTGTAGAATAATTTGAAGTTAGGAAACATGATGTCTCCATTCTTGTTCTTTATTCTTTTCTTTTTTCCTTTTTTTTTTTCTTATTATCTTTCTTTCTTTCCTTCTTTCTTTTTTCCTCAAAGGTGCTTTGGTAGATCTTGGTCTACAAAAGCAAAAGTAAACCAATGAGATTACATCAAACTAAAAATCATCTGCATAACAAAAGGAATCATCATCAAAGCAGAAAGACATTATACTGCATAGGAAAAGATTTCTACATGCCATACATCTGACAAAGGGCCAATCACAAAAAAATAGGTGAAGAACTTATAGAACCCAGAAACAAACAAAAACAATCCCATTAAAAAGTGGGGAGAAGATCTGAACATACTTTTTGCAAATGAAAAAGATTCAGATAACCAACAAGCATATGGAAAAAAAATTCTCAGAGACATTGACTGTCAAAGAATTGCAAATCAAGACAAGAATGAGATAGCACCTTACTCTTCACATCGAAAAGGACATATACAACAAATGAGAGTATGTACCACACAGTGGTCATTTCAGCAGAGAAAAAGTCATATCAAGAGAATGATTGTTCTCCCTTAATCCTATTTTTCAAAATTCTTATAAATTATTGTAGTTATTTTTGCACTGTTATATGTTTTTATAATAATGTGAATATTCCCAAAAGAATTCACTGGTATTTTGAGAAATATTTATTAAATGTATATATCAAGTTGGAAGAAATTGAGCTCTTTCCTATTGTGAGTGATCCAATCCATAAACAAGATATACCTGTTTTTTTCTTATCATTTTACTGGATGGTTTACAGAATCGTTGTTAATACAGGAGTACAACTTTTTATCTCCAAGTGATAGTTGTCTCCAAAACACTCTCACTCCCATTATAGGCCCTCTCCTCCACCATGCACCATAAACTCCCTCCTTCTCCACACATCCAGGCCTTCCTTCTCAAGAGTCCTTGGATTTGGTGTTTATGTCTCCTTTTAAAAAATTCTGTGTCCATCTTTCATCAGTATTGTTCAGTTTTATCATGCAACTCCTATAGCCACATGCTAGAGTGGAGTCATGCTCAAATCTTCTCTTTCTTAAAAATTATGGACTTTGAAGTATGGCACCAAAGTAAAAATCTCTACATGGAGGATAAGGGGAGACATTCAGCCTCACTGTGAAGGGGGCGGGGCAAGGGACACAGACTCTTGGGGGGTGGGAATGGTGTTAATATACACTCATAGTATCACAAGTCACTAATTACTATGAGAGGAGAAAAATGGATTGAATGTAACAAATTTGTTGATGGATAGACTGAATATATGTTCCTTCAATCTACGCACTTAAGACTTTAAATTGTTACTCTGATTGAATTTTAACAGTGGGATCAAATTGTTAATACATTTCTAATAATGACTTGTTCTTTGAAATATCAAATCTCCTAAAAGCTTAGATCAGAGAGAACAGAAGCAGCTGGTGGTGGTACTTTATAAGACACAGTTATATGTAAATAGCATAATAGGACATAAACTATGGTGAGGTCTTGTATGATACAGCAAATACTAAAAATGGTATTTTCAAAGTTAACCCAGTTGTCAAATAATTTGGTTATAGCAATAACTATCTATTGCCTTCTTAAACCCCAAATACATCAGGAACCTTCCCCTTTCTCTACAAAACCCATATTTCTCCCAGGCCTGAAACCAGCCCTCAGGGGCTGGACTGTTGCTCCTAGCAGGCTTCCACTGAGCTATTTTCTTGATCAAGTTTCCTGGATCACAAGGGGTGTCATTCCAAACTTTTTTCTTTTTGTTCTCTCTCTCTCTCTCTCTTTCTCTCTCTCTCTGTGGCTGGAGCTCTATTTGAGTGACAAAATACCTGACCAATCAGATCCTTAGCCCTGCCTGGGAAAGACTATCTGGGATTTTTTTTTTTTTTTTTTAGATACTTCTTATACTTGGATATCTTTCCTCAGGCTGCCTGCAGCCAGGCTGGAGCAGTTCAAGCTTCAGGATGACTCTTAGGTTTTTTATTGTATTTTCAAAAATTTATTTATTAAAAGGAAATTGACAAATCATAGGATAAGAGGGGTACGAGTCCACACAATTCCCACCACCAGAACTCCTTATCCCATCCATTACCCTGATAGTTTTCCTATTCTTTAACCCACTGGGAGGATGGACCCAGGGTCATTGTAATTGCTTCCCCGCTGAACATGGGCGTTGACTGGTCGATCCATACTCCCAGTCTGCCTCTCTCTTTCCCTAGTAGGGTGAGTCTCTGGGGAAGCAGAGCTCCAGGACACATTGGTGGGGTCTTCAGTCCAGGGAAGCCTGGCCAGCATCCTGATGGCACCCAGAACCTGGTGGCTGAAAAGAGAGTTAACATACAAAGCCAAACAAATTGTTGAGCAATCATGAACCTAAAGGATGGAATAGTGCAGATGAAGAGTTGGGGGGGGGTCCTCTATTTTGTAGATAGCTAGTAGGCATATTTTAGTTATATTCAGAAGGGCCTGTGACTATACTGTCTTTTTTTTTTCTTTCCCTGAGATTTCCCTAAAATCTGATATGCAGATGGATCCAAGTTATTGTCTGGGGAGATGATATTTTTACTCTATTTTATTTTATTATTACTATTATTAGATACACATGTCCCTTTTCCCTCCTCATTTTTCAGGTTGACCAAAATTAACTGTTGTTGTTTCCATTGATAAGTGACTGGGTGTCCTATCGATTGTGAGACGAAATTGTTTCTCTCTCCCTCTTCCCTCTACTCTCTTTTCCCTCTCCTCCTAGCTAATAAAAAAAAAGGCTTTCCTTTCACTTCTCTCTCTTTATTTTTCTTTTCTTCCTTATTCTGCTTTCTGAATTCATTTGTGAATTATTTCAGGGAAGAAATCTAAATTGGAGTGGACTCTGTGTTTGTGTGTCTTTCCTACTTCCCTTTCTCAATCTTGCTACCCCTAGAATTTATAGTGGACAGTAGATTTTCATAATTGCCTATTCTTGTTTTTCCTTTGTTCCTTTCTCTTTGTTTTTCTTTCAGTTTTGGTTGTTATTTTTTCATGGACTGGAGGTGTTGTTTGGCTAACTGGTATTGGTTGAATTGCATCAATCCTTGCTTTAGTTTTTATTGTTGTAATTTTTTAATTTGGTGACTGCATTTGTGAAAGGTCTTTATGTGTGCCTTGTACTCAAAACACAACTGAAGAATGACAAAACAGAAAAGTAAATACCACATCAATAAAAATATGGTTAAATCAAGAGAAAATAAAACTGCTACCAAGGGGGTTGGGCAGTGGCACAGTGGGTTAAGCGCATGTGGCACAAAGTGCAAGGACTGGCATAAGGGTCCCAGTTTGAGCCCCCGCTCCTCACCTGCAGGGGAGTCGCTTCACAGGTGGTGAAGCAGGTCTGCAGGTGTCTATCTAACTATGGAGAAAAGAAATATCAGAATTAGGGAAACACCTCTCCAGGAAAATACTAGCTACCTCAACGTAATAAGAGAAATGAAAGCTGAGTAACTGTGATTAAAAGGCCAATTATCAGAATAAGCTAATACTATAACTAAACTGAAGAAATAAGCTGAGGTAAGGGAAAGTAGACTAACAGAAGCAGAAACCAAAATTAGCTTGACAGATGATGACCTAGAGAAAACTAAGAAAGAGGTAAAAGAGCTAAAAAAAAAATTGAGAGACACTGAAAACAAAGACAAATGGGATGATTTCAAAAGAAGTAACATTCGTATAACTGGCCTACCAGAGGAAGAAAGAGAGGAAGGGGAAATAAACATCCTAGAGGAAATAATAGAAGAAAAATTCCCTGACCTAAACAACAGAAAGGACAGCAAGATTCAAGAGGCCCAGAGAGTCCCAAACAGGATCAACCCAGACCTGAAAACACCAAGACACATCATAGTGACTATGAAAAGAAGTAAGGATAAAGAAAGGATCTTAAAGGCTGCAAGAGAAAAACAAAATGCCACATACAGGGGAAAACCCATAAGATTATCAGCAGACTTCTCTGCTCAAACTCCAAAAGTCAGAAGAGAATGGCAAGATATCTATCGAGCTCTGAATGAAAAAGGGTTTCAACCAAGTATAATATATCTTGCTAGACTTTCATTCAAACTAGATGGAGAGATCCCTTCTCAGACAGACAACAGTTAAAGGAGGCAACCATCTCCAAGCCTGCCCTAAAAGAGGTTCTAAGAGACCTCTTATAAACAAGAACATCACCATAATACTTGCCATATATCAGAGAAAATTAAAAAAATGTTGAATAATGGCACTACAATACATTCAATCCATAATGTCAATAAATGTCAATGGCTTAAATTCACCCATTAAAAGGCACAGAGTGGGATAATGGATCAGAAAACACAACCCAACCATGCAAGAATCCCACCTGACCCAACAAGGCAAATACAGACTTAAAGTGAAAGGATGGACAACTATCATACAGGCTAATGGACCACAAAAAAAAAAAAAGGCAGAAACAGCCATTCTCAACTCTGACACAATAGACTTTAAATTAAATAAATTAATGAAAGGACTACAAAATTTGAATAAGGGCAAGAGACTGCCATACTTTAATGATAACTCTTTAGTCACTATCAGGCCACCTCATCATCTGGGGCCCTTGTTGGGGAGTCCTGTTATTCCCAAATGGACATAATGGGCCTAGACCTTGTATAGATCCCTCTCTCCATTGTCACTGGTCATCTCCATCAGGAACAACACAATAGACCCATTGTGGGCCCCCATAGGACCATGTCCTCAATGTGGATCAACAGTAGTAGAGAATGTTTTATCCTCCAAAGCAAGGCTGGATAACATACTCTATTGACCACCTGAGGAAAATGGGTCCTGGAATTGAGGCAACTTTGCAGTTTGCTACTCATGACCACAAAATGTGAGCTCAGACCTATAGGGATGCAAAGGTTACATAGGCTCCTATATTGAATATGGGTTCCAGATCAAATTGATGCGTTCTACAGTCAACAATATTTATACACCTTTCCCATATTTGGGAGCCACTCTCTTCCCTGATTCAGTTTTCTAGCCATTTTCCAGTCATGACATGATCTCCCCAGACAATAACTTGGGTCCACCTGCATATCAGATATCAGGCTCAGAAAAAAACTAATATAGTCATGGGCCCTTTGAAATATAACTAAAATAGGCCTACTAGCTATCTTCAAAATGGAGAACCCTAATTCTTCATCTGCAATATTCCATCCTTTAGGTTAATTATTAGTCAACAATTTGTTTGGCTTTGTAAGTTAACCCTTTTTTAGCCACTAGGTTCCAGATGCTACCAATATGTCTACCAGACTTCCCTGGGCAGACAACCCCACCAATCCTGGAGCCCTGCTTCCCCAGAACCTCACCCCACTAGGGAAGAGAGACAGGATGGAAGTATGGATCAAACTGTCAATGCCAATGTTCTGTGGGGAAGCAATTACAGAAGCCTGACCTTTCACCTTTTGCACCCCATAATAATCCTGGGTCCATCCAGAGGGATAAAGAATAAGGGTGCTATCAGAGGAGACAGTGGACACAGAATTCTAGTAGTGGGGATTGTGTGGATTTGTACCCAACTCTCCTATTGTTTTTTCAGTGTTTCCTTTTTATAAATAAAAATTATGAAAAAAAAGTCTCAGGAATAATTAGCATACTGAAACCCAACAGGGAAGCTAAGGTGAAGGACTTGATAGTGTATCTGGAGAAAATGGTTATTCAATTGAAAATGTACAATTTTTCTGTAATTGCAAGAAACAGAGTCGTTTTCATAGGTCTGCAGAAGTTGAACTGTAATGAAGAATCTGTTCTCTTTAAGGATACAAAACTTTAGTCTAACCACAAATAATTTTTGTTGAAACAATCTACCACTTAGTCACTAATATAAATAAAAACTCATGGAAGTTGAAATATATTGTTTTCTCCTTATTTCATTCTCCATGCAGAGCTTAGAATTCTTTGTAGAAAACAAGGTTATACACCAGAAATATACACAAATGAAAGGACAGTGTGCCTTTCATATTAGTAAAACATTTTATCTTGGATTGTTGGCTGTTGTTCTATTTTTCATCTTCTGGTCTTCTGGGACAAGTCCCCAAATTATTGCTCCTTAAGAAAAACCTTTTTCTAATAAAAATGAAAAAAAAAAAACTTTAAAAATGTTTCCAGAGGACAGAATGGCAAGGAGAGGAAAAATCTCTATGGAAAAACGCCAAGCAAATTAACTGTGCCTGAGGTGGCTGGGAGCTGATTAGCAGGGGGTAATTTTTGATTTTCGGGCCATTGGTGGCCCTGATCTTACTACTTGAAAGATAAACAGCTCTAGACATGGCCTCTCTGACTATGCTCATAGCTTTGTAATGGCAATGCCTGTGTGATCAGGTGTAGAATTATAGCTCAAGTAAGATTTATAATTAAATATAGCTTTAGTAAGACTTTTGTATCAAGCTGTTATGTTTCAATGCTTCTTGTTTCTTCTTTAAATTAATAATGATTTAATATTGATTTACAAAATTACATGTCAACAGGAGTATAATTCCACACCATTCCCACCACCAGAGTTCTAAATCCTCAGTCCCTCCGTTCCAAGTCACAGCAGTTTTCCTAAGGTTGTAGACAACTACCATCTCTACAACTGTTTTTATTTATACTTGATGTCCTCCTTTTTCTTCCAGTTCCAATCCTGTCTTACCCTCCAAGCCACACATTATGATTCTATCCAAATATTCTTCCCTTTTTCCTCTTACCTCTCTGGGTTCTTATGGAGATGGAGTTCAGAGCCCACTTTTCTTCTTCTTCCTATCACTAATCCTTCACTGAGAATATGGATAAAAATTGTTTTGGGAGGTACAGAGGTACGAGTTCTCACTTCTGTAATTGATTCTCCACTGTATACAGGTGTTACAGGCCAATCCAGACCCCCAGCCTGTTTCTACCTTTCCCTAGTGGGCTAGGGCTCTGGAAAGGTAAGGTTCCAAGATGCATTGTGAGGTCGTCTGCCCAGTAAAGTCAGAATGGAATAATGATATTGTCTGCAACTTGGTGTCTGGAAGGTGACAGGTTATAAAGCAAGACAAAATAGTTAATGAATAGGAACAAAAAGTAAGAACATAGCAGATGATATTAGGGATCTTAAGGTGAAAGAAAGCTAGGAAGCCCATTTAGGGCATGTTTGTAGAGGCCCATGACTATGGTGGCTTTTACTTAAGTTGGATAGCTAACATGAGTTGAATAAAGATATTGTCTGATAAAATTGAGTCAGAATAGATAAAAGGACTATAACTGGATTAAGGCAGAGAGTAGGTCCCATTCTTGAAAAAAATTCTAGGAATAAAATTAACTGTTAGGGCCCATATATATTTTATATTTAGCACAAGAGCCCTGTTGGTCTGAATTTATATCTCATGGTCACACCTGGGAACATTTCAGGCCACACTCATTTCAGGATCAGTCTTCCTTGAGTGGCAGAGTAGGGCACCCCAGTCTTCCTTTGGAAACCAGTGCAATCCTTACCATGATTGCTTTATGGTGAGGGCAAGGTCCTGGAAAAGCCCAAAAGAGGGCTTATGATGGCATTCCTGATGGGAGTGGCTAGTGGTGGTGCAGATAGGGATCCATTAGAGGTCTAGGCCATTGTATTTGTGTGGGAGTCCAAGAATCCCCTGACTAGGACTCCAGATTATGAAGTGGTGAATATTGACTAAAATAGCCATTGTTAAGTGACACTACTTGTTTCTCTGACCCTTTTCTTAGGATGTATTTCTCCCTTGTTGATTTTGAAAAACGGACATTACTCTGACTTCCCTGAAGATGACCTTAGTAAAATTCCAAATAATTTTCAGCTGAATTTTCCCTATCCTATATCTGAATATCATCAAACTCTTTGCTTCAATAGCTAACTAAGAGCTATCTAATTTAGCTAAAATACAAGACCAGTTAACATACTTTATCTTTGAGCATAGGTTATGTTGAAGATCTGAAAAAAATAGATAGGTGGATGATGATACATGAATATATAGATAGGTGAGAGATATGTAATAGAAGATAGATAAATATATGATAGCTATATGAAAGATGATAGATGATAGACAGATAGGGATAGATATGATTCTTTAGAAGTAAAAGAATGGATTTTATGGTCCACAGGGAAGTTAAGATAGGAAACATATTTGATAGATACCTATATAGGTATTGGGCACAACCAGTTGAGTAGACGTCATCATTTTCAAGGACCCAGGTTTAAGTGCCCAGTTTCCACATGCACTGGTGAAGCTTTATGATTATTAAAGCAGGGCTGCAGGTGTCTCTCTCTTTTTCTTTCTCTCTACCTCTCTTTCTCTGCTCAATTTCTGTATTAAATCAATCAATCGATACAAATTTAAGAAAAAAATGGGAGTGACTATTATACCAGAGCAATGAATTTGTCATGCTGGAACTGAGTCCTAGTGATAACCCTGGAGACCCACCCCCCCAAAAAAAAGAAAATTAATCAATTAAGCTATAATCAGAATACAAAGGAAGCAAGAACATCTACATAACTTTAGGGTAAATTTGTACCAGAAAAACTTTCAGTGTTGTTTTCTGACAAAGGAGAGAGTTGTAATTTTGCATAATGGTGTCATCTAATAATAATCATCACCTATATATTTTTCATTTTAGAAATTAAAACACAGGTTGTATGCATTAAATATTCCATTATTAACTTATATACATATATTTGTATATGTGACATATACATGTGTATACGTGAAGTATGGATGTATATAGTATTAGTTGTGTAGATGTTGAGCTGTAAATAATTGAATAATGCAGCAATCAGACTTATTAAATCCTACAGAGTCTAACCAGTTTCTTGATTTTAAGAACAAATGATTAGATTTTTTTTTTCTATTCTGTATTATCTTTCCTGTTACATACACTAACACAAGCTATATTTTGCTCTTTTACTTAAAGGAACTATACCAAAAAGAATATATCTTAAAAACATCTAAATCTTCAGTAGTTTCTAGGTAAAAGGTACTATAGGTTTCACTGAATGTTTTAAGAACTATAGGCACCCTATGAAATGTATATTTAATTAGTTTTGAATTTCACCTCTGAGGTAAATTAGGATTACTTCACATAGTTTACATAAATTTACATTTCTAAATATTTACCTATCAAATATTCAATTATTGCTGGAATATTCATTATTTAACAATATTGACTGTTGAATACATGTAAAAACACTTTTTTGGTCAGTTCTAATTGCACATGAAAACTGCTCTTATCACATTCTTGCTAATATGCTTTAACTAATAATTTTTATAAAATTAATAGTTACTTTTAATTTTGTAATATTTATTTTCCCCCAGAAAATAAATTTATAAAATTTATAAAATTAGTAGTTACTTTTAATTTTGTAATATTTATTTTCCCCCAGAAAACTGTTCAGCTCTGGTCAATGGTGGTGCTGAGGACTAAGCTTAGGCCTATTAGTGCCTCTAGCATAAAAGTCTTTCATCATAACCATTATGCTATCTCTCCTGATGAGTTGTTAGTTCTTTAAAAAAAATAGTTATGCTAGTTGAGAGCACATTTCATAACAAAACTTTATGCAACCTTTTATACAGATTGCCTCTTCAAGAAAATCCTCATTATTCAAATGTTTAATATAAAAATAGAAATAACTGTTATTTGAGACTTAAGTTCAAAGATTTTTAATCTTTTCCACAGGCTATTCTGAATGAATATTAATCTGTAATTTAAAATGGTTTTATAAATATTTAGTACTTTATACATAGGAGACATAAAACATACCTGCCATTATTTTATATTTCCCCATACATGGCTTTTCCATATTTAGGGGGGCTATTAGTGATTTAATGATGATCTACAAGATTGTGGAATAAGAGGGATACAACACACAATTCCCACCACCAGAACTCATTATCCCATTCACTCCCATATAGCTTTCCTATTCTTTATTCCTCTTGGATTATGGACCCAGAATCATTATGGGGTGCAGAAGGTGAAAGGTCTGGCTTCTATAATTGCTTCCCCACTGAATATGGTGTTGGCAGGTTGATCCATACTCCCAGCCTGTCTCTCTCTTTCCCTAGTGGGCAAGGAGCCCAGGGAAGTAGGGTTCCAGGACACACTGGTGAGGTTGGTTGTCTACCCAAGGAAGTCAGGTTGGAGATGGTAATTTATAAGGTGATTCTCTTAAAGTGCAAGTATTCCATTTAGATAACAGTAAATTTCATAGTGCTTTTGAAAAACTATTTTCTAACTAAATTAAAATTGACTCCTCAAATTTGTTTGAATTGGGGCCCAGGTGATAGTACAGTCAATTAAGAATATATGGCACAAGAACCCACCTAAAGATCTTGGTTCAAGCCCGGGCTACCCACCTGCAGGGGCTTCCTTCACTAGTAGTGAAGCAGGTCTGTGGGTGTCTATCTTTCTTTCCCTCTCACTGTCTTCCCCTCCTCTCTCAATTTCTCTCTGACCTATGCAACAATAACAGCAATGACAACAACAATAACAACAAGGGCAACAAAATGGAAAAAATGGCCTTCAGGAGCAGTGGATTCATAGTGTAGGCACTGAGCCCCAGTGATAACCCTGGATACAGAAAAAAATTCTAAATTAGTATCATGTACTTGGTCTTTTTTTTTTTTAATAAAACATTTTATTCGCCCATACAATGATGTTTAAATATGTACTTCTGAAAGTGTGATTTATAGGGTCCATTGGAGGGCTAATAGTTTCTGTGATGAGAGGAGCCAAGATGGCTGCTTGGAGACAACACCTGATGCAAGCTCTCTAGGAAAGCTGCTTTCAACCTGGGAATCTCCAGAGGGCAGGACTTTGGGGCCAGTGGTAAAAGGAGAGCAGGGGGTAGTCAGGGTGCCACCAAAGAAGAGTCCACCCTTGGGGCTGGTAAACAGAGGCCTGTAAAGAACAAAGGAAACAGGGATTTTTGGCTTTTCTATTTCTGCACTCAACCTTCCCCACACACTCAACCTTCCCCACACCCCACACCCCACACCCCAAAACTGGCCCCCACTGGCTGGCTGAATGCTTCTGGCAGGCTCATTTCTGTGGAGCTCATTTCTTTATCAAGATTCCTGGCTCAGCAGGGAATCTCCCTCAAGCAAAGCTCTTTTTACTGTTATCTAAATGAAATACTTGGACTTTAAGAGAATCGCCTTATAAATTAAAAAACCATTATAGTCTTATAAATCACTATCAATTCAATAATCCAAGGAAAATACATTGAATATTTCAAATTCTAACAAAACATTTAAGAATCTTCCATGGAAAAGTTGATTTGATCTGCAATAGTCATGCCTTTAGGTTTATGATTAGTCACCAATTTATTCTGCATTATATCTTAACTCTTTTTCAGCCACCAGGTTCCTGATGCCAGCATGACTTCCTTGGGCAGAGGACCCCACCTTATGTCTTGGAGCCCTACTTCCCCAGATCCCTGCCCCACTTGAGAGCGAGAGAGATAGGCTGGCAGTATGGGTTGACCTGCCAGTGCCCATGTTCAGTAGGGAAGCAACTACAGAAGCCAGACCTTCCACCTTCTGTACCCCATAATGACCCTGTGTCCATATTCCCAGAGGGATAAAGAATAGGGAAGATATTAAGGGAGGGGGTTGGATTTGGAGCTCTGGGGGTGGGCAATGTGTGGAATTGTACCCCTCTTATCCTATTGTCCATACAGCAGTTTTTGTGCCTACATCAAATAAATTAATTGTCCACATGGCAAATTTTTGTTGAGTTTTGCATTTGGGAATGAGAAATTGAACAGTTTTAAGGAGAGCCCTATTTTACTGAAAAACTTTTAAAATTCCCAAACAATGACTGGCTGGATGAAACTGGCTCATCTCAATTGTAGATTTAAGTCCAGATAGCTATGTAGGATTTATGTTTATTTCTATGTTGAAGAAGAAAGCAAGTATCTTTTTTTAGGGGATAAAATCTGAAGATGAGAAAAATAGTATGGACTTGTCTGTGCATCCATCTACAAGCATATGCTATATAAAAGGAGACAGAAGGGATCCTTAAGGTTATTACAAAACAGTATGGAGCATTACTGGTGAAAGACTACAACAGGAGGAGCAGCAAGATGGTTTACATTGAGAGGGGATTCATTCTCTTTTTAACTTGAGTTTTTTTTTTTTAAGTTTTAATCCTGGTGTTTATACATTCCCTTCTGTGTCCTTGCCTCAGACTGACTTCATTCATATGCTGATAGTCCCAAACTCCTGTTGGAGTCTCAAGATTGTTGCAATGTTTACTAAAGTTTGTTTACATTTGAAAAATGCTAAAAGGTACAGAAAATGAAATTGGCCGAGATGATTACCAGGTGAAGGAGAATTTTGTCCTTTTACCCTCTATTTCCAGGAGGACAAACAAGAATGGGTTACTGACAACTAATGATCTCAGAGATATGACAGAGCAAGAGAAGAAGTAGAACTTAGGTGTGGTTTGGAGAAAGGATAAAATCTATCAAAAAAAGAATTTGTTCAAAGTCTGATGTCTGGCTTGGCTAAATGACTTCATTAAGGAAGAGAAAAAAATAGCTTAGGTGATTTTAAATGTCACAGATAAAGCTAACTACTGCTATCAGTTCTAACAGAAGTAATAAGAGAGGTTACAGGAGAAATGTTAATTTACCTGTAATAATGATAATGCTGGAAGGAAAGTTGAAAGTTGTAATTCATGTCAGAAAGACTGTGTTTCAGGCCCTTTGGAATATAACTAAAATATGCCTACTAGCTATCTACAAAATGAAGCTCCCCCTCCCAACTCTTCATCTGCACTATTCCAGCCTGTAGTTCCATAATTGGTCAACAATTTGTTTTGCTTTGTATATTAACTCTCTTTTCAACCACCAGATTCCAGATGCTAGCATGATGCTGACCAGAATTCCCAGGACAGACAACCCTACCAATATGTCCTGGAGCTCCACTTCCCCAGAACCCTTCCCCACTAGGGAAAAAAAAAAAGAAAAAGAAAGACAGGCTAGGAGTATGGATCGACCAGTCAATGCCCATGTTCAGCTGGGAAGCAATTACAGAAGCCAGACCTTCAGCCTTCTGCATCCCACAATGACCTTGGGTCCATACTCCCAGAATAAAGAATAAAGAATAAGAAAGCTATCAGGGGAGGGGAAACAGAGTTCTGGTGGTGGGAATTGTATGAAGTTATACCCCTCTTATCTTATGTTTAGTCAATGTTTCCTTTTTATAAATAAAAATTAAATTAAAAAAGAAGAAAGAAAGAAAGAAAGACTGTGTTTATTATCAGGCGAAGAAGTCCAAAGAAAATGACATAGGTTTGAAATTTCGTGGGTGCAATATAATCTGTTCATACTTGTTAGACTGAATACAGATGTAAAGATGATCAAGTAATAACTGAAAGCTCATTGCAGAAACTTAAAAAAAAATGCTAGACTTAGGGGCTAGGTGATGCCACACCCAACTGAAACCAGATGTTACCATGTGCAAGAACCCAGGCCCAAGTTTTTGTCTCCCAGTGGGAAGATTTTATGACTGTGATAGAAGTGCTGCAGGTGTCACTTTCTGTAGCTCTCTCCCTTTATGTCACTTTCTATGAAAAATATTTGCTTGGTTTGAAAATAGTAATAAAATATTTATAATTTATCTAAAAGCAATACAATTTTTAATTCATGAATCTATAAATTTTATTATTGTAACAATAAAAATATTTTAGGTAACTTTTTCATAAATACAAGAAGTTAGATTGCTTGCTGCAGAGGATATATTGGAGTAATTAGAAATTAATTAGACTGAACAGCACTTTACTCCAAATGCAGTTATTAGTCTATAGAATACAAATGTGTAGCTTCATGTGAAATAAAGGATGCTAATTTGCAAGATGTCATAAAGTATAAAATGAAAGATATTTATTGCTATTATTTTTATTTAGAAAGATATTTATAGTGAAGTGTCATAAACCACACATATATTTTAGGCTTTTAAATGTTCAAATATTTCAGTCTCAAAATTATGTTTTGAAAGATAGATAATACCACAATTGATTTATATAGTGTAATTTAATTGTAAAATACAGATGTCAATGCAATTATAAATAAGATTTTTTTTCTTGCTGAAAGCTCATTAATGCTAAAATAAAATTTTAATAAAAAATTTCGGACCTTTGGTGGTGGGAATGGTGTTAATGTGCACTCCTATTAAACTATAATCTTATAAATCACTATTTAATCAATATGAGAGAGGAAAAATAGATTGAATATCTCAAACTTATTTTTAAAAATTTTTTTATTGGGAGATTAATAATTTACAGTTGACAGCAAAACACAAAAGTTGGACATGTATGACATTTCCCAGTTTTGCACATAATAATTCAACCCCCACCAGGGCCTCCTCCACCATTATGTCCCAGGACTTGAACCCTCAACCACAACCCCAGTGTCTTTTCCTTTGGTGTACTATATCAGCTCCAGTCCAAGTTCTGCTTAGTGTTTTCCCTTCTGATCTTGTTTTTCAACTTTGGTCTATGAGTGAGATAATCCCTTATTCATCCTTTTGTTTCTGACTTATCTCACTTAACACGATCTCTTCAAGCTCCATCAAGATGGGATAAAGAAAGTGAAATCACCATTTTTAGTAGCTGAGCAGTATTCCACTGTGTATACAGACCACAACTTACTCAGCCATTCATCTGTTGTTGGACATCTGGGTTGCTTCTAGGTTTTTACTACTACAAATTAAGTTGCTATGAACATAAGTATACACAAATTTTTGGGTGGGTAAGTTTGATTCCTTAGGCTATATCCCTAGGAGAGGAATTTAAGGGTAATAGGGTAGGTCCACTTCTAGCCTTCTTAGGGTTCTCCAGACTGTTCTTTTCAGGGGGTTGACCAATTTACATTCCCACCAGCAATGCAGAAAAATGCTAGACTTAGGGGCTAGGTGATGGCACACCCAACTGAAACCAGATGTTACCATGTGCAAGAACCCAGGCCCAAGTTTTTGTCTCCCAGTGGGAAGATTTCATGACTGTGATAGAAGTGCTGCAGGTGTCACTTTCTGTAGCTCTCTCCCTTTATGTCACTTTCTTTTGTCCCCACAACATCTCCAGCATTTGTTGATATCTTCTGATGTATGACATTCTCACAAGAGTGAAATGGTATCACATTGTTGTCTTTATTTATATTTCTCTGACAATCAATGACTTGGAGTATTTTTTTCAGGTTTGTTAGCTTTTTGGATCTCTTTTGTAGTAAATAGTCTGTTTGTATCTTTTCCCCATTTTTGGATGAAGTTGTTTGTTTTCTTGTTGCTGAGTTTGTTGAGCCCTTTATATGTCTCAAACTGTTTGATGCATAGAAACCAGTTCTGAGTATATATTCCTTTAAACTAAGCATTTAAGACTTCAAGTTGGTTTGAAGTAGGCTTAAATTGTTAATACATTTCTAATAATGACATATTTTTTGAAATATTGAATCACCTCCAAACTTACCCAGAGAGATACAACTATATGTTAATAGCATTAAAGAATATAAATCATGGTGAGGTCTTGTATGATACAGAAAATCCTAACAATGGAATTTTCAAAGTCAACCAAATTTCCAAATAACTTGGTTATAATAATAATTATCTATTGCCTTCACTTTTTTTATTTAATGGGGGGATAAATGGTTTATAGTCAACAGTAAAACACAGTAGTTTGTACATGCATAGCATTTACACATAGCAGCACAACTCTACTAGGTCCTCCTCTGCCATAATGCTTCAGGACATGAACCTTTTCCCTTACCCCAGAGTATTTTACTTTGATGTAATACACCAACTCCAGCCCAAGTTATGCCAACCGTATGTTGTCTTCATGAATCCCACCTAATTCAACAAGACAAACACAGACTAAAAGTGAAAGGATGGAAAACTACCATATAAGCCAATGGACCACAAAAAAGGGCAGGAACAGCTATTCTCAATCTGACATGATAGACCTTAAAACAAAATTTTAGAAGATAGGGATGGACATTATTAATGCTTAGAGGATCAGTCAATCAAGAGGTCTTAACAATTATTAACATCTATGCATCCAATGAGAGGCTATCTAAAAACATCAAACATCTACTGAAAGAGATCCAGCAATATATTAACAGTAACACAGTAATAAGGGATTTCAACAGCCTTTGGATGTTAGACCAGAAACTATCAGGTGCTTAAAGGAAAATATTGGCAGAACTCTTTTCCATCTAAATTTTAAAGGCAACTTCAATGAAGCAAATTGAATTACAAAAAAATGTTCAACAATAAACACAAAGTAGAACTTGGACTGGGTCTGGTGTATTGCACCAAAGTAAAGGACTCTGGGGTAGGGGAGGGAGGGTTCAGGTCCTGAAACATGATGGCAGAGGAGGACCAAGAGGGGCATTGAATTGTTATGTGGAAAACTTAGAAGTGTGAATGAGGTAGATAGCATATTGGTTATACAAAGACACTCTTATTCCTGAGGCTCCCAAATATCAGGCTCACAGTGAATTCACCTTCTTTATGTCATCTTGGATGGAGCTTAAGATACCATGTTAAATGAGATAAAGGCAGAAACAAAAGGATGAATATGGAATAATCTCACTAATAGGCAGAAGTCTGAAAACAAGATCAGAAGGGACAAAATTCTAAACAGAAATTGGAGTGGAGCTGGTGTATTATACAAAGTCTATTGCCTTCTTAAAACCTAAGGAGTAGAAACCCTCTCCATTCTTTATAAAACCCTTATGTCTCTCAGTCCTGGAACCTTTGTAGTGGGGCTCATTTTCTAGCAGGTTTCTCTGAATTCATACCAATTGACTGAATCTGCTGATCTCAACTTAATCAATGCAACCAGTACCACTTTGGCATGTTTCACTTCAATTTTGTCCAGAGATGGCAGGCATGAGATGTCCATCCCTCAGTTCCATTACTCTGGTGAGACTTTTCCTAGCTCATAAGACTCAATTACATTTCAGCACTTACTAACAAAGCCACAGAACATAGGTATAGACCAGGGCCCATGTGAAAGTACACATGTATACATGTATCCATAAGTTAGGGGAAAATATATACTTTAAAACAGATGTACACAAAGTTTGCAGTGACATAATAAATGTAGTAAGCAAGTAGAAAGACCTAAAAAAGACACCATAAAGAACCTAATCAAATAGTTTCTACTTAGATCTGGAGACTCTCTTCCTATTTCACTTCCCTCTGTCACTCCAAGGCTAAGTTTATCAGACAAAATAAGAACTACAAAAGCTGGGTAAAGGCAAGAGGCCAGCATAATTTAATGATGGCTCTTTTGGTTTCTTACCAGGCCACCCCATCACCCAGGGTACTAGTTATGGAATCCTTGGATTCCCACACAAACATGATGGGCCTAGATCCCTGTCTCCATAGTCACTGGTCATCTCATCATGAACAACATAATTTAACCATTTGTGGGCCCCTACAGGACCTTTCCCTCAATGTTAATCAACAATGGTAGGGACTGCTCCATTCTCTGAAGGCAGACTGGGCCAACATACTCTATGACCTGAGGAAGAATGGTCCTGAAATTAGTGCAGCCTAGAATGTTCCTAGCTATGACCACAGAATGTGAGCTCATACCTACAGAGATGCAGAGGTTACACACTGAGTATGTGTCCCAAACCAATTGATGGAGATTTTCAGTTAATATTTATATACTTTTCCCATATTTAGGAGCTATTCTCTTCCATGATCCAACTCTGACACCATCTCCCCAGATAATACCTTTGGTCTACCTGCATGTTAGCTGTCACACTCAGGTAAAATTTATTAAAGTCATGGGCCCCTAAAATAGACCTATTAGCTTTTTCCAAAATGGAGACCTTAAAGCTTATCTGCTCTAGCCTTACCTGGTTCCTGGTTATTAAGCAATGTGTTCTTCTTTATGCCTAATGCTTTTTTCAGACACCAAATTGCATATGCTACTATGATGCGAACTTGACTTTCTGGGCAGATGACCTTACCAATGTGTCCTGGAGCCCCACCTCTCTAGAGCCTTGCTCCACTAGGAAAACATAGGGACAGGCTGGAAGTATGGATTGATCTGCCAATGCCTGTGTCTAGTGGAGAAGTAATTATAGAAGTCATAATTTCCACTTTCTACACCCCATAATTATCCTGAGTCCATGCTCCCAGAGGGAGCATTTATAAAGAATAGGAAAGTTTTCAATGGAAGGGATGGGATACTGAGTTCTGGCAGTGGGAATTGTGTGGAATTGTACCCCTGTCGATCATTATTAAATCAATAATAATAATAAAAAAAAGTATAAGGAAGCTTCCAATGGAGGGATGGGACAGGGAACTCTGGTAGTGAGGAGAACTATATGGGATTGTTCCCCTATTATCTTTCAGTTTTGTTAATCATCGTTAAATGACTAATAATTTAAAAAGAGTTTTATATAACATTTCTATAAATTATATGGCTCAACAATAACTGCAAGATAGCCTAATTTGAAAATGGAAAAAGAATTGAATAGACAGACTTCTAAAGAAAATATACAGATGGCCAACAAGTATATAACAAAAAGTTTTACTTCATGTTATCACTTATTTTTGAGGAGATATAGAAATGTATCTCTGTGACAGCAACAATCCTATAAATCAAAATTTACTCAACAAAGTGATAACAGATAAATAATAAATATAAAATGTTTTGCTTCACTTATCATTAGAGAAATGCAATTTTAAATCACATTCAGATACTGTCTCATACATGTGAGAATGAACTGCATCAATAAAGCTGGAAATGACAACTGCTGGAGAGGATATGAAGAAAAAAGAACTCTGTTATACTGTTGATAGTGATGCAAACTGATGCAGATACTATGGAAAATGGCATGGAGAGTCCATAAACAATTAAAAATAGAAATATCTGGAATATGATGGCAGAGGAGGACCTAGAAGGAGTTGAATTGTTATGTGGAAAACAGAAATGCTACCCCTGTAAAAATTAATGTATTTTACTATTGACTTTAAACCATTAATCCTTCCAATAAAGACAAAAAAGAAAGAATACCTTGTGATCCATCAATACCACTCCTAGGCATATAGCTAAAGGACATGAAAATAATAATTCATAGGGACATATTAAATCTGTGTTCATAACTGATACTGTTCATACTGGTAATAATCAGAGAGTGGAAGCAACCTAAATGTCCATCAAGGGAGAACTGAATGAAGAAGTTATCGGACATATACTCAATAAAATGTTATTCTGCAATGTAAGAAGTTGTTGTGTCTTTCATTACAAAATAGATGAAACTGGAAGGATTATGTTTAGCAAAATACATAAAGACAATTATTGCATACAGATTTCACTCATATGTGGATAATAGAAAACTGAAATGTATGAATTTTCAAAAAGAATAATAAAAGTAATCCAACTGTCTCTAAGGCTTTGTGAGAACTATGGAGAGGATGGACACAGAACTTCAGTGGTGAGTGTGGTGTGGAACTAAACCCCTGTAATCTTGTATTCTTAGAAATAATTGTTAAGTCACTAATGAAAATTAAAAAGGTAAATTAGATCTAAGATTATGTAACATGAAATTTGCAATGCTAAGGCTTCACTAAAAAAGATTCATCATATAAGTATCCAGCAATATCTTAAATTTAATGAACAAATATCATCAACAGATATTATAAAGTTTGTTTGTATTGGTTTTGCTTTTTCCTTGCTATCCTATTTGGGAATAGGATAGAATTACAATGCAGAAAGACTCCACCCTATTCCTCACCCTCAGTAAACTTCTTTTTTCCTGTTTTACCCCTGAGTGGAACAAAAAGGGAGAGACAGAGACACAAAGAGAAAAATAAACACCACTGTAGCATTGTATAGGTTGTAAAGCTTCTGCTGCTTGTGGTACTCTCACCTGGGTCTTTTCCATGCACTGTACCAGTTGAGTCATCTCCCCAGTACACACTGCTGTGAAGATTTTGTCAACTGCAAAGTTAGATGTGAAAGTGTTCACATTAACTATCCTTACTTTTGACACTACCTATACATTCGAGCAGATTCAAAACTATCTTCAGAACTAATGATTCTCTAGAGTCACACAACTCATTTAAAGTATATATATATATTTACATTATAGTGGGAGGATACAGATTTAAATCACTGCCAGGATCACATAAGGTAGAGACAAGGAAAAGTACCAAATGCAGAATTCCTATTGCCTTACCCCTTAGAGTCAGATCAGCATTACTTTCTTGGTACTAATCTTTGACAGCCAACTCATGTTAGTGTTAATCATGAAAGTTCATATTTGAATCCTCTGATATTTTTATATAATATTTTTATCATACGTCTGCCTATATGACTGACTTTAACCCTTCAGCAGCAAGGCTGATATCACATTAATGCCTATCACAAATCACACTGTTACATTATTAGATGACTGAAATCCCAGGCAATCACATTAAAATTGGCATTCCAAGGAAAGAATACCTTTTGGTAAGGTTAATTGTTCAATACATAGACGACAATACCAAGATGAATGAGATATGAGAATTATCTGACAAAAATTTAAAGAAGTTGTATAAAATACTTGTATGAGTAACTATGGACATCTTTGAAGTAAATTAAAAGGAAACCTCAGGAAAGAAGAAAAGAAATATTAAGAAGAACCAAATGGAAAAACTGTAAACTTTAATTTAAATAACTAATAAAAATCCAGTGCATGAGTTGAACAATAGAGCTTAGGGGACAAAGAAAAATTCCATAAACTAAAAAGGAAGAGATAACTCACTATGTGTAATGCACATTTTACCATGCATGGGGACCTGAATGAGGACAAAGCAGTTCATGCAAAACATAAGTGCCAATGTTGTAGAGCAGTGACATAATGCATGTCTATTACTCTATCTCTGAACCCCACACTCTATAAGAAAATAAGGAGAAAGAAAAAAAAGGAGGAAAAGGAGAAAGAGAAGGAAAAGAGGTTGTTGCCAGAAACAGTGGAATTGTTCAGGCAGAGTCCCAGTAAAGCTTTGGAGTAAAAAAATCCACAAACTGGAAATAATAGTGATCAAAATTGCCCAGCATCAATAACAGAGAGAAAATAAACTAAAAAAAAAAACAAGAAATTTCAGGGACAGTGTAATTATAGCAAAAGATCTAAGGCTCTTGTCCTCAGAGTCCCTGAGAACAGAGAAAGAGAGAAGGATATGTACTGGGAGAAATAATGAATAACAATAAATTTCTACAATTTGGCACGAGACATAAACCAATATGCTAGAATCAAAATAAGTTAGAATCAAAGAAATTCATTCCAAAATATGATCATGAACTTCTGAAAACTGAACACATACATAACAGCATCAAAAAACCAAATAAACAAAAAAACAAAAAAACACCTTTACAGTGGAAGAGAGAAATGTCATCTTACCTATGTGTGGAAAACAACTTAAATAACAGTAGGTCAGTTATGAAAAAGCCTAAATAATGTTTTTAAAGATAATGAGCAGTCAACTCTTAATCTATATTAATGAAAATATCTTTCAGGGAAGAAGAAACTAAGTTATCCTAAGAGAGAGAGAGAGATTAAGTTAAGTAATTTTGTAAGTCCTCCTACCTTAAAAAAATGACTAAGGAATGTTTTCCAAACAGAAGGAATACACTAAAGAAAAAAAAAGCTGGGTTTCCTGGGGGAAAAAAAAAGAAGAAAAAAGAAACAGGAAAACCTTGGATGATCAGAAAGGAAGAATACTATAGTAAGTAAAAAAAATAAAATAAAATAAAGATAAGGGCCCAAAATATTAAATGGAGAAAGAAGTGTTTCTTCAACAAATGGTGTTAGGGAAATTGGGTTGAAATTTGCAAATGAATGAAATCTAACCACACACAAAAGTAAACTCCCAATAAATCAAGGACTTGAATATTAGACCAAAAACTATCAAATACTTAGAGGAAAATATTGGTAGAGCGCTTGTCCATCTAGATTTTATAGGCATTTTTAGTGATGTAAGTTCAATTGCAAGGAAGACAAAAGCAAAAATAAACCAATGGGATTACATAAAATTGAAAAGTTTATGTACACCAAAAGAAACCACCACCCAAACTAAGATTGCTTTCAGAATGGGATATCTTTACATGCCGTATATTACACAAAAGACTAATAAGCAAAATGTATAAAGAGCTCACCAAACTCAGCAACAAAAAACACAAACTACCCCATCCAAAATTGGGGAGAGGATAAGAACAGAATATCCACCAAAGAAGAGATCTAAAAGGCCAACAAACATGAAAAAAATGCTCCAATTTATTGATTGTCAGAAAAATGCAAATAATGACAACAATGTGATACCATTTCACTCCTGTAAGAATGTCATAACGTCAAAAACAATAGCAACAACAAATAGTAGAGAAGTTGTGAGGGCAAATGAATCCTCCTGCACTACTGATAGTAATGCAAATTGTGGAGAGCAGTCTGGAGAACTCCCAGAAGTCTAAAAATGCACCTATCCTATGATCCTACAATTCTTCTCCTGGGGATATCTCTTAAGTAATCAAACACACTCATTCAAAGAGATCTGCATATACCTATGTAATATATTTTTAATAGCCCAAATTTGGAAGCAACTTAAGTGTCCAACAGATAAGTGCCTGAGAAAGTTGTGTTATACACACACAATGACATACTACTCAGCTATTAAGAATGATGAGTTCACCTTCTTCACCTCATTTTTCCTGGATCTTGGAGGAATCATTTTAAGTGAGATAAACCAAAAAGAGAAGGATAAATGTAAGATGATCTCACACATGGGTGGAACTTAAGAAACAAGAACAGAAAGGGGAAACTCAAAGTCAAACTTGGACTGTGTATGGTGTATTTTACCAAAGCAAAGAACTCTGGGGGAATTCACGTCTTGGTACATGATGAGGGAGAAGGACTTAGGGTGGGCATTAGAGTCTTTGCAAAAAACTGAGAAGGTTCACACATGTATTGGTAACTGTACTTACTGTAAACAATCCTTTCAATAAAAATTAAGGATAAAAAAAAGATTTCATTTCTTGTGAAGATTCCAAATAGCTGAAAAAGAGTGGGATGGCTCTAAATGAATTAAAAAGACATATTTTAACCATTATACTATAAATAAGGAAGGATAACGAACATTCATAATGATAAACCATAATTCATTTATTTCTTAAAATCAATGCCATAAACAGACTGTGATGAGTAAATTTGATGTAATATAGCAACTGTGTAAAAATCACATAGAGTTATACATTCAAAATCACTATACATAGACAAAGGAAAGTTCAAAAAGTATTCAAGAGCACCACAGAAAGTAAATAACGCAACACATAAAAACCACTAAAAGAAAAAATAAAACTCATAATAGTATCACCAACAGATTTTTGACAGAGGTGCAAAAGCAAGTCAACCAAGGCTAGACAGCCTTCTCTATAAACAATACTAGAACAAGTAGACATCTACATTGCAAACTGACATGAACTGTAGTTAAATCTCTTACTATATACAAACCTAATATAGAACACAGATTAAAATATAAACCAAAAACTCAGGCTAGGAAGGCAGCATAGTGATTATTCTAAAGACTTTCACACCTAAGTTTCAGAGGTACCAAGTTCAATCCCAGCATCACCAGAAGCCACAGCTGATCAGTGTAGTGATCATTTCCTCTTTGTCATTCTCTTTGAACCTTTCTTTCCTTTTTTCCTTAGTCTCTTAGCAACTGTCAGATGTATAATGCATGCAACTTTATTTATTCATTGATAGACACATAGTTTTTTTCATTTTTAAATAAAAGTAATATATGCTTTTTAAATATTTTTATTGGGGGATTAATGGTTACAGCAAATACAGCTTTTAGTACATCTGCCAGCTTTCTCAGTTTTCTACAAAACACTTTCAACCCCAGCCTAGGTCCGCCTCCACTATCATGTACCAGGACCTGAAAGTCCCCCCCAGCCCTTAGAGTTCTAAACTTTGTTGAAATACACCAAAATAGTTCAATTTCTATTTTGTGCTTTCCCCTTTCTCTATCTTTCTTTCTATCTCTTTCATTAAGATAATTGTATACAAAATAAAATATAAAAAAATTTAATTTTCATTCTTCAAGTTTTTCAAGTTCTTCAAGTTTTAGGGCTAGGAAAAAAGTTCATAGATTCTAAAAGCGTGACCCAACAGAGGAAAAGTGGATAAGTTAAACTTAATCAAAATGAAAGAGTTGCTATAACAGTGGGAATATTAAGACGATGAAAGGACCAAGTTAGTTTGAGAAGATATGAGAAGAGTTTGAGAAGTGTGGACTAATATCTAGACATAAAAAAAAAATTCTCAAAAGTCAGTGGTGAAAACAATTCCATTAGAAAGTAGGAGAAAAACTTGAAGAATGAAAATTTGGTTGAAATATTTGGCTGAAGATTATATACGTATAGCAGGTATGAATATGAAAATATATTCAACTACGCAGCTACAGAGAACAATTAACTCAATTCTCTGACCCATCTTGGTCAGAGCTAGAAGGAATTATGTTAAGTGAGCTAAGTCAGAAAGATAAAGATGAGTATGGCATGATCCCACTCATCAACAGAAGTTGAGAAAGAAGACCAGAAAGGGAAACTAAAAGCAGGACCTGACCAAATTGTAAGTAGGGCACCAAAGTAAAAACCCTGTGGTGAGCGGGAGGGTGGACATCAGGCTTCCTGGGCCGGCGGGGGGTGGGGGTGGATGGGTGGGATAGGACACAATCTTTTGGTGGTGGGAAAGGTGTTTATGTACACCTATTAAATTGTAGTAATTTAAATCACTATTTAATTAATATGAGAGGGGGAAAAATTGATTGTATGTCTAACAAAGGGACTTTTCAAAGTTAACCCAATTACCAAATAATGTGATGATAACAGTAACTATCCACTGTCTTCTTGAACCCTAAGACAGCAGGAACCTCACATTTCCACTATAGAGCCTAAACTTCTCCCAGTCCTTGGGACCCTAGGGTAGGGCCCACTTTCTCGTATGCTTCTCCTAATTCTTACTAATAATATTGCATCCGCTGATCGCAACCTAATCAATGCAATGAGTGCCACCCCAGCATGCTTCACTTCAGACTGTGTCCAGAGACTTCAGGTGTGGAACGACAACCCTTCAGCTTCATTATTCGGCTGAGACCTTTCCTTTCATAGTATTCTCTAACTCCATCCCAGGTGGTTCACTTCCTAACAAAGTCCCAAAGCCTAGATATAAACCAAATTCCAGGAGATAGAGCATATGTTCACAGGTATCCATAAACTAGGGCAAATATATACCTGAAAGTAGTAGTACACTAGAGTTTGCAGTGAGTACCCCCCCAACAGTTCATCTGCACTAGTCCAACCTTTGGGTCCATGGTTCTTCAACAATTTGTTTGGCTTTGTATGGTAACTCTCTTTTCAGCCCCCAGGTTCCAGATGCCATCAGGATGCCGGCCAAGCTTCCCTGGACTGAAGACCCCACCAATGTGTCCTGGAGTTCTGCTTCCCTAGAGACCCACCCTACTAGGGAAAGTGAGAGGCAGACTGGGAGTATGGATCGACCAGTCAACACCCATGTTCAGTGGGGAAGCAATTACAGAAGCCTGACCTCCCACCTTCTGCAACCCACAACAACCCTGGGTCCTTGCTCCCAGAGGGATAGAGAATGGGAAAGCTATTGGGGAAGGGATGGGATTATGGATATTAGGTGGTGGGAATTGTGTGGAGTTGTAACCCACCCATCCTATGATTTTGTTAATGTCTCCTTTCTTAAATAAATAAATAAATAAATAAATAAGAAAAGTGAACACCAGTTTCATTTGGTGAAAACTCATGTTGTTTATACATGTTCAGTTTCATAAATGTACACCTGAAATTCATGGCATAATACAATATTATATCAACAACAACAAAAAAAGAAAATATATTCAATACCAGTAGTCATTAGATCAATTCTATTTAAAATCACAGAATCACTACATATATGTCAGAATTGCTAAAATTAAAACTACTGGCAAAGATGCATGGCAGCTGAGTCATTCATACATCATTGCTGGAAATTGAAATGGTATGAGAACTCTCGAATAACAGTCCAATAATTCCTAAAAAAGCTGAACAGGTAGCATATCCCTAGAGACATGACTCATTGGGTAGAGCACAAGCCCTGCATGTGTGTGTTCCCAGGCTCAATCCCCATCACAACATAAGCAAGATCAATACTCTGATCTCCTTTCACTCTTATACGTATCTTCCACACACCCGACTCTTTCATAAATTAAATAAGTAAATCTTATACAAGTCATAAATATGTAATAAGCCAGTCATTGCAATTCTATGCATATTTTCTTGATGAAAAGTTATGCTAATACAAATGTGTATTTTAATAGCTCTATTTGTAGTCACCACAAAATAGAAACAACCCAGTATCTTTTAGCAGATGAATGGTTAAAAATCTTTGGTAGTCCTAGCAATCACATACTTTTAAGCAGTAAAAGTGTCAGTTGATATACACGAACTGGATGGATTTCTGAATAATTAGGCTGAATGAAGAAGCCAATCACCCAAAATTACACAGCATCATTACATTTATGTGTAATATTCATGAAATGGAAAAACTGTAGAAAATGGGGGTAGAAGTTGGAGTATCTGTAAAATAGCAGCCTAAAGGAGTCTTGTCTTGATATAAATGTTAGACATTTTAACTGTTTCAATTTCAATATACTGATTGTGATGGTGCTATAATTTTATGAGATGTTAGTACCAGGAGAAGGAACTATTTCCATTATATTGAAATAGGATATCTATAATATGTTTACAATTTAATGTGAATCTATAATATTCTCAAGATTAAAAAGATTAATTTAAAAAAATTGATTTTTTTAAATATTGCACTAATAAACTAATACTGAGTACTAAAAGGCAGAATTGATTTGACTGGCTGATTTGCTTCTATGAAATTTTCACCTGTAAATGAACATTAAGTAATTTTTTTGAGTCAGACTATGGTCAAACAAAATGTTTTTCTTTTTTTTTCTTTTTTCTTTTTATTTAAGAAAGGAGACATTAACAAAGCCATAGGATAGGAGGGTTATAGCTCCACACAATTCCCGTCACCCAATCTCCATATCCCATTCCCTCCCCAATAACTTTCCCATTGTCTATCCCTCTGGGAGCATGGACCCAGGGTCTTGTGGGTTGCAGAAGGTGGAAGGTCTGGCTTCTGTAATTGCTTCCCCACTGAACATGGGCGTTGACTGGTCGATCCATACTCCCAGTCTGCCTCTCACTTTCCCTAGTAGGGAGGGTCTTTAGGGAAGCAGAACTCCAGGACACATTGGTGGGGTCTTCAGTCCAGGAAAGCCTTGCCAGCATCCTGATGGTATCTGGAACCTGGGGGCTGAAAAGAGAGTTAACATACAAAGCCAAACAAATTGTTGAAGAATCATGGGCCCAATAGTTGGAATAGTAGAGAGGAAGTGTTGGGAGGGTACTCATTGCAAACTCTAGTGTACTTATGCTTTCAAGTATATATTTTGCCCTAGTTTATGGATACCTGTGAGCATATGCTCTATCTCCTGGAACCTGGTCTAATCTAGGATTTGGGACTTTGTTAGGAAGTGAACCACCTGGGATGGAACCAGAGAATACTGTGAATGGAAAGGTCTCACCTGAGTAATGAAGCTGAAGCATTGTCGTTCCACACGTAAAGTCTCTGGACACAGTCTGAGCTGAACATGTTGAGGTGGCAATCATTGCGTTGATCAGGTTGTGACTGGCAGATGCAATATTATTTGATATTAATTGGGAAAGGCATGCGGGAAAGTGGGCCCTACCCTAAGGTTCCAGGACTGGGGGAAATATAGCCTCTACAGTGGAAACGTGATGTTTCTGCTGTCTTATGGTTCAAGAAAACAATGGATAGTTATTGTTCTCATCACATTATTTGATAATTGGGTTAACTTTGAAAAGTCCCTTTGTTAGAGTTTGCTGTAAATACCCAGTATCTTCTGTGCCACCAGTTGCTTCTGATCTACTTGGTCTGGGCTTTTGAGAGAGTCCGCATATCAAAGACACAGCCTATATATTAGAAAGACTCAGTCTGTGTTTTAAAAAGTTCGGGACATACAATTTCCCCCCTTTCATATTAATTAACTAGTGATTTATATGACTATACTTTACTAGGAGTGTACATAAACACCATTCCCACACCAGAAGACTATGTGCTATTTCACCCACCCACTCCCAACCCCCCCGGCCTAGGAAGACATGTGTCTACCCTCCCCCTCACCACAGGGTTCTGGGGCTCACGTGGGATGACTCTCAGTAATGAAGGTAAGCTAACTGGTTCTCCCTCGCTCATTCAAGAGATGACGCAATATAGGCAAGAGACACCATGGAGAATTAGGAAACTCTCATTTAATGGCAGATGGACATAGGTTTAAATAGAGATTCAGACAAAGAACATTTTTCAAATATGTCATAAATTACAGGTTTCTTAAAGGTCCGCTTGCCCCTATGGTAGGGGGCTGGTATGACAGAAATTTATGAGATACATAAGTTCAAATTCATTCTCCATGACACAAGCAACTTAATTATCCAAAGGTTTTTGAGAGAAACATAGGGGTTAAATCAGCATTGTGAGATAGAGAGAAGATAAATAGAGCATGGTAGTTATCAAAGCTATAAGGAAATAAAGTTTGTGGAGTTTCACTGCCTGATGTCAGAGAGGTGTTTGATGGAGTATGCTTTCTCTAGTGATCAAAAGTGAGGTGACTGTGTAAACTCTGGGTGCCTATGTGAACTTTGAATGAACCTTAAGGCAGGCATAGATGTGGCCTGCAGTTAATGGGGAGAGGCAGTGAGGTCTCTGTGGTCTTGAGAGTCTGAAAGGGAAGAACTAAGTCTGAGAGACTGTTTTTCCCCTTTGCTCATCTCAGTGAGAGAGACTAACAAGGGGGTGTCTTTCCCAGACCTCCATCCAAGTATGGGGGAGTTTTCCCTAAGCTCTATCAAGCTTACACATAGCCCCACAACAGGGTTTTTACTTTGGTGCCCTACTTTCAATTTAGTCAGATCAATGCTGGAGAGGCTGTGGGGACAGAGGAATTCTTTGGCATTGCTGGTGGGAACATAAATCGGCTTGGGAGAGCTGTCTGGAGAACTCTCACAAGGCTAGACATGGACCTTCCATATGATCCAGTAATTTCTCTCCTGAGGATATACCCCCCAGGACTCCGTAACACCCAACCAAAAAGATGTGTGTACTCCTATGTTCGTAGCAGCACAATTTATAATAGCTAAAACCTGGAAGCAACCCAGGTGTTCAACAACAGATGAGTGGATGAGAAAGTTGTGGTATATATACACAACGGAATGCTATGCAGCTATTAAGTACAATGAACCCACCTTTTCTGACCCATCTTGGTCAGAGCTAGAATGAATTATGTTAAGTGAGCTAAGTCAGAAAGATAAAGATGAGTATGGGATGATCCCAATCATCAACAGAAGTTGAGAAAGAAGATCAGAAAGGGAAACAAAATGTTTTTCTTTTCCTTTCTTTAATATTTGACAGTAAAGGAATAAACTGACAGGAGATAGAAAAAGAAACATCTGCAGCAGAGCTTCAGTATTAGTGAGCTTCCCCTGTGCATGTGGGGAATGGGAACTTGAACCCAGGTTTTTAAGAATGGTAATGTGTGCACTCTATTAGGTGTGCCACGGCCCAGGCCCAAAACAAAAAGTCTTTTGAAAGCATTACATATTACAGTTTAACTTATTCAACATAAATGGCACAACTGACACACACACACACACACACACACACACACACACACACTAAATTTTCATATGGTGAATATCTTCACCAAGAAAAGTTTCATAGTAGCTATAAATTGTCATTCCCATATGAACACAGAAGTGTCATATGATATCCTTAAAGTGAAAATAAAACAAAAGTCTCCAGAATGTGGCTGGGTGGTAGAGAACGTATCTTCCATGCATATGACCCTAGACATAATCTTGAAACAAGGTGAGAATACTATGCCAGCACCACTTACAAAACAATGGATGGAACTCCATGGACAGTGAAATGGTTCTTTGTTTTCTCTTCTATCATTCTCAAAAAATATAGAATAAAAAACTAAACAAAATTAAATGATTGAATCAACCTGAATATTATGTGAATAAATTCTTTGGTTTTTTTAGTTTTATTCTATAGTTACTATTATTATTATCATTTAATTTTATAAAGGGTTAGTGGTTTATAACATGTTTATTGGTATATGGGCATATTAGTATCCTGATTCCTTTCTTATTTATTTATTTAAGAAATTTATTTATTTATTTTTTAAATCTTCACTTATTTATCATTGGACAGAGAAAGAAACTGAGAGGAGGGGGAAACAGATATACATAGAGAGAGAGAGACAGAGACAGAGAGACACCTGCAGCCCTACTTCACCACTCATGAAGTTTTCCCCCTGCAGGTGGGCTTTAGGGGCTTGAACTTGGGTCCTTATGCACTGGAATGTGAGTGCCACTGCCTGGCCTTGCAAATAAATTCTTAATATGTGATCATTTCAAGTATCTCTAGAATGTAGTATTTCAATCAAAGTAGAAGAGTGTGTGTATTCTAATAATAAAAAGAAATATGTAAACTGAATAGAATAAATTGTTACTAGAAATATACTTATTGCAATTTTGAACCTTTTTCATTGCTTAATAAAACAATGGTTATATTGACAATTATATGCTACAGTTACCAGATGTAAGTTTTAGGCATAAGAGGATAGAAAAAATAATGATAGATAAAAAGAAATTAAATCAAGATAGTGAAAATCTAACAATTAGGTAAGTTCATATAAAACCAAGTTTTTTAATACTATATATCTATATTAAATATATTGTGAAATGTTTTTTTTTCTACATGCCTCAGTGCCTGCAGGACTTCACTATTGTCAATACCATATATATCAACTACCCTGCCCTGAAAGAGGTTCTAAAAGACCTCTTATAAACAAGAACATAAACAAAATACTTGCCATATATCAGAGAAAATAAAAAATTGTTGAATAATGGCACTACAATACATTCAATCCATAATATCAATAAATGTCAATGGCCTAAACTCACCCACTAAAAGGCACAGAGTGGGAGGATGGATCAGAAAACACAACCCAAGCATATGCTGTGTGCAAGAATACCATCTGATCCAAGAAGACTAACACAAACTTAAAGTGAAAGGATGGACAACTTTCATACAGGCTAATGGACCATAAAAAAGGGCAGGAATAGTCATTCTCATCTCTGACACATTAGACTTTAAATTAAATAAAGTAATAAAAGATAGGCAAGGCCATTACATAATGATTAGAGGATCAAACAACCAGAAGGTTTAACAATTATTATTCTCTATGCACTCAATGAGGGACCTTATAAATACATCAAACACCAACTGAAAGAACTACAAAAATATATCAATAGTAATACAATAATAGTTAGAGACTTCAACATCTAGCTCTCATACTTAGAAAAATTAACAAAGCAGAGAATGAACAAAGAAACAAGAGAATTAAATGAAGAGATGACAGACTAGACCTCCTAGACATTTTCAGAAATTTTCACCTCCCAAATAGGAATACACATTCTTTTCAAATCCACACAGCACATCCTCAAGGATAGACCACATGTTATACCACAAAGACAGTATCAACAAATTAGAGAGCATTGAAATCATTCCAAGTATCATCTCTGACCACAGTGTAGTAAAGTTAACATTCAACAACAAACAGAAAATTACTAAAAGTCACAAAATTTGGAAACTCAACAACATGCTGCTTAAGAACCACTAGGTCAGAGGCACACAAGCAAGCAATTCAGATGTCTCTGGAAACAAATGAAAATGAAGATACAAGCTATCAAAATATTTGGGAAACTGCTAAAACAGTACTGAGAGGGAAACTCATACCCATACAATCACATATTTGAGAACAAGAAAAAGAACAAATAAATGGCCTTACTGCATGTCTTAAGGACTTAGAAGAAGAGGAACAAAGAATCCTAGAGAAACCAAAGGACAGAAATCACTAAAATTAAACCATAAAAAAGATCAATGAAGCCAAATGTTGGTTCTTTGAAAAAATAACTAAGATTGACAAACCCCTAGCCAGTCTCAAAAAAAAAGGAAGAAGATTCAAATAAATAGAATTGTAAATGATAGAGGACTGATCACAAATGACACCACAGAAAGCCAGAAAATCATGTGAAAATTCTATGAAGAACTATACATCACCATGCTAGAAAACCTGGAAGAAATGGAAGAATTCCCAGAAACATACACCTTCCAAAACTGAACCAAGAAGAACTATAAAACCTAAATGAACTAATCACAGACAAAGGAATTGAAATGGTTATTAACAATCTTCCCAGCAACAAAAGTCCTTGACCAGATGGCTTCACACATGAATTCTACAAAACCTTCAGGAAACAGGTAATACCTATACTTCTAAAGTTCTTACACAAGATCAAAGAAACAAGAACACTCCCTTCTACCTTCTATGAAACCAACATCACCCTGATACTAAAAGCAGATAGGGACAACAAAAAAAGGAAAACTAAAGACTAGTATCTCTAATGTATATAGATGCCAAAATATTGAACAAGATCCTGGACAACCAGATACAACAGTATATCAAAAAGATTGTTCATCACAACCAAGTGGGATTTATCCCAGGAATGCAAGGCTGGTTCAACATACCTGAGTCAATCAATGTCATTCACCACATGAATAAAAGAAAAACCAAAAACCACATGATTATCTCAATAGATGCAGAGAAAGCCTTTGAAAAAATTCAACACCCATTCATGCTATTCATGCTAAAACACTATAAAAAAAGGAAATAAATGGAAATTCCTCAAGCTAGTGGTGTCCATATATAGCAACCTATAGCCAACATCATACTCAATGGACAGAAGCTGAAAGCATTCCCCCTCAGATCGGGGACTAGACAGGACTGTCCACTATCACCAATACTATTCAACATAGTATTGGAATTTCTTGCCATAGTAATTAAGCAAGAGAAAGAAATCAAAGGAACACAGATTGGAAGGGAAGAAGTCAAGCTCTCACTATTTGCAGATGATATGATAGTATACATAGAAAAGCTTAAAGAATCCAGCAGAAAACTATTGGAATTTATTAGGCAATATTGCAAGGTGTCAGGCTACAAAAATCAATGTACATAAATCAGTGACATTTCTTTATGTAAACAATAAATTGAAGAAGAGGACATCCAGAAATCACTCCCATTCACTTTTGCAGTAAAATCAATAAAATACCTAGGAATAAACATGACCAAAGAAGTGAAAGACTTGTATACTGAAAAATATGAGTCACTATTCAAGGAAATAGAAAATTATACCAAGAAATGGAGAGACATCCCATGCTCATGGATTGGAGAATTAATATCATCAGAATGAATATTCTCCCCAAAGTCATAAAAAGTTTAACATGATACCCATCAACAGTCCACCAAGTTTCTTTAAGAGAATAGAACAAAACTTTCAATCATTTATCTGGAAAATACCAGAAAACACCTAGAATTGACAAAACAATCCTGAGGAAAAAAAACAGAAATGGAGGCATCACACTCCCAGATCTCAAACTGTATTGTAAGTCAATCATTATCAAAACATCCTGGTACTGGAACAAAAATAGGTACACAGGCCAGTGGAAAAAAATTGAAAGCCCAGAACTAAACCCCCACACCACCTATGGATATCTAATCTTTGATAAAGGGGCCCAAAGCATTAAATGAAAAAAGGAAGTTCTCTTCAATAAATGGTGCTGGGAAAACTGGGTTGAAACATATAAAATAATAAAATTGAATGACTTTATCTCACCAGAAAAAAAAAACAATTTCAAATGGACCAAGGACATGTATGTTAGGCCAGAAACTATCAAATGCTTAGAGAAAAACATTTGTAACACACTTTCCCACTTAAACCTCAAGGACATCTTTGATGATACAATCCCAGTTGCAAAGAAGAATAAAGCAAAAACAAATCAGTGGGAAAATGCAAATTGAAATGCTTCTGCACAGCCAAAGAAACTATCACACAAACAAAGAGACCCTTCACAGAATACGAGAAGATCTTCACATGCCATACATCAGACAAGAGACGAATCACCAAAATATACACAGTGCTCAGCAAACTTAGCAACAAAAAAGCAAATGACCCCATCCAAAATTGGGCAGAGGATATGAACAGAACATTCAATACAGAAGAGTTCCAAAAGGCTAATAAACCCATGAAAAATTGCTCCAGGTCACTGATTGTCAGAGTAATGCAAATAAAGACCATTGAGATACCACCTCACCCTTGAGGGAGGGATTGCTACACACTTATCAGAGCCAGTCCACACATTTCCGGTCAATATCGCCCCCCAATAGACAAAAACCTCAGGCCTGGTATCCATATTCCGCCACAGACCTGAAGGAACTACGCCAGGCTCTCAAGGATGACGGTATTCATGCCCCATGGACCAGGTCCATTTTACAAGGCCTGCTTCAGAACCTTAATACCCCCCGTAACTCACGCTACGCTCCCAGGCCCCCTCTTCCTGCAATGGGAGGCATTTTTTTGCAATGAATGTTTACAGCAATCGCGGAGAAATATTCAAAATCAGCCAGAGGGGAATTTTGATGCATTGTTGCCAATTAGAAACAGGGATTCAACAGGCAGAAGACAAGTTTCCACCTGGGTATTTTGATCAGGTATGCCTGTGCACATTAAGAGGATGGGAGCGATTAACACCACCCATGGGAGAGGCCTCAGCCCCCATTCTCTCCCTTCAACAAGAACCTGATGAATCCCTTGCTAAATTCATTGCCAGGGTCCAGTCGAGTTTGGAAAGGAAGATTTATAATCCTGATGCTCGTTTTCTCCTCCTGCGATCCATAGTCTGGGATGGAATGCTTCCGCATTTTTGACAGGCCTGTATCACTCTTAAAAATGAACATCCAGATACTTGGATTATAGCTACACAGGATCTCAGATCAAGCTCTTTTCAAGGACCTATGTTACAGGCCTATGCAGCTACCTTACATAAGCAAAAAGGGGCTTGCTTTCAGTGCGGTCGCCAAGGGTATTGGCGTAACCAATGTCCAGAAAATAGACCACGACCCCGTCTCCAGTCAGGGCAACCCCGCCTCCAGACAGGGAACCAGAGACCACGAATGCCTTGTCCCAGATGCCAGAAAGGATTTCACTGGAGGAGAGATTGTTGGTCAAGGTTCCATAGGAATGGCATGCCTCTGCCAAATGTAAACAGGGATTTAAACTAGGTGTGGGGCTTCCCTTATCCCCACCCCCAAGAGGGAAGGAAGAAGGTTGCCCACTTGGTGCTGTGCCCTTCTTCCACAAACAGAAGCCCAGCTTGGGACCCAACCCGTTCTACACCCACCACACCAAGTAACAATAACAGAGGGTAAGCAGGAGGAGGAACCCACAGTATGTGGGAACTTCCAGCATAGAAATAACCAGCTGGAGCAAGAGAACAGCTCGGATTCAGAGCCTGAGATTATATGGACCACCCCTGTTTTAGAAAGGGGTCACCCAACTATGACAGTAAAGATTGGTAATATTCCTTTTAAGTGTTTGATTGACACGGGAGCAGATAAGACAATATTAAGACAAGCAGAGGTTCCCCAGAGTTGGGAACTCCTCCCAGGACCACACTTACATGGTGGATTGACTCAGGCGCCAGATGCTGGGATAGCCTGAGGGTGCTTCTTCCCGAGCTAGTGCTCTCTGGGTTGAAGAGAGCTCAACTGGAGCCGATCTAGGCTGATGTGTGGGAGAGGGATCAGGAACTCGTGCCACACTAACTTTGCAGGAGATACACTCTGGAACTCTCAGAGCTGGAAAGCAATTTCAAAGTGTCTTTAATCAGAAGAGCAGCTGTATTTATACTCTTCAAGCAGGGTGGAAACAGGATGTGACATAGAAAGGGTGGAGTGAAAAGTGACTGGTGGAAGATCAGGGTGTGACAAGGAGAGGGGGTGGAGCAGGTGAGAATTCTACCACTGAACCACCAATGCCCTGGAGGGAAGGTGGTGCTTTATGTAAATGTAAAAGTGATTTATGTAAATAGACCGCAGCTTTGAGTGGGATCAAACTAATCTCATACAGACATACTGGTGTTTAAGCTGGGGGGAGCTGGAATACTATCCAACACAACCCCACCAGTGTGTGCGGAGTTCTGATTCCCCAGAACCCCGTGCCACTAGGGAAAAAGAGAGGCAGGCTGGGAGTATGGATTGACATGTCTATGCCCTTGTTCATCGGGGTAGCAATGACAGAAGCTAGATCTTCCACCTTCTGCATCCCACAATGACCTTGGGTCCATACTCCCAGAGAGTTAAAGAATAGGAAAACTATCTAGGGAGGGGATGAAATATAGAGTACTGGTGGTGGGAATTGTGTGGAGTTGTACCTCTCTTACCTTATGGTTTTGTCAATGTTTCCTTTTTTTTTAATATTTATTATTTATTTATTTATTCCCTTTTGTTGCCCTTGTTTTTATTGTTGTAGTTATTATTATTGTTGTTGGATAGGACAGAGAGAAATGGAGAGAGGAGGGGAAGACAGAGAGGAGGAGAGAGAAAGATAGACACCTGCAGACCTGCTTCACCGCCTGTGAAGGGACTCCCCTGCAGGTGGGGAGCTGGGGTTTGAACGGGGATCCTTATGCCGGTCCTTGTGCTTTGCACCACCTGCGCTTAACCTGCTGCACTACAGCCTGACTCCCAATGTTTCCTTTTTATAAATAAAATTTTAAATAAGAAAATATGGAAAAATACATAAAAACAATTCTTAAATATTAAAAGATACTTAATACACACACACAGCATAAAATGTAATCTTGGATTGAAGTTGATTGAAGAAAACTGGGAAGAACACTAGGAAAATATAATTATGACATTCATATTGGATAATAAAAACATATATCAATTGTGTGCAATGCAATAGTATTTTATCTTCGTTAGATGACAACTTTATTTTACAGAGGAGCTTACAGAAATCTCTAGGAATCGAAACATACAGTGGGCTAGTAGAACAATTCACTTGGATAGTGAACTGCTTTGCCATGTATGTGACCAACGCTCAAGCCCAATTCTGAAGGAAGCTGTGATCTCTTTCATTCTCTATGTTTTGCTGTCTCTAAAAAAAGAAAGAAGAGAGAAAGAAAGGATGGGAGAAAAAAAGGGAGAACATGAGGGGAGAAAAGGAAGAAATTTATGTAGTCTGTAATTTAACATTTCAGTTTAGAGAATGTGATTTGTATGCTTCTATTAGTTATCTTAATCTATACCACAGTGGTGTTCATTTCCCTTACTGAGACTATACTAATCATAAATAGTCAGCTAACATGTAGTGAATGGCCACACCACACAGATATCTATTGAAACTATTTTTCCTTTTTATTTAAACTTCCAATCAGCAATAAAGATTCATTAGTTTTAAAGATGCTAGAAAGGAGGTTTTTTTTGTTAGTGATGAAATTAGAAGTGTTAGGAATGTGTTGGCTTACCTAAAATTAGGAACTCTCTGACTTTATAGAAATGTGTTATAGGGATGGCGCAGTGGCACACCTCACCAGCAGGAGGGTCGCTTCACAGGCGGTTCTTCTTCTAGCGCTTGCCCTTCTTCCATAGCCAGTCAACAGCGTCAGGTTGAGCCTGATGTAAAGTTTCGAGACCTCCTTTGAATCTGGAGAGGTGGCAGTCGTTGACTATGTGGGTCATAGTCTGACTGTAGCCGCAGGGGAAATTCGGGTCATCTCTGGCTCCCCAGTGATGGAACATAGCGGCACACCAGCCATGGCCTGTTCGATAGCGATTGAGGAGGGCCCAATCATAACGTGCTAGGTCAAAGCCGTGTTGACGCTTGCAGGGGTCTGTGATGAGGTGTTTGTTCTTTACCTCAGCTGACTGCCAACTCTGTTTCCAAGAGACTGGAACAGAGAAGTTCAGTGTAGGCGTAGGGGACCAGATTGGGTGATGAGATGTCAAGCGTTGGACAGGGTGGGCGAAGATATCCGCGTATATTGGCAGGTCCGGTCGAGCGTAGACATGGGAAATGAACTTAGATGATGCCGCATCCCAACGAATATCTGGTGGGGCGATGTTGCTAAGAACTGGCAGCCATGGAACCGGGGTGGAACGGATGGTACCAGAAATTATCCTCATGGAGGAATATAATTTGGAATCGACCAAGTGGACATGGGGGCTACGGAACCATACTGGGGCACAGTATTCTGTAGTGGAATAGCATAATGCCAGAGATGATGATTGTAGTGTGGAAGCGCTCGTGCCCCATGAGGAGCTGGCCAGTCTTGCAATGATGTTATTCCTCGCGCCCACCTTTGCTGCAGTTTTTATGAGATGTTCATGAAATGACAGAGTGCGATCGAGAGTAACTCCAAGATAGACTGGCCGGATTCTCATATCGCCAAGCTGCACATTAAGCTCATGCGAGGCCGAGGCCTGGTGTAGATGGAAAACAGATGATACTGTTTTTGCAGTGCTAGGGATTAGTCGCCATTTTTTACAGGCGGTAAAGAAGGTCTGCAGGTATCTTTCTCTACCCTTCTCTACTTCCCACTCCTCTTTCAATTTCTCTCTGTCCTATCCAATAAATTGGAAGCAAATGACTTGTCCGTTTTTTGCAGGAGCAGTGAACTCATAGTGCTAGCACCAAGCCCCAGCAATAACCCTGGAGGGGGGAAAAAAAGGAACACGGTTTGAAAACAAATGCATTGATATGAACCCTTAGTAATGGTCAGTGTCTTATATGTGCTCCCAAAATGATACCTGGCCCAAAATGAGGCAATCTTTTTGCTTCTAATATTTCATTAATTTGCTTTTTTTAAAATTTAGGTAATGTGGTTTATAAGATGGCTTAGATTTCTAGAGATATTATATCACATCTGTTTAAAATATATGTCATCAGACCATGCCCATCACCTAAATGTCATTCTCTGTCCATCACAAATATTGTGTCCCCTCCCCTTAAGGATTGTGCTTCTCTGAAATTTACAGATTTGATAACATGATCCTATATTGTTATAAATATAATGTCTTTCTAATTAATTTTCATTTTTTGATTGTTGAATAATTTCTTTTCCTTAAGCTTGTGTTTCTTTAACTATCAGTTAATTTGAATTCTTATGCTTAGGAATAATTTTACAAAATGTAATTTTCTACAAAATAACTTTCATTAGTGTACCATTATTCAATAACAAATACAGTATGTCTGCATGAAATGATTGTTTCTATTTCACTACTTTCTTTATGAAATGAAAAATGAGTTTGATAATAATTATTAATGATAATATAATTATAACAGAGATATCATGACAATTGTTGTCTTTAATGTCTACATGGGAAGATGATTCATTTAGGCACATAAATTCTTCCTCTTAGCCAGAATAATTTGTACCAAAAGATTTAGAAATTAATGGAATGATAAATTGATGAGACTCAGAGAACTAGTTCCTATAACACCTGTAATATACTTTTTTAAAAATTATTTTTATATATTTATTGGATAGAGGTAGCCAGAAATCAAAAGGGAAGGGGAAGGTAGAGAGGGACAGCTTTACCACTTGCAAAGTTTTCCCTTGCAGGTAGGGATTGGAGGCTTGAATCCGGGTCCTTCCTTGCCTATTGTAACATGGATGCTTAACCAGGTGCACCACCACCCAGCCCCATACTTTGTACATACAAAAAAACCCTGAGAACTAATAAATGCTGCTGACACTATTCAAAGAAAGAAATATATATGTTCACCCAAAATTGCAGTTGAAGATCAAGGGACTCACTGATCATCCGAAAATAGTATGTAAAATCAAAGGTTGTAAACATTAATAAGATAATAAGGCTCCAAACAGTGAAGCATAGAGAAATCAATTCTAAAGATAAGTGATTAAGGTAAAACTGGTGCTTGTGATTCAGTGATAGCTTACCCAGCAGAGTGCACAATTTATTATGCAAAGGAACTTATGTTCAAGTCCTTATTCACCATGTGAGAGTACCTGCATGGGGAATTCTAAACTAGCAGTGGACCAGTGCTATGGTTTGTCCTCTCTATATCCCCCATTCTCTCTCTATCTCTCACCCTCTATATTTCTAAAGATAATCTGCCTGGAGAAGTGGAATCATACAAACACAAAATCTCAGCAAATCCCTGGTATGAAAGCAAGAAGGAGAAAAAGTTAGAGGTAGAGAAAGAGTGAGAGAGAGAGAGAAGTAGAGAGATAAAGGGAAAAGAGAAGAAAGGAAAAAAGAAAGGGAGGGAGGAAGAAAGAAAGAGGGACAGAGATATGGGTGGTGGCATACCTGGTTAAGCACATACATTACAATATATTAAGGACCTGGGTTTGAGACCTTGGTATCCACTTGCAGGAGGTAAGCTTAACAAATGGTAAAGTAGTGCTGCATCTCTCTCTCTCTCTCTCTCCAAATTTTTGTTTATAAAATGGACACACTGGCAAGACCATAGGATTAGAGGAGTACAATTCCACACAGTTATGACCATTATTCTTCTAGCGTTTGCCCTTCTTCCATAGCCAGTCAACAGCATCAGGTTGAGCCTGATGTAAAGTTTCGAGACCTCCTTTGAATCTGGAGAGGTGGCAGTCGCTGACTATGTAGGTCATAGTCTGTCTGGAGCCACAGGGGCAGTCCAGGTCGTCTCTGGCTCCCCAGCGATGGAACATAGCGGCACACCGGCCATGGCCTGTTCGATAGCGATTGAGGAGGGCCCAGTCATAACGTGCTAGGTCAAAGCCGGGTTGACGCTTGCAGAGGTCTGTGATGAGGTGTTTGTTCTTCACCTCAGCTGACTGCCAGCTCTGTTTCCAAGAGACTGGAACAGAGAAGTTCAGTGTAGGCGTAGGGGACCAGATTGGATGACGAGACGTCAAGCGTTGAACAGGGTGGGCGAAGATATCCACGTATATTGGCAGGTCGGGTCGAGCGCAGATGTGGGAAATGAACTTAGATGATGCTGCATCCCGACAAATATCTGGCGGGGCGATGTTGCTAAGAACTGGCAGCCAACCAAGTGGACATGGGGGCTACGGAACCATACTGGGGCACAGTATTCTGCAGTGGAATAGCATAATGCCAGAGATGATGATCGTAATGTGGGAGTGCTCGTGCCCCATGAGGAGCTGGCCAGTCTTGCAATGATGTTATTCCTCACGCCCACCTTTGCTGCAGCTTTTATGAGATGTTTGTGAAATGACAGAGTGCGATCAAGAGTAAAGCCAAGATAGACTGGCTGGGCTTCATGACGGATTCTCGTATCGCCAAGCTGCACATTAAGCTCACGCGAGGCCGAGGCATGGTGTAGATGGAAAACAGATGATACCATTTTAGCAGTGCTAGGAATTAGTCGCTATTTTTTACAGTAATCAGATATCAGAGACATGTCTTTTGTGAGTGTTTCCTCGAGGATGTCAAACTTGGATGCCTGAGTTGCACAGCAGATGTCATCGGCGTAGATGAACTTCCTTGAAGAAGTTTCTGGAAGGTCATTGATGTAAATATTAAATAGCGTAGGAGCCAGAACAGAGCCCTGGGGGAGGCCACTTGAGACAAGTCTCCATCTGCTAGACTTGTCACCCAGATGTACCCGGAATCTTCTGTTTTGGAGAAGAAACGATATAGTGTTGGCCACCCATGGAGGCAGGCATCTTGAGATCTTGACCAGGAGACCACAGTGCCAGACCGTGTCATAGGCTTCTGTGAGATCAACAAAGACAGCACCCGTCTTTAAATTCTTCTGGAATCCATTTTCAATGTAAGTTGAGAGGGCCAGGGCTTGTTCAAAGGTAGATCTTCCTGGGCGGAAACCAGCCTGGGCAGGTGATAGGAATTTCTCTGTAAGATGTGAAATACGTGATAGAAGCAGCGTCTCAAGGAGTTTGTAACACACGGAGAGGAGAGAAATTGGTCTATAGCTGGCAGCCAGTGTTGGGTCTTTCTTTGGTTTCAAAACCGCTATAATCTTCGCACGACGCCAAACTTTGGGCATAGACTCAGATTCCAAGATGTGGCACAGGAATGAAGCAAGCCACTTCTTTGCTGTGAGGGCCAGGTTAAGAATGAGTTCTGGGGTGATGTTATCATAGCCAGCAGCTGTTCCCGGTTTAACCCTCTTCAAAGCGTCTTCCAGTTCAGACAGTGTAAAGGGAGAGAGTTTTGGAGATGGACAAGATAACCAGAAGTGGAATGACCACTCATGGGAAATTTCTCTTTTCCAGACTGGGTCCATCTTAGCACGTCCAACTTGAGTTAGGTGACTGGCCACTGAGTTTGGAGAAACGGGAGGATGGGAGATGGGAGGGGGTTGGCTACCGGCACCCAGACTATGAAGAAGCTTCCAGGCTGGTAATAGTTGCAAAGCTTCTAATACTTCTTGTACAGGAAATGTGTTTCTGATAGAATACTGATAGAATCTTCATATTTTCCTCTTAGATAGACTGATGCTGATAAATTTACAATAATTTCAAAACGTCCTACTCCCTATAAATGTGTAGTTCCCAAAATTCTTTGTTTAAAAATGAATTTGTTTAATCACAGCAGGCTATTGAGCACTTTACTTTGAGATACATGGTTTTCCTGAACTTATGGATACATGTGCACAGATCCCATAAGCCCTGGTCTGTATATCTAGGGTCTGTAACTTTGTTCAGGTGTGCACTGTTTGAATAGAACTAGGTAGCTTATGCGTTCTGAAAAGTCTCACCAGAGTATTGGAGTTGCAGGGTTGAAGTCTCAGGCTTGATATCTCTGGATATCAAGCAGAATAACAGTAATTGAAACAGAACAGTTCTTGTTCAAATGTCTCCTTTGACAGTAATTACACTGATTTCTCTCACAAAGAATAATGTTTGAAGTAATTTGTTTCAAAGTTTGCTTCTGTATTTGGAACCTAACAAGGCTTGGATTTCTGAACAATCTATGGTTTTAATAGACTTTGCTTCACTTTCTCCATTACTTAGAAAAATCAGGGATGGTAGATGGGGAGAGCTGGCCATTGGATATATATCCAGAAGTGTTTCTGCTCCATTATATCTTAGTTATACTTTTGAATTATTGAGGAACCATTTCATAAGGGTTGTAGTGAATTATATTCCTATGGACAATGTACAAGCATGTTCTCTTTCTTCCACATCTTATCAACATTATTTATCTCTCTTTTTTTACAATTAGATATTCTATTAGATGTGAATTATATTTTAGTGTTTTTTAATTTATATTTTGCTGATGATCAGAGATACTGAATACATTGTTATAAGTAACTGTTGACCATTTTCATATGAAAAGGTGCTCAAAGTCATTGATCAGAGAAATTCAAATAACACAATGAGATACCACTTTACACCCGTGAAAATGTCATACATTATAAAGGACAGAAATGACAAACATTGAAGAGTATGTGGAGAAAAAGGGACATCTATTCAATGCTGGTGGGAGTGCAAAATGGTCCAAACATTGTGGAAAGAAATTTGTATATTTATTGGGACATTAGAAATTGTTTGGCTTCGTATGTTAACTCTCTTTTCAATCACCAGGTTCCAGATGCCACCAGGATGCTGGCCAGGCTTCCCTGGATTGAAGACCCCACCAATGTGTCCTGGAGCTCTGCTTCCCCAGAGACACACCTTACTAGGGAAAGAGAGAGGCAGACTGAGAGTATGGATCGACCAATCAACGCCCATGTTCAGCGGGGAAGCAATTACAGAAGCCAGACCTTTTACCTTCTGCAAGCCTCAACAACCCTGGGTCCATGCTCCCAGAGGGCTAGAGAATGGGAAAGCTATCATGGGAGGGGGTGGGATATGGAGATTGGGTGGTGGGAATTGTGTGGAGTTGTACCCCTCCTACCTTATGCTTTTGTTCATTAATCCTTTCTTAAATAAAAAATTTAAAAAAAAAAAGAAATAGACTTCCCTATGACCCAGTAATTCCTTTTTTCCCCATTTTTTCCACTTTATTGGGGGATGCTGTAATGGTTTATTATATAGATGTTAGTCAACACATAAGTACAACCTCTCACCTACCCATGATAGGTTTCTGCAAGGCAATTTTTCTCCCAACTTAGGTCCATTTCTGCCATTATAAATTCAGCCTCTCCATCTTATCCTATACCCTCCTTCTGCAGAGTCTTTAGCTTTGGTGCAATACACCACAGGCAGTCAAAGTTTCACCTTATGTTTTCCCTTATTGTCCTTTCTTCTTATGTTCCATCTGTGAGTGTGATTATCTGGATTTGATATATTGTGCCAAAGTAAAGGACTCTGGGGCACTGAAAAGTGGTGGAACACCTTAGTGGAGGAGAATCTAAATGGTAGGGTTAGTATGTTATGTAGAAAACTGAAAAATGTTACACGTATGACAACTACTGTATTTTACTGTTGACTATAGCCATTAATACCCCCAGTAAAGGGGTGGGAGAGAAGGGAAGAAAAAGAAAAAAACTGAAATAAATAAGATCAAAGGAAATAACATCACCATTAATAATGGCTACATCATATTCCATTGTGTATATATACACCACAAATCTTAGCCACGCATCTGTCATTAGACATCTGGGCTGTGTCCAAGTTTGGACTATTACAAATTGTGCTGTTATGACCATAGGTGAACATAGGTCTATTCAGGAAGGTGCCTTTTTTTTCCCCCTTTGAGTATGTCCTCAGGAGAGGAACAGCCATATTATAGAATGGTAGCATTTTACTAAATCTAGACTGTTTTTCCCCACCTGTTGAATCAATTTACCTTAATTGTTTGTTTCCCTTTTTTTAATCCAAAGGGCCCATAACTTTACTAGTTTTTGCTTAATCTGACATCTGATATGCAGATGGACCCAAGATATTGTCTGGGGAGACGATGTCATGGCTAGACAAAGGGCTATAAAGCTGGATCAGGGAAGAGAGTAACTCCCAAATATGGGAAAAGTGCATAAATACTGTTGACTATAAATCCCACAGATTTGATCTGGGCCCATATTCATCATAGGATCCTATGTAACCTCTGCATCCCTGTAGGTCCGAGTTCGTATACTCTGGAAGAGGCCCATGACTTTATGTTGAGGGTTTCTTGTACTGTGTATTACATTTTCTACATTAATTTCATTGTACTTATTTTTGCATTTGTTTGCATTTCTTTTGTTGTCAAGTACAGAAAGTCCTGGCTGAAAACAATGTCATGAAGATCATTCCCTGTTCTTTACAATTTTAGTTCTTATGTTCTAACTTTAACCCTTTTTTGTTGCATTAATGAAAAATACAAATTTAATTCAGTTTCATTGGACCTAACTTCTGGAATTTCTTTCTTTCTTTCTTTCTTTCTTTCTTTCTTTCTTTCTTTCTTTCTTTCTTTCTTTCTCCTTTCCTCCTCCTTCTCCTTCGCCTCCTCCTCCTCCTTTTATTTTTCTTCTTCTTCTTCTCCTCCTCCTCTTCCTCCTCTTCCTCTGCCTCCTCTTCCACCTCCTCCTCCACCACCTCCTCCTCCACCTCTTCCTCCCCTTCCTCCTCCTCCTAGTCCCCTTCCTCCTCCTCCTAGTCCTCCTCCTCCTCCTCCTAGTCCTCCTCCTCCTCCTCCTCCTCCTCCTCCTCCTCCTCCTCCTCCTCCTCTTCTTCTTCTTCTTCTTCTTCTTCTTCTTCTTCTTCTTCTTCTTCTCTGTCTCTCTCTCTCTCTCTCTCTCTCTCAGCACTGCCCAAAGCAGTAAGTTTGAAGAAACACAAAGTACTGCAATTTGTTCACAATCATTCCTGTGGACACAAATTAAAGTAACAAGAAATTATCTTGGGTCAATTACACATCTAAAAGTTCTACTGAGAAATTCTATTAAAAAGGAAAAGACTTATTTATTTTATTTTTTTTCATGTTGTCAAGAACTTTATTAAAATCAAATTTGGCACTGATATTCTGATACTTTAATTGGTGTTTAAAATTCTGTAAGACATTTTATCTGTAATCACAAGTACTTTACAAGAGCAAGTACATTAGGATATTCTTTTAAAAGTAAACAAGAAGAGAAAAATAAGTAATACTTTGGAAATTAAAATAAAAGTCAAAGCAGTCTTTCTTTTTCTAACAGGATTATCATTGGGGCTCTGTGGTCTTTTATTTCTTATATTAATTTGCAAAAATAAATTTTCATTCTTTTTTTATTTAAGGAAGTGCCGGGATAGCCTGAGGGTACTTCTTCCCGAGCCGGTGCTCTCTGGGTTGGAGAGAACTCAACTGGAGCTGATCTAGGCTGCTGTGTGGGAGAGGGATCAGGAACGCGTGCTGCACCAACTTCCGCAGGAGATACACTCTGGAACTCTCGGAGCCGGAAAGCAATTTCCAAGTGTCTTTAATCAGAAGAGCAGCTGTTTTTATACTCTCCAAGTAGGGTGGAAACAGGATGTGATATAGAGAGGGTGGAGAGAAAAGTGACTGGTGAAAATCAGAGTGTGACAAGGAGGGGGCGGAACAGGCGAGAATCCTATAACTGAACCACCAATGCCCTGGAGTGCTTTATGTAAAAGTGATTTATGTAAATAGACCAAACCTTTGGATCAGTAAATCCCTATATAGGCATATGGATAAGAAGAAGCCAGGGGGAGATGGCAACTACCCAACATCTCCCCCTTTCTTTTTAACTTTTTGCCATAGTATCAGGAGTGTGGGGCACTTTGTGAGGCAGGGAGACTGATAAGAGGCACACCTTTTTTGGGGTTCTACTGTCCCTCCTTGCTCAACCTCTCCGTGGAGAGAGAGACTAACAGGATTGACACACCCCTCAGGCTCAAGCCCTTCCAAGCTCAACCATATCCTCACAATTCCCCAACATCTTCCTCTTACTTAATGGCCATATATAACTGGGTCAATGTCTGTAAAAGGCTTCATCTCTGTCAGGGGAATAGCAGTGTAGGGGTGAACGGAAACCTGTTGGGAAGAAAGCAGAATGATAGTGTGTAAGTGTCTTTAAAAAGAACTAGCACAAGACGGAGGGATAAGTAAGAGTAGCAAGAGACAGAGTGAGCCTGATGGGTGGAGGAGTGGGGGCCTGATAAGCCGAGGGGCTAGAGGGGTGATCTGGCATTGCAAAATCCCGAGTCAGCCTGCTACAGTCATTCTTCAAGAAGTCCAGGAGTATAAAAGGAGTGTCCAGCAAGTTCTATAGAAGCATCAGTCCAATGTCAACGGCCAGGAAATAAATGCCACACGTCTATCTTGATGGAGGAGGACGGCCACCGGAACTTTTCTTCTCTGTAGAGAGTGACCTGGAACCGCCAAAACATGATGGGCGAAACAGAAGCAGGAAGAGCAGACACCGATGGTTGAGAGAAAGGCAGTAGGAAAGTCTTGTCCTTCGGAGTCTGTGAATCAGGTTCTCCAGATCGTGTCAGGTCACATCATAGGTTTCTGGGGATGGCTGTAATTGTGGGTGATGTCAGAGGTCAGGGGTCCAAGATGGATTTCTGGGGATTCTATATGAGCAGATGCTTCTTTATGCGAAGGCTTGTCATAGCTGTAGTCAATTACTTATGAAAAAACTTTGTAACAAATTAGAAGTTTACTACAATTGATAACTCAATGATTATAACTGGTTTAGGTATCTTTATAATTTTGTGTAAAGGTCATCTTACGTGACCTCATGTAGCAGTCTTTATATAGCAAAGTTTTCATACCGAGTTTAAGTTACATATATTGATTCTTGACTATTTTTACATTGGGTTTTTAAGCAAACTCAGGTTACTAGAGTTAACACATTTTAGTGACAATTTTTTTTTTTTGTACATTTACAATATCAGATTGATGCCAAATTTGTTGTGGATTAATTTCCACAAGATAGCTTACAGGACATTTTTGGGGGCCCTCCAAAAATGTCCTGTATAGAGAATTTGTATTTTAACTTAGGAGATGATGAATTGTCACATTGAATATTTAGAGTTTTACCTTAAACACTCAGTTACTTAAATGAATTGATTTTACCTCTTCTCGTAAAAATGTAACTTCGAAGTTACGATTTAACTGTCAAGTTAATGTTTACCAAACTTGAAACACGCATATTAAATATATAGTTTATAACACACAGGAGGAGAAAAACTTGTAAATAGATATATCATTTCAAATGTGAATTTAGAACTACTGTCATAGTTGAACCATCTTTACTCACACAGTTTAAGACTAAACATTTCATATTGATATCAAGACTTAAAAAAGAAATCAAAAGGGGGAATGAACAATTTTTGGACTGTTTCTGGACGTCTCCAGAAACCATGGCTGCGTCCAGCCGTTTGATATAAAGTCAGTTAACTTTCAGAGTACTCTGAGCACAATGGGTCATACAAAAATTTTGGTCACTCAACTCACTCAATTTTTTTTTTTTTCACTCACTCACTCACAAAACACAACTGGCCAGTCATAGCATAAGACATTCATTCGGGGGGGGGGGGGAGAGTTCTGTGAATCAGATTTTTTTTTTTTTTGATTCTGCCATGCTGTATTATGGATCCTGGGGTGCATCCTGTAGCCAGTCCTCTTGCAGCCAGTCTTCTTGCAGTGTTTCTTGTTCTTCAGGGATATCAGCACCATCATGTGGGTATTGCCGGACATGGCAGGCAGGAACCCAAACAGGCTTGGAGTAATTTTGTGGAAAAATACATGCGAAACCCCTCCCCATAGTCAACAGGGGGTCAGGTCCTTTCCAAATTTTATCAAGTGGGTCTTTCCATTTGACTTTAATAGCTGGGAGGGTGGGTGGTGTTTGCCAATGAAGAATTATAGGAGGTTGGTCGGAGTTTTTGTAAATATTAAAGAGATTTAATGTAGTTAAAGCTTTTGCCAGCTGGATATTAGGGGGGTACATTTCCCCTTTTTCTTTATTTAATTGAGCCTTAAGAGTTTGATGGGCCCTCTCAACAATGCCTTGTCCCTGTGGATTATACGGAATGCCTGTAGTATGAGTAATGTTCCAGAGGGAACAAAAATATTTAAATTGTTTGCTGGTAAAAGCAGGTCCATTATCCGTTTTAAGTTGAAGAGGTAAGCCCATTACAGCAAAACAGGAGAGCATATGGCTTATAAGCTTTTTTGAGTTTTCTCCAGTCTGAGCTGTAGCCCACATAAACTTAGAGAAGGTATCAATTGAGACGAACACATATTTTTGTTTGCCAAAGTTAGGTATGTGGGTAACATCAATTTGCCAAAGAGCGTTGGCTTTTAAACCTCGAGGATTAACCCCCAGAGTCTGAATAGCAGGTGTTTTGATTAGACCTGCACAGGAGGAACATGTAGCAAGAATACGTTTTAACTGTGGCAGAGGAATATCAGGAAATCGAGCTCGAAGACCTTTAAGATTAACATGGGTTAGGGAATGAAAGTCAGCAGGATTAGAGACAGAGGCTAGGAGAATTCCTGTGGAGGCAAGGCGGTCAGCTGCAGCATTCCCTTCGGACAGGGGACCAGGAAGAGGGCTGTGGGAACGTAGGTGCTGAACATACAGTGGATGGGTTCGAGAACAGAGCATAGAGGCAATTTGAATTAAAAGAGGAGAAAGTGGGTTGTCATCAATTCTTACATAAGATCGAGCAAGCCATGGAAGTAAGTTAACAGTATACACACTGTCAGAAAAAAGGTTGAAGGATTCTGGTACAGCTTTTAATGCAAGGAAAACAGCATAAAGTTCTTTGTACTGAGGGGAATTATCAGGAAGTTCAGTAAAGAGAGGTTTGGGGTATTGCTGGTCTGGATAATATATAAGGGCAGCAGCTCCCTTTTTTCCACCATCAGTGAACACTGTAGGAGCAGAGGGGATGGGATCTCGAGAGAAAAGTTTAGGTACTAGTAGAGGCAACAGAGGTAAAGAAGCTATCAAATTATTAGAGGGAAAATGATTATCTAATTGTCCTGGAAAACCCATTAAACTTATGGCAAAACGAGAATGGTGGCGTATGAGCCATTCTGTATCAGTGAGAGAAAAGGGAAGAATGATTGAATCTGGTTCCCTTCCTAAGACCTGAACCGATCTGTTTCTTCCTTGGCGAACCATAAATGCTAAGGCATCAATCTCGGTAAGGAGTCTTGGAGCTCCGCCTACTGGCGTATGAAGCCATTCGAGAACGCCATGTTTCTGCCACAATGCCCCCACTACCGTGGGGGTGGAGTTAAAGATTAGAAGATTTACTGGAGAGGAGGGGGAGAATCGAACGAGGTGCATGTCCTGGAGAGCCTGGTTAACTTTTTCCAGAGTCAAGGATGCTTCGGGGGTTAACATACGCTTTGAGGAGGGCTGTTTGTTTCCTTTTAACAGATCGAACAGTGGTTGCAGGCAGCTCGTAGGCAGATAAAGATACTGCCTAAGCCAATTCAAATTTCCAAGAAAACTTTGTAAAGAAGCAAGAGTGAGATTAGAAGGAAAAGTAACACAAGGTTTTAAAGGACGAATCTGCGTTAGGGAAATCTCTGAGCCTAAGAAAGATATTGGAGGGATTAGCTGTATCTTCTCAGGAGCTACATTAAGTCCACTTCTCTTTAAGGCAGGGATTAGAAAATCACGTAGGGCGGAGAGATCTGTATCTAATTCTCCCCATATTAACACGTCATCCATATAATGAAAAACCTTAAGGCCCTTATGAATATATGGAAAAAGGGCAGATTTAACAACCTCTTGACAAATAGTAGGACTATTAGCCATGCCCTGGGGCAGTACCACCCATTCAAATCTATCGGCAGGGCTGGCATTATTAATAGAAGGAACAGAGAAAGCAAAACGTTTACAATCTTGTGGGTGTAGGGGAATAGAGAAAAAACAATCCTGTATATCAATAGCTATGATTGGAATTCCTGTGGGAATTGCGGAAGCAAGAGGCAAACCCCTTTGGGGGGAGCCCCAAACCTGCATGGTTTTATTAACTGCACGAATATCTTGGAGGAGGCGCCATTTTCCTGAGCGCTTTTTAATTACAAAGACTGGAGTATTCCATGGGCTCCGAGAATGACGAATGTGTCCCAACGATAACTGCTCTTGGACGAGTTTTTTAAAAATTTCTAGCTTCTCCCTAGGCAAAGGCCACTGTTCCACCCAGACAGGCTCATTAGAAAGCCAATCTAAGCGGGGAGTTCTGTTACGAACAGTGGCAGTTAGTATTGGGGGTGCTGGTTGGGTCTAGCAGTCTCACAGGAGTGAGTGTGGTGTCCTGCAGAGGTGTCTGAGGATATCACTACATCTAAAGATTGCAGCAAGTCTCTTCCCAATAAATTGGTGCTTATATCAGCTATTAAAGGCTGAAAGCGTCCGGTAGTCCCTTCTGGATCTTCCCACACAAGGGAATCTCGTGTGCGGAATGCCTGAGTCAATCCTCCAACACCATGTAAGCGTGGTCCTGGGAGGAGTTCCCAACTCTGGGGAACCTCTGCTTGTCTTAATATTGTCTTATCTGCTCCCGTGTCAATCAAACACTTAAAAGGAATATTACCAATCTTTACTGTCATAGTTGGGTGACCCCTTTCTAAAACAGGGGTGGTCCATAAAATCTCAGGCTCTGAATTCGAGCTGTTCTCTTGCTCCAGCCGGTTATTTCTACGCTGGAAGTTCCCACATACCACGGGTTCCTCCTTCTGCTCACCCTCTGTTATTGTTACTTGGCGTGGTGGGTATAGCGACGGATTGGGTCCCAAGCTGGGCTTCTGTTTGTGGAAGAAGGGCACAGCACCAAGCGGGCGACCTGCTTCCTTCCCTCTTGGGGGCGGGGCTAAGGGAAGCCCCATACCTAGTTTAAATCCCTGTTTACATTTGGCAGAGGCGTGCCGTTCCTATGGAACCTTGACCAACAATCTCTCCTCCAGTGAAATCCTTTCTGGCATCTGGGACAAGGCATTCGTGGTCTCTGATTCCCTGTCTGGAGGCGGGGTTGCCCTGATTGGAGGCGGGGTTGCCCTGACTGGAGGTGGGGTCGCCCTGACTGGAGGCGGGGTCGCGGTCTATTTTCTGGACATTGGTTACGCCAATGCCCTTGGCGACTGCACTGAAAGCAAGCTCCTCTTTGCTTATGTAAGGTAGCTGCATAGGCCTGTAACATAGGTCCTTGAATAGAGCTTGATCTGAGATCCTGTGTAGCTATAATCCAAGTATCTGGATGTTCATTTTTAAGAGTGATACAGGCCTGTCGAAAATGCGGAAGCATTCCATCCCAGACTATGGATCGCAGTAGGAGAAAACGAGCGTCAGGATTATAAATCTTCCTTTCCAAACTCGACTGGACCCTGGCAATGAATTTAGCGAGGGATTCATCAGGTTCTTGTTGCAGGGAGAGAATGGGGGCTGAGGCTGCTCCCATGGGTGGTGTTAATCGCTCCCATGCTTTTAATGCACACAGGCGTACTTGATCAAAATACCCCGCTGGAAACTTGGCTTCCGCCTGTTGAATCCCTGTTTCTAATTGGCCTGTTCCAAACAATGCATCAAAATTACCCTCTGGCTGATTTTGAATATTTTTCCGCGATTGTTGTAAACATTCATCGCGAAAGAATGCCTCCCATTGCAGGAAGAGGGGGCCTGGGAGCGTAGCACGAGTCACATCTCTCCAATCTTGAGGGGTATTAAGGTTCTGAAGCAGGCCTTGTAAAATGGACCTGGTCCATGGGGCATGAACACCGTCATCTTTGATAGCCTGGCGTAGTTCCTTCAGGTCTGTGGCGGAATATGGATACCAGGCCTGAGGTTTTTGTCTATTGGGGGCAACATTGACCGGAAATGTGTGGACTTCCTCTGATAAGTGTGTAGCGGTAGGAGGAGTCACTGAAGTGGAAGCTTCTGGACAAGTGGCCGAAGAAGTGGTTTTGGAGGCTACAGGAGAATTCGGACATGTGTCTATCAAAACAGGGTGGGGTGAAGAAGCAGCCGTGGAGGCAGCAGGAGGTTCCGGACACGTTTCTGCCAAAATGGGGGTGGCCGAAGAAGTGGCTGTGGAGTCCAAAGGAGAATTCGGACACGTGTCTGCCAAAATAGGGGCCTCAGGGCAAGATGCCAAAATAGGGGCCTCAGGGCAAGATGCAGAGGAATTAGGGTGGGTCAAGATCACGACAGGCCTTTGCTTCTTCTTGTTTTTAAGGTGCTGGTTAAGTTCTATGATTACTTCCTTTATCTCTTGGACCTCAGCCTCTAGTTTCTTAAGCCTTTTGAGAGGTTGCCCTATATATCCCTTAAAAGCTGCTATGATGATCAACAGGATATAAGGTGAAGCCCCGAGAAAAATGTCCCAGATATATAAAAATTGTATACTGGAAAAAGAATGCAGGATTTGGAAAAGATTTTCCATGGTGGAAAGATCTCCGGAAAACAATAAAAAAGAAAAAAAATCACAGTGCCTTAACACAATATTGCAGATACCCAAAAGGTGTGTACTTATCTAAGATGTCTTCTTGTAAATCTGCTGCTTACGGGTCCCTGTTCCGGGCACCAGATGCCGGGATAGCCTGAGGGTACTTCTTCCCAAGCCGGTGCTCTCTGGGTTGGAGAGAACTCAACTGGAGCTGATCTAGGCTGCTGTGTGGGAGAGGGATCAGGAACGCGTGCTGCACCAACTTCCGCAGGAGATACACTCTGGAACTCTCGGAGCCGGAAAGCAATTTCCAAGTGTCTTTAATCAGAAGAGCAGCTGTTTTTATACTCTCCAAGTAGGGTGGAAACAGGATGTGATATAGAGAGGGTGGAGAGAAAAGTGACTGGTGAAAATCAGAGTGTGACAAGGAGGGGGCGGAACAGGCGAGAATCCTATAACTGAACCACCAATGCCCTGGAGTGCTTTATGTAAAAGTGATTTATGTAAATAGACCAAACCTTTGGATCAGTAAATCCCTATATAGGCATATGGATAAGAAGAAGCCAGGGGGAGATGGCAACTACCCAACATCTCCCCCTTTCTTTTTAACTTTTTGCCATAGTATCAGGAGTGTGGGGCACTTTGTGAGGCAGGGAGACTGATAAGAGGCACACCTTTTTTGGGGTTCTACTGTCCCTCCTTGCTCAACCTCTCCGTGGAGAGAGAGACTAACAGGATTGACACACCCCTCAGGCTCAAGCCCTTCCAAGCTCAACCATATCCTCACAATTCCCCAACATCTTCCTCTTACTTAATGGCCATATATAACTGGGTCAATGTCTGTAAAAGGCTTCATCTCTGTCAGGGGAATAGCAGTGTAGGGGTGAACGGAAACCTGTTGGGAAGAAAGCAGAATGATAGTGTGTAAGTGTCTTTAAAAAGAACTAGCACAAGACGGAGGGATAAGTAAGAGTAGCAAGAGACAGAGTGAGCCTGATGGGTGGAGGAGTGGGGGCCTGATAAGCCGAGGGGCTAGAGGGGTGATCTGGCATTGCAAAATCCCGAGTCAGCCTGCTACAGTCATTCTTCAAGAAGTCCAGGAGTATAAAAGGAGTGTCCAGCAAGTTCTATAGAAGCATCAGTCCAATGTCAACGGCCAGGAAATAAATGCCACACGTCTATCTTGATGGAGGAGGACGGCCACCGGAACTTTTCTTCTCTGTAGAGAGTGACCTGGAACCGCCAAAACATGATGGGCGAAACAGAAGCAGGAAGAGCAGACACCGATGGTTGAGAGAAAGGCAGTAGGAAAGTCTTGTCCTTCGGAGTCTGTGAATCAGGTTCTCCAGATCGTGTCAGGTCACATCATAGGTTTCTGGGGATGGCTGTAATTGTGGGTGATGTCAGAGGTCAGGGGTCCAAGATGGATTTCTGGGGATTCTATATGAGCAGATGCTTCTTTATGCGAAGGCTTGTCATAGCTGTAGTCAATTACTTATGAAAAAACTTTGTAACAAATTAGAAGTTTACTACAATTGATAACTCAATGATTATAACTGGTTTAGGTATCTTTATAATTTTGTGTAAAGGTCATCTTACGTGACCTCATGTAGCAGTCTTTATATAGCAAAGTTTTCATACCGAGTTTAAGTTACATATATTGATTCTTGACTATTTTTACATTGGGTTTTTAAGCAAACTCAGGTTACTAGAGTTAACACATTTTAGTGACAATTTTTTTTTTTTGTACATTTACAATATCAGATTGATGCCAAATTTGTTGTGGATTAATTTCCACAAGATAGCTTACAGGACATTTTTGGGGGCCCTCCAAAAATGTCCTGTATAGAGAATTTGTATTTTAACTTAGGAGATGATGAATTGTCACATTGAATATTTAGAGTTTTACCTTAAACACTCAGTTACTTAAATGAATTGATTTTACCTCTTCTCGTAAAAATGTAACTTCGAAGTTACGATTTAACTGTCAAGTTAATGTTTACCAAACTTGAAACACGCATATTAAATATATAGTTTATAACACACAGGAGGAGAAAAACTTGTAAATAGATATATCATTTCAAATGTGAATTTAGAACTACTGTCATAGTTGAACCATCTTTACTCACACAGTTTAAGACTAAACATTTCATATTGATATCAAGACTTAAAAAAGAAATCAAAAGGGGGAATGAACAATTTTTGGACTGTTTCTGGACGTCTCCAGAAACCATGGCTGCGTCCAGCCGTTTGATATAAAGTCAGTTAACTTTCAGAGTACTCTGAGCACAATGGGTCATACAAAAATTTTGGTCACTCAACTCACTCAATTTTTTTTTTTTTCACTCACTCACTCACAAAACACAACTGGCCAGTCATAGCATAAGACATTCATTCGGGGGGGGGGGGGAGAGTTCTGTGAATCAGATTTTTTTTTTTTTTGATTCTGCCATGCTGTATTATGGATCCTGGGGTGCATCCTGTAGCCAGTCCTCTTGCAGCCAGTCTTCTTGCAGTGTTTCTTGTTCTTCAGGGATATCAGCACCATCATGTGGGTATTGCCGGACATGGCAGGCAGGAACCCAAACAGGCTTGGAGTAATTTTGTGGAAAAATACATGCGAAACCCCTCCCCATAGTCAACAGGGGGTCAGGTCCTTTCCAAATTTTATCAAGTGGGTCTTTCCATTTGACTTTAATAGCTGGGAGGGTGGGTGGTGTTTGCCAATGAAGAATTATAGGAGGTTGGTCGGAGTTTTTGTAAATATTAAAGAGATTTAATGTAGTTAAAGCTTTTGCCAGCTGGATATTAGGGGGGTACATTTCCCCTTTTTCTTTATTTAATTGAGCCTTAAGAGTTTGATGGGCCCTCTCAACAATGCCTTGTCCCTGTGGATTATACGGAATGCCTGTAGTATGAGTAATGTTCCAGAGGGAACAAAAATATTTAAATTGTTTGCTGGTAAAAGCAGGTCCATTATCCGTTTTAAGTTGAAGAGGTAAGCCCATTACAGCAAAACAGGAGAGCATATGGCTTATAAGCTTTTTTGAGTTTTCTCCAGTCTGAGCTGTAGCCCACATAAACTTAGAGAAGGTATCAATTGAGACGAACACATATTTTTGTTTGCCAAAGTTAGGTATGTGGGTAACATCAATTTGCCAAAGAGCGTTGGCTTTTAAACCTCGAGGATTAACCCCCAGAGTCTGAATAGCAGGTGTTTTGATTAGACCTGCACAGGAGGAACATGTAGCAAGAATACGTTTTAACTGTGGCAGAGGAATATCAGGAAATCGAGCTCGAAGACCTTTAAGATTAACATGGGTTAGGGAATGAAAGTCAGCAGGATTAGAGACAGAGGCTAGGAGAATTCCTGTGGAGGCAAGGCGGTCAGCTGCAGCATTCCCTTCGGACAGGGGACCAGGAAGAGGGCTGTGGGAACGTAGGTGCTGAACATACAGTGGATGGGTTCGAGAACAGAGCATAGAGGCAATTTGAATTAAAAGAGGAGAAAGTGGGTTGTCATCAATTCTTACATAAGATCGAGCAAGCCATGGAAGTAAGTTAACAGTATACACACTGTCAGAAAAAAGGTTGAAGGATTCTGGTACAGCTTTTAATGCAAGGAAAACAGCATAAAGTTCTTTGTACTGAGGGGAATTATCAGGAAGTTCAGTAAAGAGAGGTTTGGGGTATTGCTGGTCTGGATAATATATAAGGGCAGCAGCTCCCTTTTTTCCACCATCAGTGAACACTGTAGGAGCAGAGGGGATGGGATCTCGAGAGAAAAGTTTAGGTACTAGTAGAGGCAACAGAGGTAAAGAAGCTATCAAATTATTAGAGGGAAAATGATTATCTAATTGTCCTGGAAAACCCATTAAACTTATGGCAAAACGAGAATGGTGGCGTATGAGCCATTCTGTATCAGTGAGAGAAAAGGGAAGAATGATTGAATCTGGTTCCCTTCCTAAGACCTGAACCGATCTGTTTCTTCCTTGGCGAACCATAAATGCTAAGGCATCAATCTCGGTAAGGAGTCTTGGAGCTCCGCCTACTGGCGTATGAAGCCATTCGAGAACGCCATGTTTCTGCCACAATGCCCCCACTACCGTGGGGGTGGAGTTAAAGATTAGAAGATTTACTGGAGAGGAGGGGGAGAATCGAACGAGGTGCATGTCCTGGAGAGCCTGGTTAACTTTTTCCAGAGTCAAGGATGCTTCGGGGGTTAACATACGCTTTGAGGAGGGCTGTTTGTTTCCTTTTAACAGATCGAACAGTGGTTGCAGGCAGCTCGTAGGCAGATAAAGATACTGCCTAAGCCAATTCAAATTTCCAAGAAAACTTTGTAAAGAAGCAAGAGTGAGATTAGAAGGAAAAGTAACACAAGGTTTTAAAGGACGAATCTGCGTTAGGGAAATCTCTGAGCCTAAGAAAGATATTGGAGGGATTAGCTGTATCTTCTCAGGAGCTACATTAAGTCCACTTCTCTTTAAGGCAGGGATTAGAAAATCACGTAGGGCGGAGAGATCTGTATCTAATTCTCCCCATATTAACACGTCATCCATATAATGAAAAACCTTAAGGCCCTTATGAATATATGGAAAAAGGGCAGATTTAACAACCTCTTGACAAATAGTAGGACTATTAGCCATGCCCTGGGGCAGTACCACCCATTCAAATCTATCGGCAGGGCTGGCATTATTAATAGAAGGAACAGAGAAAGCAAAACGTTTACAATCTTGTGGGTGTAGGGGAATAGAGAAAAAACAATCCTGTATATCAATAGCTATGATTGGAATTCCTGTGGGAATTGCGGAAGCAAGAGGCAAACCCCTTTGGGGGGAGCCCCAAACCTGCATGGTTTTATTAACTGCACGAATATCTTGGAGGAGGCGCCATTTTCCTGAGCGCTTTTTAATTACAAAGACTGGAGTATTCCATGGGCTCCGAGAATGACGAATGTGTCCCAACGATAACTGCTCTTGGACGAGTTTTTTAAAAATTTCTAGCTTCTCCCTAGGCAAAGGCCACTGTTCCACCCAGACAGGCTCATTAGAAAGCCAATCTAAGCGGGGAGTTCTGTTACGAACAGTGGCAGTTAGTATTGGGGGTGCTGGTTGGGTCTAGCAGTCTCACAGGAGTGAGTGTGGTGTCCTGCAGAGGTGTCTGAGGATATCACTACATCTAAAGATTGCAGCAAGTCTCTTCCCAATAAATTGGTGCTTATATCAGCTATTAAAGGCTGAAAGCGTCCGGTAGTCCCTTCTGGATCTTCCCACACAAGGGAATCTCGTGTGCGGAATGCCTGAGTCAATCCTCCAACACCATGTAAGCGTGGTCCTGGGAGGAGTTCCCAACTCTGGGGAACCTCTGCTTGTCTTAATATTGTCTTATCTGCTCCCGTGTCAATCAAACACTTAAAAGGAATATTACCAATCTTTACTGTCATAGTTGGGTGACCCCTTTCTAAAACAGGGGTGGTCCATAAAATCTCAGGCTCTGAATTCGAGCTGTTCTCTTGCTCCAGCCGGTTATTTCTACGCTGGAAGTTCCCACATACCACGGGTTCCTCCTTCTGCTCACCCTCTGTTATTGTTACTTGGCGTGGTGGGTATAGCGACGGATTGGGTCCCAAGCTGGGCTTCTGTTTGTGGAAGAAGGGCACAGCACCAAGCGGGCGACCTGCTTCCTTCCCTCTTGGGGGCGGGGCTAAGGGAAGCCCCATACCTAGTTTAAATCCCTGTTTACATTTGGCAGAGGCGTGCCGTTCCTATGGAACCTTGACCAACAATCTCTCCTCCAGTGAAATCCTTTCTGGCATCTGGGACAAGGCATTCGTGGTCTCTGATTCCCTGTCTGGAGGCGGGGTTGCCCTGATTGGAGGCGGGGTTGCCCTGACTGGAGGTGGGGTCGCCCTGACTGGAGGCGGGGTCGCGGTCTATTTTCTGGACATTGGTTACGCCAATGCCCTTGGCGACTGCACTGAAAGCAAGCTCCTCTTTGCTTATGTAAGGTAGCTGCATAGGCCTGTAACATAGGTCCTTGAATAGAGCTTGATCTGAGATCCTGTGTAGCTATAATCCAAGTATCTGGATGTTCATTTTTAAGAGTGATACAGGCCTGTCGAAAATGCGGAAGCATTCCATCCCAGACTATGGATCGCAGTAGGAGAAAACGAGCGTCAGGATTATAAATCTTCCTTTCCAAACTCGACTGGACCCTGGCAATGAATTTAGCGAGGGATTCATCAGGTTCTTGTTGCAGGGAGAGAATGGGGGCTGAGGCTGCTCCCATGGGTGGTGTTAATCGCTCCCATGCTTTTAATGCACACAGGCGTACTTGATCAAAATACCCCGCTGGAAACTTGGCTTCCGCCTGTTGAATCCCTGTTTCTAATTGGCCTGTTCCAAACAATGCATCAAAATTACCCTCTGGCTGATTTTGAATATTTTTCCGCGATTGTTGTAAACATTCATCGCGAAAGAATGCCTCCCATTGCAGGAAGAGGGGGCCTGGGAGCGTAGCACGAGTCACATCTCTCCAATCTTGAGGGGTATTAAGGTTCTGAAGCAGGCCTTGTAAAATGGACCTGGTCCATGGGGCATGAACACCGTCATCTTTGATAGCCTGGCGTAGTTCCTTCAGGTCTGTGGCGGAATATGGATACCAGGCCTGAGGTTTTTGTCTATTGGGGGCAACATTGACCGGAAATGTGTGGACTTCCTCTGATAAGTGTGTAGCGGTAGGAGGAGTCACTGAAGTGGAAGCTTCTGGACAAGTGGCCGAAGAAGTGGTTTTGGAGGCTACAGGAGAATTCGGACATGTGTCTATCAAAACAGGGTGGGGTGAAGAAGCAGCCGTGGAGGCAGCAGGAGGTTCCGGACACGTTTCTGCCAAAATGGGGGTGGCCGAAGAAGTGGCTGTGGAGTCCAAAGGAGAATTCGGACACGTGTCTGCCAAAATAGGGGCCTCAGGGCAAGATGCCAAAATAGGGGCCTCAGGGCAAGATGCAGAGGAATTAGGGTGGGTCAAGATCACGACAGGCCTTTGCTTCTTCTTGTTTTTAAGGTGCTGGTTAAGTTCTATGATTACTTCCTTTATCTCTTGGACCTCAGCCTCTAGTTTCTTAAGCCTTTTGAGAGGTTGCCCTATATATCCCTTAAAAGCTGCTATGATGATCAACAGGATATAAGGTGAAGCCCCGAGAAAAATGTCCCAGATATATAAAAATTGTATACTGGAAAAAGAATGCAGGATTTGGAAAAGATTTTCCATGGTGGAAAGATCTCCGGAAAACAATAAAAAAGAAAAAAAATCACAGTGCCTTAACACAATATTGCAGATACCCAAAAGGTGTGTACTTATCTAAGATGTCTTCTTGTAAATCTGCTGCTTACGGGTCCCTGTTCCGGGCACCAGATGCCGGGATAGCCTGAGGGTACTTCTTCCCAAGCCGGTGCTCTCTGGGTTGGAGAGAACTCAACTGGAGCTGATCTAGGCTGCTGTGTGGGAGAGGGATCAGGAACGCGTGCTGCACCAACTTCCGCAGGAGATACACTCTGGAACTCTCGGAGCCGGAAAGCAATTTCCAAGTGTCTTTAATCAGAAGAGCAGCTGTTTTTATACTCTCCAAGTAGGGTGGAAACAGGATGTGATATAGAGAGGGTGGAGAGAAAAGTGACTGGTGAAAATCAGAGTGTGACAAGGAGGGGGCGGAACAGGCGAGAATCCTATAACTGAACCACCAATGCCCTGGAGTGCTTTATGTAAAAGTGATTTATGTAAATAGACCAAACCTTTGGATCAGTAAATCCCTATATAGGCATATGGATAAGAAGAAGCCAGGGGGAGATGGCAACTACCCAACAAGGAAGGATTAATTAACAAAACCATAGGGAAGTAGGGTGCAACTCCACACAATACCCACCACCCAATCTCCATATCCCATCCCCTCCCCTGATAGCTTTCCCACTCTCTATCCCTCTGGGAGCATGGACCCAGGCTCATTGTGGGTTGTAGAAGGTGGAAGGTATGGCTTCTGTAATTGCTTCCCCGCTGAACACGGGCGTTGACTGGTCGGTCCATACTCCCAGTCTGCCTCTCTCTTTCCCAAGTAGGGTGGGTCTCTGAGGAAGTGGCTCTCCAGGACACATTGGTGAGGTCTTCAGTCCAGGGAAGCCTGGCCGGCATCCTGATGACATCTGGAACCTGGTGACTGAAAAGAGAGTTAGTATATAGGCTTTGTAATTGATATGCAGACTCTCTCAAAAGCCTAGACCAAGTAGATCAGAAGCAACCAATAGCACAGCTATATACAAGATACTGGGTACTGTACAGCAAACCATAACAAAAGGACTTTTCAAAGTTAACCCAATTACCAATTAATGTGATGATAACATTAACTATCAATTGTCTTTTTGAACCCTAAGACAGCAGGAACCTCACATGTCCACTATAGAGCCTCTACTTCCCCCAGTCCTGGAACCCTTGGGTAGGGCCCACTTTCCCGTATGCCTCTCCCAATCCATATCAAATAATATTGCATCTGCCGATCACAACCTAATCAACGCAATGATTGCCACCTGAACATGCTTCACTTCAGACTGTGTCCAGAGACTTCACGTGTGGAATGACAACCCTTCAGCTTCATTACTCGGGTGAGACCTTTCCTTTCATAGTATACTCTAATTCCATCTCAGGTGGTTCACTTTCTAACAAAGTATCAAAACCTAGATATACACCAGTTTCTGTGAGAGAGAGCATATGTTCACACGTATCCATAAACTACTGCAAAATATATACCTGAAAGCAGAAGTACACTAGAGTTTGCAGTGAGTACCCCCCTAACACTTCCTCTCCACTATTCCAAGCTTTGGGTCCATGATTGCTCAACAATTTGTTTGGCTTTGTATGTTAACTCTCTTTTCAGTTACCAGCCTCCAGATGTCATCAAGACTTTTATTTTTAATACATAAATTGTCAGAAGTCGTAGTTCTTTGGATTGAGGACTTTTGCATATACTGTAAAGTAAAAAGTGTCTTTTTCAATAAATAGTGACAAAAGATATATAATTTCCCTCTCTGTAAGTGAGTTTAGGTCAGACTTAAGTGAATTTCTACACATTGGTATATGGGATACAAAAATTGATTTTTTAAAAATAATAATAACTATCTCTTATTATGGCTGTCTCCACTCTTATCTTTGAACTCTAATGGCAAGCCAATTATTTAAAACTAAAATTAGAGCTGTATCTCATAGTCCCCTTATATTACTTAAAGCAATATCTTAAATATATTATGGGAACGTACCAAGCTGCCCCAATATCAGGGCCCATCTTCCTCAGGTGTAGCATAGAATATGTTGTCTGGCCTCCCTTTTTGAGGATGGAACAAGGTCCTATGGGGGCCCACAAAGGGGTCTATTTTTTAAATATTTATTTATTTATTCCCTTTTGTTGCCCTTGTTTTTTTATTGTTGTAGTTATTGTTGTTGCTATTGATGTCATTGTTGTTGGATTGGACAGAGATAATGGAGAGAAGAGGGGAAGATAGAGAGGGGGAAAGAAAGATAGACACCTGCAGACATGCTTCACTGCTTGTGAAGCAACTCCCCTGCAGGTGTGGAGCCAGTGGCTCGAACTGGCATCCTTGAGCCAGTCTTGTGCTTTGTGACACCCATTGCACAATCACCTGACTCCCATTTCTTGTTCTCTAATATGTGATTGTATGGCTATGAGTTTCCCTCTCAGTACTGCTTTAGCTGTGTTCCAAGTATTTTGATAGCTTGTGTCTTCATTTTCATTTTTTTCCAGGAACATTTGAGTTTCTTGCTTGAGTTTCTCTCTGACCCAGTGGTTCTTAAGCAGTATATTGTTGAGTTTCCAAATTCTGTGACATTTAGTAACTTTCTGTTTCTTTTTAAATGTTAGCTTTACTCCACTGTGGTCTAAGAAGATATCTGGAATGATTTCAGTGCTCTTGAATTTGTTAATATTGTTTGTGGCCTCCTTGAGGATGTGCTTTGTGGATTTGAGAAGAATGTGTATTCCAGTTTTTTTTGTGGTGAAAAACTCTTAAAATGTCTAGGTGGTCTAGTCTGTCCATCTCTTCATTTAATTCTCTTGTTTCTTTGTTGATTCTATGCTTTGTTGATCTGTATAAGCGTGAGAGTGGGGTATTGAAGTCTCTCACTAGTATTGTGTTACTACTGATGTATTTTTTTTACTTCTTTCATTAGGTGTTTGACGTATTTAGGTGGGCCCTCATTGGGTGCACAGATGTTAATAATTGTTTACTCTTCTTGGTTGATTGATCCTCTAATCATTATGTAATAATAGTCCTTGCCTATCTTTTATTACTTTATTTAATTTAAAGTCTATTGTGTCAGAGATGAGAATGGCTGCCTGCCCTTTTTTGTGGTCCATTAGCCTGTATGATAGTTTTCCATCCTTTCACTTTAAGTCTGTGCTTGTCTTATTGGGTCAGGTGGAATTCTTGCAAGCAGCATATGGTTGGGTTGTATTTTCTGATCCATCCTCCCACTCTGTGCCTTTTAATGGGTGAGTTTAAGCCACCCTATCCAGAGAATCCCAGGTCACAAGCTGCTGCTTATTGGAGCTCACACCAGCTCCTGCTTCCAAGTCTCTATCTTGGAAGCAACTTGGCTCCACCACCAAGTTGATTTTTCAACATTGGTGCACCTTTTTTTTTTTTTTTTTTTTTTTTTTTTTTTTTTTTTTACAATTTACAATCATCTGAGTTGGATCCTCAACATAGACTATAAATCCATACTTCTTTTGATTCTGGGAACCTGCATCTTTAAATAAAACATAGTATAATGAAACTAGCCACTGGCATAACCACCACCTATCTTTCAGTGTAAACTGAGATATTTTCTCATCATGTTATAAGGAAACAATGATAAGCAAAATAACAATATTAGAAAACCTTCTCTAAATGAGTGTGATTCAGGAAGACAGATTAGAGGAGACCTCCAATCCTCCCTCTCCAAACCCATGCTTCCCCTTCCCTAGTGCTCTTAAATTCTCAAACTTAAGAGGGTTCCCCATTCAGAAAAAAATGTCTGCAAAGGTGAATAGACAGCTTTTAAAGGTCACAGTTGATATGAACTGGGAATAGCAAAATCAAAACTTATCTTCAAGACTTGTTTTTTAAATGAAAACTCATCACAAAATCAACCACTCTAAAATTCTTTGAAAATGTAGGAAACAGACTATCAATAAATGGCTCACCATTTTATACAGAAGAGTTATTTCTAGAATGAGAGAACCCAATCCAGTTGCTTTGTGTTTAGGTGAAGGAACAGGACCAATTCTCACCTCTGTAATGTGAGATCCAGTGACATGTGTTATTATCATTTATGCTCAAGGAAGTTAAGTAGTAAGCCCAGATAAGTCAGTGTGCATTCGCCATCTTTTTTTTTTCCTCATTTTCCCCTTGTTTTTGACAATTTGGTTAATTAAATCCTCAGGAAAATGTCTGAAAGGGAAAAGAACATGAGCTGTTTTCAAAAATCCTGAATGTTCAAGGGAAACTTATTCCAAGATTATGTTTGGAGATATTTTTAAAACTTAAGTTTAAAAGGAAGTCTTTATTTAAACTGTTAGGTAAGCATCCTCGGGCATAACCAGCTCACAGCAGTTTAGTTCTTTATGGAACATAACTTTACAGCTGGTGAACATTGCATTTATGTCTGCTGATATGTTTCACCCACTGGGGAGGAAAGTATAGCTGAGGGGTGTTAACTGACATTCTTAGCAACAATAAATGCAAATTCTGATTTTCTATTATCTGAATAGGTAAAATTTTAGACTGTAATTAGGGTGATTTTTAGCTGGGTGGGGCTAAAGTCACAGAGAACACATACTTCAATCTAAGAGCCATACCTGGCTTAAATAGGCCTTTGAGAAAATTAAAAATATTTACTAAAAATATTTAGAAACATGAAGTGCTAATAAAGTATTGTTTTTGGAAGAAAAATGTACATGAGTCTTCTCTTAGTTTCTCCTCCATGACTTAAGTTCCTCAGTTAACATTCTTACAAAAAATCATTTTACATCATCACTGGCCTCTTTTTCGTGCATATAGGCTCCTCTGTAAGAAGGCAATCTGGCCCTAAGCTACTAATCTTCCCACTTATTATTCCTCCCACACTTTTACTCCATGAACCTCTCATTCCTGCAGCGTATACAACTCACTACCTACCAACAACTTGTTCACTGTTTCCACATTAGAGAGTGGTCCCTGGGAAAATGTTGTCCAGCAAAGGATTGCAATTCCTTGCTGCTGCCTTTGTTTCTACATGGGGAAATATTGCTAATTTTCGCCTCTAGAATGCAAATGCAAGTGCCTTATGCCATTTATCTTCAGGGAATTGAAGTGGAAATTCCAGATAAGTAAGTGACTTTGCTTCCTCTGTCTCATTTTTTGTCATTCTTCAGCTGCATGTAAAATATTCTGAGGCTATAGAGGGAAGTATAGTTACCAGAAATGAAAAGCCTGGATCCTAAATGGTCATTTATACAAGTGAAAAATACATTTCTCACATGTAAAGTCATGAAACCTTTGAGTTGTATTGTGTAACAGCTAGTACTACTTTAGCTTTACCTTAATAGCATTACCAACTCTCATTTATCTCCCCCCTGCTAGTAAATTATCTCCTCTGTTTGGACTATGAGAGTCCATATATGGTATAAAGGAAAGCAAAATAAGTGAACATTTTTCATGAAGCATGTAGTACAGTGAACTATAAATCCTTCAAGGAAAAAATAACTCAATGTCATGTTTATATCTATGACATGACCTTCTTCCTTCACCCCTGAAACAAATTAAATTGTCCCCTCATTGGTATTCTAATCAAAATCAGGACAAATAATAAATTGTTAAATTCCAGGTATCACTTCCAGTAAAATATTATAGAGGATAAAAACCATGTCTACACATGTGGAATTAAAGTTATTTTACTTGCAAATTTATTTTCTGTATCATGAGCTTAGACATATCAGGGGCTATCTTTTTGGTCTTTGAATATGTGATTCTTGATATGATAAAGGCTTCATAAATGTTTGTGGAATTGAACTACTTTCCATTCACTATTCATTTTCAGAAAGTTTTTTTTTTTTTATGAAGTGATATTTATTTCTCCCTGCTGGTTCTTCAGTATAAACATTTATGATGCAAATAGCAGCAAAGTAAAGTTGCACTAAGTATAACTCCAGTTTGGAATATAGTTTAATATACATTATCCATCCCTCTTACTTTACTCAAACTATATTGCCATTGTCAGTATTGGAAATCACTAACTTCATCTAGGATCTGTTTTTTTTTTTCCCTGATTCACAATGATTTTGTTTTTGTTTTTTAATCACATCTCTTCATGTCATTCACAGTTATTTAAAAAGTCACTCATAGAGGGGGAAATCAATTGTATGTCTCAAAGGTTCTCAAAAGACAAACTGAATCTTTTTAATAGATAGGCTACGTATTTGATATGCGGACTCTCTCAAAAGCCTAGACCAAGTAGATTAGAAGCTTCCAATAGCACAGCTATATACAAGATACTGGGTACTGTACAGCAAACCATAACAAAGGGACTTTTCAAAGTTAACCCAATTAACAAATAATGTGATGATAATATTAACTATTGATTGTCTTTTTGAACCCTAAGACAGCAGGAACCTCACATCTTCACTATAGAGCCCCTACTTCCCCCAGTCCTGGCACCCTTGGATAGGGCTCACTTTCCCGTATGCTTCTCCCAATCCATACCAAATAATATTGCATCCGCCGATCACAACCTAACCAAAGCAACGATTGCCATCTCAACATGCTTCACCTCAGTGTGTATCCAGAGACTTCACGTGTGGAATGACAACCCTTCAGCTTCATTACTCGGGTGAGACCTTTCCTTTTATAGTACACTCTAATTTCATCTCAGGTAGTTCACTTTCTAACAAAGTCCCATAACCTAGACATACACCAGTTTCTGTGAGAGAGAGCGTATGTGCACACGTATCCATAAACTACTGCAAAATATATACCTGAAAGCAGGATTACACTAGAGTTTGCAGTGAGTACCTCCCTAACACTTCCTCTCCACTATTCCAATCTTGGGATCCATGATTGCTCAACAAATTGTTTGGCTTTGTATGTTAACTCTCTTTTCAATCACCAGGTTCCAGATGCCACCAGGATGCTGGCTAGGCTTCCCTGGATTGAAGACCACACCAATGTGTCCTGGAGCTCAGCTTCCCCAGAGACACACCTTACTAGGGAAAGAGAGAGGCAGACTGGGAGTATGGACCGACCAGTCAACGCCCATGTTCAGCGGGGAAGCAATTACAGAAGCCAGACCCTCTACCTTCTGCAACCCTCAACGACCCTGGGTCCATGCTCCCAGAGGGCTAGAGAATGGGAAGGCTATCATGGGAGAGGGTGGGTTATGGGGATTGGGTGGTGGGAATTGTGTGGAGTTGTACCCCTCCTGCCTTATGCTTTTGTTCACTAATCCTTTCTTAAATTAAAAATTAAAAAAAAAAAAAAGTCACTCATAAAAAGTGCAAACAATACTCCCTACTAGAGCTACGGAATGTACCAAAACAAAAAGCTCCTAAACACTTATAGGGTTTACACATAGACAATATGTGTTGTAGAAACTTGACAATAGGGCTAGTTAACACACAGAAGGAAACTGAGGATGGAAAGTATAGATTAGGGTCTGGACTGGGTTGGGTTTACCGGAAATGTTATTGTGGTGTCTGAGAATAATGAAGAACCTTGATTTAAATATTTTTTATTTATAGAATGGAAATAATGACAAGACTATAGGATAGTAGAGGTACAATTCCACACAATTCCCACCCCCAGAACTCCATATTCAATTCCCTCCCTTGATAGCTTTCTTACTGTTTATCCCCTTGGGAGTACGAATCCAGGATCATTGTGGAGTGCAGAAGGCTGAAGATCTGGCTTCTATAATTGCCTCCCTGCTGAACATGGACATTGGAAGGTTGATCCATACTCCCAGACTGTCTCTTTCTTTCCCTAGTGGGACAAGGGTTTGGGGAGGCAGGGCTCCAGGACACATTGGTGGGATCATCTGCCCAGGGAAGTCAGATTGACATCATGGTAGAATATGGAAACTGGTAGGTGAAAAAGAGTTAATATATAAAGCAAAACAGATTTTTGACTACTCATGAACCTAAAATCAATAATATCGCATGTTGTTAATTTTTGGAGGCTCCAGCTGGCCGGGCTAGCTTCACGGGCAGGTAACAGAGACTTGAGGACACACGGCTGGGCAGGGAACCTGTATTTCTTTATTCAGGAACAACGATTTATAAACTAAGACAAACTAATCACCAAACAGAACTCTCCTGCCTCCTTCCCCCGCAGCGGCATCAAGCACTCTCGAACTCTGCAACTCTGCAACTCTGGAACTCTCTCGGGGTTCCTTGGGGCAGGGACAAGTGGGCCTGCGAAAACTAGCAGGACTGAACCAATTTTCTTATCAGGGGGAGAGCATACAACAATTGTAGATGAATATTGGGGTCTCCATTTTGGAAATAGCCAATAGGTCTATTTTAGGTATAATCCAAAAGGCCCATAACTTTACTAGTTTTACCCTGAGCCTGATATCTAATAAGCAGGTGGACCCAGGTTATTGTCTGGGTAGATGGTGTCATAGTTGGAAAAAAGACTAGAAAATTGGATCAGGAAAGAGAGTAGCTCCCAAATAATGGGGAAGTATATAAATATTGTTAACTGTAAGCCATATAAATTTCATCTGGGGCTCATATTTAGCATAGGAGCCCATGTAATCTCTGTATCCCTGTAGGTCTGAGCTCACATTCTGTGGTCATGGCTAGGAACATACCAGGCTGCACTAATTCCAGGACCCATCTTCCTCAGGTAGTAGGTAGAGTATTTTGTCCAACCTCCCATTGAAGAATGGACCATTCCCTATACCATTGTTGATCCACATTGAGGGCAAGGTCCTATAGGGGCCCACAAATGGATCCATTATGTTGTTCTTGAAGGATATGCCCAGTTACAGTGGTGAGAGGGTTCTGTTAGAGGTCTAAGGCCAACATGTCTGTGTGGGAATCCCAAGACTTCCTCTCTAGGGCCCCAGGTGATGGAGTGACCTGGTAGTGACTAAACAGTCATTATTAAAATATGCCAATATCTTTCCCTTATTCAGCTTTTGTAGTCCTTACTTTGTCTGACAAAGTTAGCTTTGGAGTGATTGAGGGAAGTGTAATAGGAAGTAGGTGAGGAGTGTACCTAGGTCTAAGTAGAAACTGTTTCATTAGGTACTTTATGGTGTCTTTTTAGTTCTTTCTACTTGTTTGCTGCATTTATTGACTCACTGAAAGCTATTATCCACTTTTGCTTTAATGTATATGTTTTCTCCTAATTTATGAATACATATAACTATACCCTATCTCATGGGCCCTTGTAGTCTAGGTTTTGAGGTTTTGTTAAGAAGTACGCCACATGATCTGGAATTAAGGAGTTCTATGAGCTAGGAAAGGTCTCACCAGAATAAGCTGAAGTACTTAGTCCAATACTTTCTAGTTAGACCTACATACTCTCCTCACTTACCTCCTATTTCACTTCCCTCAATCACTCCAAGGCCAACCTCATCAGACAAAGTAAGGACTACAAACGCTGGATAAGGGCAAGAGACCAACATACTTTAATGGTGGCTCTTTTGCTTATTACCAGGCCACTTCATCTCCTGGGGCCCTACTCAGGGAATCCTTGGATACCCTCATAGACATGATGGTCTTAGACTTCTTTTTTAAAATATTTATTTATTTATTTATTTATTCATTCCCTTTTTTTGCCTTTTTTGTTCTATTGTTATAGTTATTATTGTTGTTGTTATTGATGTCGTCATTGCTGGATAGGACAGAAAGAATTGGAGAGAGGAGGGGGAGACAGAGAGGGGGAGAGAAAGATAGACACCTGCAGACCTGCTTCACCACTTGGGAAGCAACTCCCCTGCAGGTGGGGATCTGGGGGCTCCAACTGGGATCATTAAGCTGGTCCTTGCACTTCGCTTCCTGCCACTTGTGCTTAATCCACTGCGCTAACCCCCAACTCCTGGTCCTAGACTTCTAATAGATCCTACCAAATTTTAGTTTTTTGCAGAATAAAACAAAAGCTACAAAATATTTATCTGGACCAGAAAAGACCTAGAATTGCCAAAACAATCTTGAAAAGAAAGAACAGAATTGGAAGCATCACACTCCCCGATCTCAAATTGTATTATACGGTCATTGTCATACTGTCCAGTGAAATAGAAGTGAGAGCCCAGAAATAAGCCCCACAACTATGGAAATCTAATCTTTGACAGTGCCTAGAGTATAAAATGGGGGAAAGGAGAATCTCTTCAATAAATGATGTTGGATAAATGGGTTGAAAGTTGCAAAAGAATGAGAAAGAACCACTTTATTTCACCAAACACAAAAGTAAATTCCAGGTGGATTCAAGGCTTGAATGTTAGACCAGAAACTATCAAATACTTAGAGGGAAATATTGGCAGAACTCTTCTGTCTAAATTTTAATGGCATCTTGCTACTAATTGCTTATTCCTCTCATATTTTAGTCTTTAAAAGTAGGAATAAGCTTCTCCTTAATTCCTACTATTTTTAATGAAAAAATGTCTACTTACAATAGAGAAATGGTCTTCCTGTTTTGTTCATAAATGTCTTCAATCTAGTGACAAAAGATTTATATTGATAAGACATTTCTATGTTTTCACAGATGGATTGGTATAAATCTGCCGTTCTCTGATCTTCACCTTTTTTATTATTATTATTACTTTCACATTAATCTTTGTCTTTTCTCCCCTTGGTACTGTAACTCCACTACCATTGTCATTTGATGTGACATTTTTCTTCCCTAAAACTAGATCTAGAGAAAAATAAAAAAGAAGATAGAAAATAGATTATATATTGGGAGACATTCCTCTTTTCTCCTCAAAAAAAGAAAATAGAGATTTTTTGAAACTTATATAATATTTCCTTTTATTTTATCTCTTTTATTTTATTTATTTTTTTCATTTTATTAGGGAGGGTTAATAGCTTACAGTACAGTTATTGACACTTGGGTAAAATTACTCACTTCATCATGATAGGTGCCTGCAAAATACTCTCACTTGCAACTTAGGTCCTTTTCCACCATCATGCACCAGGACCACAAGTCTCCCTCCCACACGCACATCAGTGTCTGGCTAACTTCCCCAAAGTCTTTTGCTTTGTTGTTATTTACCAAAGCAAGTGAAAGTTTTAGTTTGTGCTTCCACTTTCTGCTTGAGATACCACTTCATTCATGTGAGAATGTCATACATCAGAAAGGACAGTATCAAAAATATTGGAGAAGTTGCAGAGGCAATCTTCAAAACCTGGAAACAACCAAATGCATATGGTACCTTAGGCATAAAAGATCTTTTGCATAATTATTATGCTATCTTCCCAGCCTTAAGAGTATAAATTGGAATGGCTAAAATTTGGAAGCAACACAGCTGTCCAAGGACAGATGAGTGGCTAAGAAAGCTGTGCTATATATTCACAATGCAATACTACTCAGCTGTTAGGAATGATGAAGTCACCTTCTTCACCTCATAGTGGGTAGAGCTTAAAGGAATCATGTTAAATGAGATAAGCCAAAGAGAAAAGAATGCATACATGCTAATCTCCTTCATAGACAGAATTTAAGAAACAAGTTTCTTTTTTTTTTACTTTGTGTGTTAGTTTTTTTTCTTTGATATCAAACCCTATATTTATTTGTGCATTTTATTAGTGATTTAATAATTATTGACAAGATTGTGGGGTTAGAGAGGAGGTACAATTCCCACCATCAGAGTTCTGTATCCCATTCCATCTACTGGAAGCTTTCCTATTCTTTATCCCTTTAAGAGTATGGACCAAAGATACTTTGGGGTTGCAGAATGTGGGAGGTCTGGCTTCTGTAATTGCTTTTCCTCTGGATATGATCATTGGCAAGTCAATCCATACCCTGAGCCTGGTTCTATCTTTCCTTAGTGGGGTAGGACTATGGGGATGTGGAGTTCCAGGACACATTGGTTAGGTCAGGTTGGTGTCATGGTAGCATGTGCAAATTGGTGGCTGAAAAGCACTACTATAAAGAAGAACAAATTGTTTAATAATCAGGAACCTAAAGGTAAGATGAGATTGGGGGTCTTCATTAAAAAGAAGTATCTAATAATATAAAAAATATCTAATAAGCCTATTTTGGTATATTCCAAAGGGCCCATGACTATACTAATTTTTTACTTGAGCCCAATATCTAACATGCAGGGGAGCTAAAAGTATTGTCTGGGAAGATGGTGTCAGAGTTTTAAAAGTAACACTGGTTTACAAGATAATATATGGTTTAGAAGTACAATTTCATACCTTTTCAAAATATGTTACCACATACAAAGTATCAATACTTCTTCAGAAAAATGTAACACTTCCTCTACACTTGTAATCCACTACCTGGAACCCCTTTGGTAACGTCTGCTCTACTATTCAAGTTTTCATGAGAATTTTGCTTTTCCCTAGTTTTGTTTATTTGTATACCTGTTATGAGTGAAATCTTTCAGTATCTAGTATTTATTTTAAGTCCCTTTAGCATCTGTTGTAGGGTATATGCCTGTTATAACTATTGTTTGTCTGAAAAGCTTTTTTATCTCTCCTTCAAATTTGAATAATAACCTAGTTCAATATAATATTCTTTGTCAGAAGTATTTTCCATTCAAAACTTTAAATATTTTGTGCCAGTCTTTTTGGTCGGTAGAGTTTCTGTTGAGAAATAAACAGTATAATGGAGTTTCCTTTGTATTTTACTCTTTTCTACTCTATATATACAAATTTAATTTTAATGTATCTCACAGTGTACCTATTTGGATTTATTTGGTTCAGAGCTCTTTGATTTCCTGAATTTGACTTTGGAGGAAATTCTTAGATTATTTCTTTAAATATTAATTATGTCCCTTTCTCGCTCCTTCCCTCTTCTGCTACTAATTTGCTCCAGTTGATATCCCATTATTCCTTATAATATGTTCATTTGTTTTAGTTCTTCATTCCATTTACTGTTTTATTATTTTCTTATATTCCAGGAGTTTACTACCTTAACCATTAGCTCCCATCTTTCTGCTTGTAGTTACTACTACTGTATTTCTTTTAGTTCAACTACTATATTCTTTATTTCTCTTGTTTCTTTTTAATGCCATATGAGAAAAAAAATAGAGCATCACTTCAGCATATGTGATTCGGGCAATCAAACCAGGAGCCTAAGAATGAAAGTTTTTCACTTTACTAGATGAGCTATTTCCCTAGTTAATGTTTTTTGATTTTGTTTTAAACTTCCACCAGAATTATTGTTGGTTCTTGTTGCCTCCATGACAAACCCACTGTTCTTCTCCCTTCCTCCTTCTTTCTTTATTCTTTAACTCTTCCCTTTTTCTTTATTTCTTCCTCTCTCTTTATTTCTTCCTCCCTTTCATTCTTTTTTCCATCCTTTCTTTCTCTCTCAGAAAAAGAGAGAGAAAGTGAATGGGAAAGGGGAGATACAGAAGAAGAAAAGGAGCTGCCGTACTGTTTCACTGCTTGTGAGGGGTTCCTCCTGTATTAGGGACTGTCAATTGTTATATCCAAACCAGTAGTGGGTTTACAGGATCTGGTCTCAAGTTATGGCACATTCCCTTACAAAGTTACAGATAATAGATATAGACCAGGGCCTAAGGGACAGATTATATATACACATGTGTCCATAAATTAGGGAAAACTATATACCTCAAAGTAAAAGTGCTCAGTAGCATACTGTTATTAGACATAGACATATTAAGGTCAGCAAACAAGTAGAAAAGACCTAATGAAGATACCATAAAGTGTCTAATCAAATATTTACTACTTAGACCTAAACACTTCTCTCCCTTACCCCCTACTTCTTTTCTTCAATCACTTTATATACTCAACTACATAAAACAAAGTTGTTGTCATAGCAGTACAATTTCATATCTTTGATAAGTGTCTGCAAAATACTCACACCCCCAACTTGGCTCCTTTTCTACATCATACACTAAGACCACAAAGGACCACCTGCTGCAGTCCCTTTCTTTTCTTTTTTTTAAATTTTAATTTATAAATTGAAATATTGACAAGATGATAGGAAAAGAGAGGTACATGTCCATACAATGTCCACCCCCCAGAGCTCTATATCCAACCCCTTCCCTTGATAGCTTCCCTATTATTTTCCCTCTGGGAGTATGAACCTAGGATCATTGTGGGGTGCAGAAGGTGAAAGGTCTGGCTTCTGTAATTGCCTCTCCACTGAACATTAGATGTCAGGTGAAGGCAAAAACTAGTAAAGTCATGGGCCCATCCTTCTTTCTACCCTGCTTCCCCAAAGTCCTTTGTTTTGTAGGAGCACACCCAACCTGGTTCACATTTTACTTCATGTTTCCCCTTTTTGTTTTTGTTTCTTAAATTCTGCTTATGAATGAGATACTCTCATATCCATCCTTCTCTTTTGGCTTATCTCACTTAGCATGATTTCAACAACAGATGAATGCTTAAGAAAGTTGTATTAGATGGGGGCATGGTGGTGTGAAACCCAGTTGATCATATACATTACCATGTGTAAGGACCTGATATTGAACCCTGTTTCTCACCTTTTGGGGGGGATGCTTCAGAAACAGTGAAGCAAGTCTACAAGTGTCTTTCTTTCTCTCTGTCACCCTTTCTTCTCTCAATCTCTCTCTGTCTCATCAAATAAATAGAAAGGAAAAAATGGCCAGTAGGAGCAGTGGATTCATAGGGCTGACATTGAACCCCAGTGATAACCTGATCATCCTGTGACACTGAGCTAAGATAGCACCTTTCTCTGAAATTCCACTCATCCACACAAGACTGTACTGTTTCCCCTACAAGTGCTCCCTCATCACCTAGCTCTTCTTGAACTGCATCTATTGCTTATCTGTTCTAGTAAGCTTGACTACAATCTCTTTTCAGAAACTAAGCAAATCTTCACCCAAATCAAAGAAGATATCCTGCAAATGTTGGTATAAATTACACAAAAACAAGTGATTGATCAGGAAAAATTTCTTATGATTAAAGCTAAAGATATCATAAGAAAAAAAGACATCTTCTTAATAAGTGTTTTGTTTTCCAGTAAACATGTATATCCTATTTCCTTGGTCTTCTATACTCTTTTTTTTTGTTGTTGTTGCTGAATTCTACCTTCTCATATTTTTATTTTTTAATAGTGATTTACTAATGATTGACAATATTGTTGAATAAGGGGTACAGTTCCATACAATTCTGTATCCCATCCTCTCCATTGGAAGGTTCCTTATTATTTGTCCTTCTGGGAGTAGGGACCAAAGATTTTATGGGGTGCAAAAGATGGGAGGTCTCTACCTTCTGTAATTACTCCTCTGCTGGACATGAGTGTTGAAAAGTTGATCCATACCCCTAGCCTGTTTCTATCTTTCCCTAGTGGGAGGTGGGGCTCCACGACACATTGGTGAGGTCATCTGTCTAGGGAGGTCAGGTTGGTGTCATAGTAACATCTACAACTTGGTGGCTGAAAAGCATCTATAAACCAGAACAAATTGTTTAATAATTAGAAACCTAAAAGTAAGAATATAGCAGATAAAATATGGGGTCTTCATGTTGGAAGAAGCTAGGAAGTCTATTTTAGGTATCTTCTAAGGGGCCAATGACTTCACTAATTTTTTGGATGTACCTGACAGCTAATATGAAGATGGGCTTAAAAGTATTGTCTGGGGAGATGATGTCAGAGTTTGTATTATGACTGGAAAATTGGTTAATGGAAGAGAGTTGCTCCCAAATATGAGAAAAGTATATAAATACTGTTAACTATAAATCTCACTGATCTGACCTAACGTACATCTCTATTCGTATTTAGCACAGGAACCTGTGTAACCTCTGTATCCCTGTCAGTCTGAGCTCACATTCCATGGTCACAGCTAGGAACATTCTAGGTTACACACATTTCAGGACAGACTACCTGAGTGACAGAATATGTTGACTCAGCCTCCCTCCAGAAAGTGGGGCAGTTTCTACCATGGTTGTTCTACATTGAAGAGAAGGTCCTGTAGAGGCCCACAGAAGGGTTTATGATGTTGTTCCTGATCAAACTGACGAGTGATGGTGGAGAGAGTGATCTGTTAGAGGTTTTCTTGTATACTTCTAATTGAAATAATGACCAAATCATACATCACATGGTCTCTTTATGCTTTCTCTCTTTGACAGTTCTTAAATGTAGGGAGTCTTGATGTTTGATGTTGAATTCTAATCATGCTATGCCCATAGTAAGCATTCAATAAATATCCAAGTAAAAATTTAATATGCTGTGACTACTATTACAAATACCACTTAATAGTTGGAGGGTTCAGTTCCTAGCACATGATAGCAGAGGAGGACCTAGTGGGGTTTGAATGGAAATGTGGAAAACTGAGAAATGTTCCACATGTATTATATTATATTATATTATATTATATTATATTATATTATATTATATTGTATTGTATTGTATTGTATTGTATTGTATTGTATTGTATTGTATTGTATTGTATTATATTATATTATGTTATATTAATTTTACTCTTGACTTTAAAGCATTAATCCCCACAATAAAAAAATTTTTAAATGCCTTATAGTATGCAAAAGAGAAATAATGTTTTAAATAAATCATTTTTATATAGTTTAGATTTCCTAATTCTTTCTCTTTTATTGGAGAGAACAGAGAGAAATTGAGAGAGGAGAGGAGACAGACACAGAGAGAGAAACATGCAGATCCTCTTCACCCCTCAGAAAGTGTCCCTCCTGCAGGTGAGGAGTGGGGGCTTGAATCTGGGTCCATGCGTGTTAATTTTTGCATAGTACTATGTGTGGTTAACCAGGTGTACCACCACCCAGCCTCCCAGATTTCCTATTCAATGCCATCTGTTTGAAGCTCAGTTATTACTGAGCACATATCCCTTACAAATACAACCAGAGAGGCTGGTTAGTGGTGAGTCAGAGAAAGCACACACATTGTAATGCACAAGGACTCAGTTTCAAGAACCAGGCCCCAATCTGCAAGAAAGAAGTTTCATGAGCTCTAAAGTGGTGTTCCAAGTACCTAGGTACCCCCCTCTCTACCGATCTATCTATATCCCCCTTCCTCTCAATCTACTGTTTCCATAAACAAACAAACAAAAAACAGACATATTAACAGTATAGGCATGGGAAATCCAACAAAACATTTGTTGTTTTGAGTCTATAAAATGACTAACTGTCCCAAGCTGTTTCTATATCCATCATTTTTTAATGCCTGTGTGTTTTCTCAACTTTCAACATCCATAATTCAAATATCTTAAAGTGCATATCTGTCTAAACCAAAAAGGGGAATTTAGTTTCCTACTAGGAAGACTATACATTGTTGTCAATAAGAAAACTGAAAAAATTAGCAGGAAAACATGACAAGCCACAGTTTAGGCACCGGATTTCTGAGCTTTGAGAAAGAATGTCTGAATCTCTGCTAGAAAAAAAACAATGAGGAAAGCAAGCCACTTTGCAGGTTCTTCTTAACCCCCCTTTGATGTCAAATCAGTATGTGGATAGTGTTGCATTTCTACAATATGAATATATTAAAATATTATGCTTATGATGGTTGCAAACAAAATTATTCCTCAATTAAAAATATGAAATGGTCCATGCCAAATATAATAGTCTAAATTGTGACTTGCTGTGAATGAGTATCTCCAGAACCAGAATTTAGTGCTGTACTAGCTAGATAAAACCTTAGTGATTTGCCCAACCCAAGGCCCAAATGAACATCTGATATATACAACATAAATTGACTTTTGTTTTTTGGCTGTACTTCAACACTGCTGAAAGATATTCCTCTCCCCAGCGGTTCTCTCTAAATCTCTAGATTCCTCTGGCATCTTGTAGTATCTCTTTCATCATGTCTGCTTGCCTCTTCTTTGCTTCTGAAAAAAAAAAAAAGGTTCTTAAGTGGGGTCTGAGAACACTTTTAAAAAAAAAATTATTTATTTATTTATTTATTTTCCCTTTCATTGTATTTGTTGTTTTTTATTGTTCTTTAAGTTATTATTGTTGCCATTATTGATGTTGTGGTTGTTAGGTCAGAGAAATGGAAAAGAGGAGGGGAAGACAGAGGGGGAGAGAAAGATAGACACCAGCAGACCTGCTTCACCGTCTGTGAAGTGACTCCCCTGTAAGTGGGGAGCTGGGGGCTCCAACCAGAGTCTTTATGGCGGTCCTTGAGCTTTGTGCCATGTGTGCTTAACCCGCTGCGCTGCCGCCCAACTCCAGAGAACACTTTTTTTTATTTATATTTTTTAATATTTATTTATTTATTTATTCTCTTTTGTTGCCCTTGTTTTATTGTTGTAGTTATTGATGTCGTTGTTATTGGATAGGACAGAGAGAAATGGAGAGAGGAGGGGGAGACAGAAAGGGGGAGAGAAAGATAGACACCAGCAGACCTGCTTCACCGTCTGTGAAGTGACTCCCCTGTAAGTGGGGAGCTGGGGGCTCCAACCAGAGTCTTTATGGCGGTCCTTGAGCTTTGTGCCATGTGTGCTTAACCCGCTGCGCTGCCGCCCAACTCCAGAGAACACTTTTTTAGGGATAGTGTGACTCGAAGTTTTACATATGGATGTGTGATTAGCCATGTTGAATGGAATGGAGGTGGGCCTGAAACAACATAAACAGGGTTGGCAGTGAAACATGCAAAGCAAGGCAAAGTGAAATCTTCACTTATCCAAGGTAGAAAACATCTACTTTTCTATTCATTTTTTTTTCTAGCTGTGGGGGAAAATTCCACATTAGGCATAATTTCTTTACTTCTAACTTCTATAAAAAATAAGATTATGTTGATAGTAATACAGGATTCTAATGTATGCTTTTTAAGCTAAATAAACACTTTTTTAATTTTAAAAGTGAAAATTGAGATAGGCATTATTATATTTGTCCTCCAGGAGAGTAAGCCAAAGTTTAAGGAAGTTAAGTGGACAATCTAAAATAATTCAGAGTGTGAATGACAGCCTTGATGGATTCTGAGGTTTAGATAGCAGACTTCAGAGCCATATTTATTCTACCATACTACACAGCTCACACATTAAACACAGGAGCAACTGAGAGAAGGCACTAATTTCTCCGGGAACATACACTAAAATAAGATTCCCAAACACTGTGTTGATGTTAATGTTAGTGCCTCTCTTCTGGTGCTTTAGTCACTTCATCTGGCTCTGAACTGTTTGGGACCCAAAGGATAGACTGAGGGTCCTTTCTCAGTCCTTATTTTTTGTGATCTAGAAATAATTCACTTGCAAAGACTAGATTGGATGTGGCATCAGAGCTATTGTCTGCTTTGAGCTTACATGTATAAGACTTGAGAATTTTAACCTCACCTCTGTGCCATGAAGCAATGTGTTGGTATCTTCTAATTCTGCTTTTAAAATCCCCTTCTGTTTCATTTGGTTTAAATCCCCCCTGCTTAACACTATTCTATTTACATAACCACTTCCTTCTGTTTACATAACCTCTGTTAACAAGCACCACCTTCCCTCCAGGGCATTGGTGGTTTAGTGGTAGAATTCTCACCTGCTCCACCCCCTCTCCTTGTCACACCCTGATCCTCTCCTTGTCACACTCTGATTTTCACCAGTCACTTTTCTCTCCACCCTCTCTATGTCACAACCTGTTTCCACCCTACTTGGCAAGTATGTATAAAGACACCATTGTGAGTTTTAGGGTGCTTTATTTTAGCTTAGCTCGGCTTAGATTGTTCTGCGTCCTGCATGAATAAAGAGATACTGCCTACAGCTCAACCATGAGTCCCTGGTCGTCTGTTACCTGCCTGTGAAGCCAACATAGCCCAGCGAAAACAACATAGCCCGGCGAAAACAACATATGGCACTACAACGTGGGACTGGACCTGCGCAACTCCCAGATAAGTGAAGACTTTGCCTACCTATGCACTATGGTCTTCTCTTCTACTTATGAAGAGGTTTTCCAAAGCCTCTACTGTTTCATTATGAGACAGTTTCTTTGTCTCTGGAACATTTTGCTCTGGGCCACACTTTGTTTCCCTGACCAGGAACTTTGGTTTCTTATGACCAGGATTGTAGAGCTTGGGAGATGCACTGAGATTTCTCCTTGGACTTTCTGGATTCCCTCTCCCATGTTTCCTGAGGAAAAGGACTACATTTTGGTCCGGGCCACAATTTGGTTATTTATGACCGTGATCGTAGACCTTGGGATATGCATGGGGATTTCCACTGGGACTTTCTGGACTTCTTCTCGCATGTTTCCCATGGAGAAGGACTACTCTAATTTGAGGAGTATTCTCCAGTACCCTGGCCCCAAGAATGGAGACACGTGGTTAGTTCTACTCTCCTGATTGGATTCTTTCTTCGATGGGAAGACGCTTTTAAAAGTAGATACCTGAAGCAATCCAGCAGGAACAGTCAGAAGCACCCTAAATGGAATTTTGAGGAGCTTTTTGGACTAGGACGCCCTCCGGGGACTCTTGATGCTACATGGTGAGATCTATTTCATAAGAGAGTGATTTGAATGACTGAATTTTTGTTTGATATTGACTTAAAAAAAATGCTGGACGCAGCCATGATTTCTAGAGACATCCAGAAACAATCCAAAAAATTGTTTTTTCCTCCTTTGATTTATTTTTTTACGTCTTGGCATAAATCTGAAACGTTTAATCCTGAAAACTGTATGAGTTATGGATGGGGCAGATAGTGCAATGATTATGTTAATTATTCTCATGCTTGAGGTTTCTACCGTGGTTCTTCTGTTTACCTTTCCACTTTTTATTGAGTTTAAACTGTTTAAACAACCTTAAAATCATACTAGAAAGGACTTCCTATTATAATGGAGTTATCAATTATAGTAAACTTCTAATCTGCTACAAGTTTTGTTTGACAAGTAAGTGAAACCAATGATGTGACCTGGCACGACCTGAAGAAACAGATTCACAGACTCCAAAGATCACTCTCTACAGAAAAGCAGAATTCTGGTGGCCGACATTTCCCATCGAGACAGACATACAGCATTTCATCCCTTGGCATTTTCTTCTGTGGTCAGCTACTTTGGACTGACACCTCCATTGGACTTACTGGTACACGCTGCTGTGTTTCTCAAAGACTAACTTCAGCCAATTGCCTTGAGACTTTATAGACCATGTCCCCTCTCCTGCAGGCTCTTCCCCAGAGGCAGAAAACTCCCCCTTCTTATTAGGTTATGCCCACAGAGGCAGGAAACGCCCTTTGAGGCAAGAGATGCCCCCAGAGGCATGAAGTGCTCCCAGAGGAAAGAAATGCCCTTTCACCTGCTAGGCCTTGACCTTTGAGGCAAGAAACATTCCCCTTGGCATCACACTGGTTATTGCAGCTCGCCTATTTTGTTTTCCATGTCTTATGCCAGTTCTTTTGAAAATGCCTGTATGATATAGGTTTCTGTTCACCCCACACTCCTAATACTGTGGCCATTAGTTAAAAAGAAAGGGGGAATTGTTGGTATCTTCTAATTCTGCTTTTAAAAACCCCTTCTGTTTCATTTGGTTTAAATCCCCCCTGCTTTACATAACCACTTAATTTACATAACCACTTCATTCTATTTACATAACCTCTGTTAACAAGCACCACCTTCCTTCCAGGGCATTGGTGGTTTAGTGGTAGAATTCTCACCTGCTCCAGCCCCTCTCCTTGTCACACCCTGATCCTCTCCTTGTCACACTCTGATTTTCACCAGTCACTTTTCTCTCCACTCTCTCTATGTCACAACCTGTTTACACCCTACTTGGCAAGTATGTATAAAGACACCGTTGTGAGTTTTAGGGTACTTTAGTTTAGCTTAGCTCGGCTTAGATTGTTCTGCGTCCTGCATGAATAAAGAGATACTGCCTACAGCTCAACCATGAGTCCCTGGTCATCTGTTACCCACCTGTGAAGCCAACATAGCCCGGCGAAAACAACATAGCCCAGTGAAAACAACAGCAATGATTTTATTTCTGTCATCAGTTTGAAAGTAGAGACTCTGAAGCCTAGAATGAGTGTATGCATTTGCTCAAATCATGGAACAATGAACACATGCGGGTGGCAAGAACATAACACAGATCAGGCCTATGATAAAACATGATAGATCAAGGTCATTACTGAGAATCAAAACAAAAGTTTCCAGTGATTTATCTGATGGAGCAAATGAAGAAAAGAGAAGGTATTAATAATTGCTCTTACCAATTCCTGAATTTTCAGTGCTATTACGAATTTGAGGTCCCGGGAGTCCAGTGGTAGTGCAGCTGGTTAAGCTTACGTGGCACAAAATGCAAGGACCATAAGGATCAGGGTTGGAGCCCCTGGCTCCCCACCTGCAGAGGAGTCGCTTCACAAGAGGTAAAGCAGGGCTGCGGGTGTCTATCTTCCTCTCCCCATCTCTGTCTTCCCCTCATCTCACCATTTCTCTCTGTCTTATCTAACAAAGACAACGTCAATAACAACAATAATAACTACAATAATAATTTTTTAAAAAGCTAATTTGATGTCCTGTGGCTAGGCTGTACCACAAGAGGGTTAAGCACACATGGCTTGAAGCACAAGGATCAGCTAAGCATCCCTGTTTGAGCCCCTGGCTCCCCACCTACAGGGGTGTAGCTTCACAGGCAGTGAAGCAGGTCTGCAGGAGTCTTTGTTTTCCTATCCTCTCTCAATTTTTCTCTGTCTTATCCAATGAAAATTATAACAATAATGATAACAACAAAAGGAAAATATAGCCTCTAAGACCAGTGGATTCATAGTGCAGGCAGTGAGCCCCAGTGATAACCCTGGAGGCAAAAAAAAATTGATGTCCCTGCTGATGCAATTGGCCTCTGTGACAGCCAGACAGCAGTGTGCACAGAAGTCAATGTAGACACACTAACTCCAACCTGTTTGCAAGCATCAGAGAGCCAATAGGAGTGCTAGGGATATTGGCCCCTATTGATGAGCTGGGAATTATGTATGCTTGAGAGCATTCTTTCCCACTAAGTTATAGAGAAATATGACTTGAATGCAAATCAGTGTTTTAGTTTAGATGCTGAGACAAGTTGGGAGTGCAAATAGAAGCACAGCTCTTCTACTTTTCCTCCCAGCATGCAAACAGTTCAGATTTATCTCTAAAAAATTTTACTCTTCTCGGGAAGATGGCGGACTGAGAAGCTGCTAGTGGCTGAGCTCTGACCGCATGTCCTGGAAACAGTAGGATTTTCTGCCTTTAGCAGGCCAGCCAATAAGGGGTCCTAGCGGTAACACCAAGGAGGTGACTATAACTTAATTTGGGTTAATAATTAGAGTAGGGAAAAAAGGGGAAAAATTTTTTTTCTTCCTTTTAATTTTCAAGCATACCTCCTTCCTGCCCCCCTCCCTTAAGGAGTCCCTGGGGACCAGCTCCTAGCAGGGTAGGGGAGATCCTTTTCTTTACCAAATTCCTACCCCACCAGGGAGTATCATTAATTCTAAGTCTATACCCTTCTGAAACTTCTGGCCTTTTTTCTTTCTAAGTAGCCAATCCCCCCAACTCACCCCACATAGCTAATTAAATAATTAAAAATAAATACAAAAAAAACCCTTTCCTTTCACTGCCCTTTTATGACTGTTCTTTTTCTTATCTTTTTCTTTTTTCTCTCTCTCTCTATTCTTTTTTTCCTTTTTCTCATTCTTGTCATCCCTTCTTCCTTAATCCTACAGCTTCCAAAGTCACAGCCCCCAGCCCCCACACCACAGTGTGCTTTTTTGAATTCACTGATACACATTTGGGAGTTTCCTTTCACTGCTCTTTAATTACAGCTCTTTTTCTTATCTTTTCCCTTTTCTCTTTCTCTTCTCTCTCTCTCTTTCTCTCTTTTTAAAAATCTTGTCATACACTTCTTCCTTCTTCTTTGCCTTTCTGAATTTGTGAATTATTTTGGGGAAGAAATCTGACTCAGAGTGGACTCTCTATGTGTACCTCTGCTCTAGTTCCCTTTCCCCTCTTGTTACCCCTAGAATATACAGTGGATAGTAGATTCACATAACTGTCTATTCTTGCTGTCCTTTCTTTCTTTTCTCTTTCTTCACTGGGATTTGGTTACTATTTTTTCACAGATTGGAGAAATTGTTTGACAAACTGGTAATGATTAACCTACTTCAATACTTGCTTCAGTTGCTACGGTAATTCCTGAGGTTGGTGAGTGCAATTGTCATAAAGGTATTTAATACAGTGTTACTTGTACTCAAGACACAACAACTGAGGAACAACAGAGCATAAAAAAAGAGAGAAACACATAAATAAAAAAATGGGTAGATCAAAAGCAAATAAAACTTCTACTCCAATGAATGAAGACTACAAATCAGAAGAAACTACAAATCAGCCAGAAGTAACCATAGATAAGAAAAGTATGCAAGCAATAATAAACTTATTAATCACAGAAATGAAAACAACATTGAAGGAAAGGAATGGCAGTATTAGGGAAACAACACTTGAGACCCCCCAAAAAATACTGATTATCTTGAGGCAATTAGAGAACTGAAAGCTGAAATAGCTGTAATGAATAAAGAAGCTGAGGCAAGGGAAAGCAGACTAACAGAAGCAGAAAACAGAATAAGTCAGAAAGAGGATGAAATAGAGAAAACGAAGAGGTAAAAGAGCTTAAAAAGAGATTGAGAGACACTGAAAACAACAACAGAGATATATGGGATGATCTCAAAAGAAGTAACATTCGTATAATTGGCCTGCCAGAGGAAGAAAGAGAGGAAGGGGAAGCAAACATTCTAGAGGAAATAATACAAGAAAACTTCCCAGACCTGAATAACAGAAAGGACATCAAGATTCAAGAGGCCCAGAGAGTACCAAACAGAATCAACCCAGGCCTGAAGACACGAAGTCACATCATAGTCACAATGACAAGAAGTAAAGATAAAGAAAGGATCCTAAAGGCTGCAAGAGAGAAACAGAAAGTCACATACAACGGAAAACCCATAAGATTATCTGCAAACTTATCCACTCAAACTCTAAAAGCCAGAAGGGAGTGGCAAGCGATCTATCTAGCCCTGAATGAAAAAGGGTTTCAACCAAGGATAATATATATTGCTAGACTTTTATTCAAACTAGATGGAGGGATCAAAACCTGCTTAGATAAACAACAGTTAAAGGAGGCAACCAGCACCAATCCAGCCCTGAAAGAGGTTCTGTAAGACCTCTTATAAACAAGAACATCACTATAATACTTGCAATATATCAGAGCAAATAAAAATTTGTTGAACAATGGCACTACAATAGATTAAATCCATAATATCAATAAGTGCCAATGGCTTAAACTCATCCATAAAAAGGCACAGAGTGGAGGGGTGGATCAGAAAACATAGCCCAACCATATGCTTCTTGCAAGAATCCCATCTGACACAACAAGATAAACACAGACTTAAAGTGAAAGGATGGAAAACTATCATACAGGCTAACGGAACACAAAAAAAGGCAGCAACAGTGATTCCCAACTCAGACACAACAGATTTTAAAATAAAGTAAGACAAGATAGGAAAGGACATTACATAATGATTAGAGGATCAATCAGCCAAGAAGACTTAACAATTATTAACATCTATGCACCCAACGAGGGACCATCTAAATACATTAAGCATCTACTGAAAGAATTTCAAAAATACATCAATAGTAATACAATAATAGTGGGAGACTTCAACACCCCACTCTCACACTTAGACAGAACACAAAGCAGAGAACCAATAAAGATACAAGAGAATTGAATGAAGAGATCAACACACTAGACCTCTTGGACATTTTCAGACTCCTCCACCCAAAAAAACTGGAATACACCTTGTTTTCAAATCCACATAACACATACTCAAGGAGAGACCACACATTAGGCCACAAGGACAGCATCAATAAATTCAAGAGCATTGAAATCATCCCAAGTATCTTCTCAGACCACAGTGGAGTAAAACTAACATTTAACAACAAACAGACAATTATTAAAAGACACAGAATTTGGAAACTAAACAACATGCTGCTTAAGAACCACTGGGTCAGAGACTCACTCAAGCAGGAAATTCAAATGTTCCTGGAAACTAATGAAAATGAAGACACAACCTATCAAAATATTTGGTACACAGCTAAAGCAGTACTGAGAGGGAAACTTATAGCCATACAATCACATATTAAACACCAAGAAGAAGCTCAAATGAACAACCTTACTGCACACCTCAAGGACTTAGAGGAAGAGGAACAAAGGACCCCTAAAGCAACCAGAAGGACAGAAATCACTAAAGTTCGAGCAGAAATAAACAACATCGAAAATAAAAGAACCATACAAAAGATCAACGAAGCCAAATGTTGGTTCTTTGAAAGATTAAACAAAATTGACAAACCCCTAGCCAGACTCACCACACAAAAAAGAGAGAAGACTCAAATTAATAGAATTGTAAATGATGGAGGAGATATCACAACTGACACCACAGAAATCCAGAGAATCCTGCGAAACTTTTATAAAGAATTATATGCCACCAAGCTAGAGAATCTGGAAATAATGAAACAATTCTTAGAAATATATGCCCTTCCAAAACTGAACCAAGAAGAACTACAAAATCTAAATGCATCAATCACAGACAAAGAAATGGAAACCGTTATTAAGAACCTCCTCAACAACAAAAGTCCTGGACCAGATGGCTTCACAAACGAATTCTACAAAACTTTCAGGAAACAGTACCTAACTTCTTAAGCTTTTTCATAAGATTGAAGAAACAGGAATACTCCCTTCCACCTTCTATGAAGCCAACATCACCCTGATACCAAAAGCTGATAGGGAGAGAACAAAAAAGAAAAATACAGACCAATATCGCTGATGAACATAGATGCCAAAATATTAAACAAGATCTTGGCCAACCGGATACAACAACACATCAAAAAGATTGTTCATCACGACCAAGTGGGATTCATCCCAGGAATGCAAGGCTGGTTCAACATCCATAAGTAAATCAATGTCATCCACCACATCAATAAAAGCAAAGCCAAAAACCACATGATTATATCAATAGATGCAGAGAAAGCCTTTGACAAAACCCAACACCCTTTCATGCTCAAAACTCTACAAAAAATGGGAATAGATGGGAAATTCCTTAAGATAGTGGAGGCTATATATAGCAAACCTACATCCAACATCATACTCAATGGACAGAAGCTGAAAGCATTCCCCCTCAGATCGGGGACTAGACAGGGCTGTCCACTGTCACCGTTACTCTTCAACATAGTATTGGAAGTTCTTGCCATAGCAATCAGGCAAGAGAAAGAAATGAAAGGAATACAGATTGGAAGGGAAGAAGTCAAGCTCTCACTATTTGCAGATGATATGATAGTATACATAGAAAGAACTAAAGAATCCAGCAGAAAATTACTGGAAGTTATTAGGCAATATAGCAAGGTATCAGGCTACAAAATCAATGTACAAAAATCAGTGGCATTTCTTTATGCAAACACTAAATCTGAAGAAGAAGACATCCAGAAATCACTCCCATTTACTGTTTCAGCAAAATCAATCAAATACCTAGGAATAAAGTTGACCAAAGAAGTGAAAGACTTGTATGCTGAAAACTATGAGTCGCTACTCAAGGAAATAGAAACTGATACCAAGAAATGGAAAGATATCCCATGCTCATGGATTGGAAGAATAAATATCATCAAAATGAATATTCTCCCCAGAGCCATATACAAATTTAATGAAATATCCATCAAAGTTCCACCAAGTTTCTTTAAGAGCATAGAACAAACACTACAATCATTTATCTGGAACCTGAAAACCCCTAGAACTGCCAAAACCATCTTAAGGAAAAGAAACAGAAATGGAGGCATCACACTCCCAGACCTTAAACTATATTATAAAGCCATCATCATCAGAACAGCATGGTACTGGAACAAAAATAGGCACACAGACCAGTGGGACAGAATTGAAAGCCCAGAAGTAAATCCCAACACCTATGGGCATCTAATCTTGATAAGGGGCCCAAAGGATTAAATGGAATAAAGAGGCTCTCTTCAATAAATGGTGCTGGGAAAACTGGGTTGTAACATGCAGAAGAGTGAAATTGAACCACTTTATCTCACCAGAAACAAAAATCAACTCCAAATGGATCAAAGACCTAGATATCAGACCAGAAACAATCAAATACTTAGAGGAAAACATTGGTAAAACACTTTCCCACATACACCTCAAGGACATCTTTGATGAATCAAACCCAATTGCAAAGAAGACTAAAGCAGAAACAAACCAATGGGACTACATCAAATTGAAAAGCTTCTGCACATCCAAAGAAACTATTAAACAAACAGAGAGACCCCTCACAGAATGGGAGAAGATCTTCACATGCCAGACATCAGACAAGAAACTAATCACCAAAATATATAAAGAGCTCAGAAAACTTAGCACCAAAAAAGCAAATGACCCCATCCAAAAATGGGCAGAGGATATAAACAAAAGATTCACTACAGAGGATATCCAAAAGGCTAACAAACATATGGAAAACTGCTCTAGGTCACTGATTGTCAGCGAAATGCAAATTAAGACAACACTAAGATACCACCTCACTCCTGTAAGAATGGCATACATCAAAAAGGACAGTAGCAACAAATGCTGGAGAGGATGTGGGGACAGAGGAAGCCTTTTACATTGCTGGTGGGAATGTAAATTGGTACAGCCTCTGTGGAGAGCAGTCTGGAAAACTCTCACAAGGCTAGACATGGACCTTCCATATGATCCAGTTAATTCCTCTCCTGGGGTTATACCCCATGGACTCCATAACACCCAACCAAAAAGAGGTGTGTACTCCTATGTTCATAGCAGCACAATTCATAATAGCTAAAACCTGGAAGCAACCCAGGTGCCCAACAACAGATGAGTGGCTGAGAAAGCTGTGGTATATATACACAATGGAATACTATGCAGCTATAAAGAACAATGAACCCACCTTCTCTGACCCATCTTGGACAGAGCTAGAAGGAATTATGTTAAGTGAGCTAAGTCAGAAAGATAAAGATGAGTATGGGATGATCCCACTCATCAATAGAAGTTGACTAAGAAGATCTGAAAGGGAAACTAAAAGCAGGACCGGATTAAATTGTAAGTGGGGAACCAAAGTAAAAACCCTGTGGTGAGGGGTAGACATGCAGCTTCCTGGGCCAGTGGGGGTTGGGAGTGGGTGGGAGGGATTGGTCACAGTCTTTTGGTGGTGGCAATGGTGTTTATGTACACTCCTAGCAAAATGTAGACATATAAATCACTAGTTAATTAACATGAGAGGGGGAAAATCAATTGTATGTCTCAAAATTTTTCAAAACACAAACTGAATCTTTTAAATATATAGGCTGTGTATTTGTTATGAGGTGTTGTATGCTTTACATTGGGTTGTTCTAGTTCTCCCCTGCCAAGAGAATTGGATCAGTCCAGTCAGTTTCGCGGGCCCTCTTGGCCCCGACCCAAGGAACCCCGCCAGAGTTCCAGAGTTCCAGAGTTCCAGAGTTCCTTAGTTCAAGAGTAAGAGAGAGTGCTTGCGCCGCCGCAAAGAGACAGCAGAGTTCTGTTTGGTGATTAGTTTGGTTTAGTTTATGAATTGTTGTTCCTGAATAAAGAAATACAGCTTCCCTGCCCAGCCGTATGTCTCTGGTCGTCTCTGTTTCCCGCCCGTGAAGCTAGCCCACCCAGCAGGAGCCTCCGAATTTTAACAACAAATGGCGCCCATGTGGACCTGACCAGTGCATCTCTCAGATAAGTAAAGACAATTTGGCTACCTATGCACTATGGCCTTTTCTTCTGCTTGTGAAGAGATCTCCAAAGGCCTCTGCTCTTTCTTCATGAGACTGTTTTGCTGTTTCTGGAACATTTATCTCTGGACCACTCTGTGGTTTCCACTCGCTTGGGCGAACTCAGAACAGCCAGCAGGAATAGCCATCGGGCGGGAGGCGAGGCGCGGAGCTGCTGTTTCCACCTGGTTAAACAGCCAGCCAGCCGGCTGTGCCCAGACAACCCTGCGCACCATGCCCGCAGCCCCGCAGCCCGCAGGAGGCTGACACCAGCACGCAGGAGCCCGATGCCACCACACAGGAGCCCGACGCTAACACGCAGGAGCCCGATGCCAACACGCTGGAGCCAGATGCCACCACGCTGGAGCCCGATGCCACCACGCAGGGGCCCAATGCCAGCACGCAGGCCAGCCCACAGGAGCCGGCTCTCCCCTGCGTGGCGCACGGCACTGGACGCGTGATCCCTCCATGCTGCTCGGCCACTGCGAGCAGGGCAGCAGACATGGCAGGGCCATGGGGCAGGCCGCGGCGGCCTATCATGGCCGCCACCCCTGGGCACCTATCCCACGTCTTCTACAAAGCTGGCCCGCCCACCCTCTTGCTATAAATTCCAGAATGATCCCGGGCCTCCCAGACCCCCGGGTTCCCTGCCGAAACTGGGCACACGAGATCTCCAGCTGCCGGTCCAGTCTGAAGGCAGACAAGCTGGAGTACGCAGAGATTTGTGCAGAGATCGCAACCTGCAATTCCTTGAAGTGAAGCTGCCCAAGAGTCCACCACTGGACAACGCACCCCCCCAACAACTAAGACAGTACAGATTTAAATTCATGTTTAAAATGACGTCTTCGTAACAAAGCTTTCTCTCCTTGTGTATTAATGACCATGTTTATGTGTATGTTTAAAGTTTGGTAAACAGTAACTTTAAGGCTAAATTCTTACTAGACAAAGTTAAATGAAAAAGGTTTTCAACGTAATTCTCATAAAGATAAAATTAACTTACATTTAAAGTCTGAGGTAAAATTAGTTAATATATTTTAACTAAGTTGGTCTAAACAAAAGGTTAAATAGACTTGTTGATATGTAAAACTCTCCATTACCTTCTCTATTAGAAATGGTAGATCGCACAATGGCTATGCTAATTATTCTCATGCCTGAGGTTTCCTTTCCTGCACAAATAGGGTGTGACTCCATTTGAATGGGTGTAACAAAAGGTTAAAAGACGTTGTTGATATGTAAAAGTCTCAAATTCCTTCTCTATTAGATATATGCTAATAACAAATTTTGTTTCATAGTAAGCAAATTGCAGCCAGCTGCCTTTGGGACTCTAGGCCGTTCCCCGCCCCCATGCAAATGCCTGTCGAGGCAAGTACGCCCCCCAGAGGCAAGAAAGTACGCCCCCCAGATGCAAGAAATGTTTTTTTAAGCTGATAAAGTTTAGCCTACAGAGGCAAAAATGGCCCCCTCAGGCCTTCCCTTGGCAGCACACTGGTTCTTGTTACTTGCTTACATGTTTCTCCATGTTTGTGCCAGTTTCTTTTTATAAAAATGCCTGTACAATATAGGTTTCTGTTCACCCCACACCCTTGATACTGTAGTCATTTACTTAAAAAGAAAAGGGGGAATTGTTGTATGCTTTACATTGGGTTGTTCTAGTTCTCCCCCGCCAAGAGAATTGGATCAGTCCAGTTAGTTTTGCGGGCCTGCTTGGCCCCACCCCAAGGAACCCCGCCAGAGTTCCAGAGTTCCAGAGTTCCAGAGTTCAAGAGTTCAAGAGTAAGAGAGAGTGCTTGCGCCGCCGCAAAGAGACAGCAGAGTTCTGTTTGGTGATTAGTTTGGTTTAGTTTATGAATCGTTGTTCCTGAATAAAGAAATACAGCTTCCCTGCCCAGCCGTTGTCTCTGCGTCTCTCTTACCCGCCGTGAAGCCAACCCGGCCGGCTAGAGCCTCCGGAATTTTAACAACAATGCGTACTCTCTCAAAAGCCTAGACCAAGTAGATTAGAAGCATCCAATAGCACAGCTATATACAAGATACTGGATACTGTACAGCCAACCATAACAAAAGGACTTTTCAAAGTTAACCCAATTGCCAAGTAATGTGATAATAACATTAACTTTCGATTGTCTTTTTGAACCCTGAGACAGCAGGAGCCTCACATCTCCACTATAGAGCCCCTACTTCCCCCAGTCCTGGAACCTTGGATAGGGCCCACTTTCCCGTATGCCTCTCCCAATCCATACCAAATGGTGTTGCATCTGCTGATCACAACCTGACCAATGCAACGATTGCCACTTCAACATGCTTCACTTCAGACTGTGTCCAGAGACTTCACGTGTGGAATGACAGCCCTTCAGCTTCATTACTCGGGTGAGACCTTTCCTTTTATAGTACACTCTAATTTCATCTCAGGTGGTTCACTTTCTAACAAAGTCTCAAAACCTAGATGTACACCAGCTTCTGTGAGAGAGAGCATATGTTCACACGTATCCATATACTACTGCAAAATATGTACCTGAAGGCAGAAGTGCACTAGAGTTTGCAGTGAGTACCCCCCTAACACTTTCTCTCCACTATTCCAAGCTTTGGGTCCATGATTGCTCAACAGTTTGTTTGGCTTCGTATGTTAAGTCTCTTTTCAGTCACCAGGTTCCAGATGCCATCAGGATGCTGGCCAGGCTTCCCTGGATTGAAGACCCCACCAATGTGTCCTGGAACTCAGCTTCCCCAGAGACACACCCTACCAGGGAAAGAGAGAGGCAGAATGGGAGTATGGACCTACCATTCAACACCCATGTTCAGCGGGGAAGCAATTACAGAAGCCAGACCTTCTACCTTCTGCAACCCTCAATGACCCTGGGTCCATGCTCCCAGAGGGATGGAGAGTGGGAAAGCTATCAGGGGAGGGGGTGGGTTGTGGAGATTGGGTGGTGGGAATTGTGTGGAGTTGTACCCCTCCTACCTTATGGTTTTGTTAATTAATCCTTTCTTAAATAAAAAAAAATTAAAATAATTTTAAAAAATTTTTAAAAAAATGAAAATTCATTCACCTCCTGAACTTTCAGTCTTTTTTACCTATATGATAATGAAGCTTACTTCAGAATTCTTTTAAAATAAGATACTAAAGTGAAGGAAACTTGCATGGGATTCTTTACGACAATCATAATCAAGTTTATGTATCATGCTTTATTGTGAGAGTTTCAGTGCCTAATATTAAAAAAAAACTATAAAATCTCAACCATTTTAAGTCCATGTTAAATTCATGTAACCAAAAAAACCCTTTTTTTCCTAAAAAACAAAACTTTACCGGCTGTGTCCATCTATAATTACTAATTATCATTTTTCCTGAACTAGTCTTCATCTCATTCTTAGTCACTACCGAATTTGCTAGATTATTTTCAAATACAAGTCAACACTTGATCAATTTATTGAACCTATACTCTATGTCTACCACCATACTTGTTTGTTTTTATGTACATTATATTGTTTACATTACTTACATATTTGTGGGTATGTATATTTACCTTAGCCCTTAACTTCAAATGTTCTCCTAACATAAGATCATTTACATGAACATACACACACACACACACACATACACACACACACACACTTCATTTCTGCCTCCAAATCTATGCTCAAGTTCTCTCTGACTAGAAATTCTTCCATCCTTTCTATTTTCTAATCCGTATTATTAATGTGTTTTATTGAAAACAGAAATTCTTACTCCTCTAAGAAGTAAAACTATGTTTGTTTCTCTGAATAATAATCTCCTTTTTGTTTTCATAAGATAGTTAACACATTAACTAGGTCTGGCTTCTGTAATTGCTTCCCCGCTTAACACATTAAGATAATTAACACAGTCTGTCTAGTATTAGTGTGTATTTATAAATTTCTCTATCCTATTATATTATGATGCAGGAGAGAGGAGCCTTTCATCATTAATAGTTGTCATTTATAACCAGTCTCTATGTTAGTGTAGGAGAAGATCTAGTGTAGAGCCTAGCTCCAGGCAACTACTTCAAGACAAAACAATTAATATGATCAGGGAGGCTGTTTAAAAATAGGAATATCTATGCAATTTTCCCCTTGACAATAGGATATTGGGTTTGCATTAGGTAAGCAAATTTCAGCCACTTGCACTTCTAAACTTCTAAATTGTTCCCCTCCCCAATTTCCTGATCTTTAAACAGGACTGATAAGCCTAATCTTAACTGTTATCAAAACAAACCAAAACCCAGACCTGTGTCACTGCCTAAACTCAAAGCCAGAATCAGAAACTTTGACACCAACTTTCCCTCTCCCCCTTGTCAGAACTTCCATCTCTGGAAGCCTATGACAGTCTTGCTGGTAGTCTAGGCTTTCCCTACCCTAGCATTCCCCCTTGGCTTGGAGAAATAAAATTTGCTTTTGTGCACCTTATACTCATGGACTTGACTCTTTCCTGGGATATTATGAGAAAGTCACTGGTCTCCAGGATATTATTCCCCTGGTTACACTTGTACATAGGAAACACAAAACTCATATTTGAATAACAGAATTTGTATTTCTAATAAAAATTTTTATAAGGTCTTAACATTTATCCATTACACTCTACCTACAGAGATACCTTGCTCTTCTAATATTGTACTTTATGGAATATAAAGTAAAAAAGAAAAAATTTTAAATGCTGGCAATATATATTTTTTTCTTTGACTCCAGGGTTATCCCCGGTTCAATGCCTACACTATGAATTCACTGTTCCTGAGGCTAATTTTTTGATATATTTTTTTATAAGACAGAGAAGTTGAGAGGGGAAGGGATGATAGAGAGGAAAAAAGAAAGATAGATACCTGCACACCAGCTAAACTGCTTGTGAAGTGACCCCTCTTCTCGTGGGGAGCCAAGGTCTCTTAACAGGGTCCTTGCCTAGGTCCTTGTGCTTTGTACAATGTGCTTAACCCTGTGTGTCACCAGCCAGCCCCCTAGAAGTATACTTTTTAGGTTAAATTATTTGCCTTCTGTTTTTGCAAATTTTTGAAGCCTTAACCAATTGTCAAAGAACTCTAAGGCATAAAGCTCATGTATTACAAGTAAAATATTTCTTTGCCAGTCTTCTGTAAGTGGCAAAACCCCACAGGCTCCAATGTTTTTATTTGCTGCAGTTATTTTCTCTGAAATGCTACTTTCACATCAGGATGTTCTCAGTACACCTCCTCAAAATCAACTATTTGCTAGCCTGTAATTCTGACTTTTGTTCAATGCGTGCTTCTTTTCATTTTCCTCTGAACCTTTGGCTAACTTTGCTATTCCAAGATAATGCAGTATGAGAAAGAACTGAAGTCTTGCATGTTGTAGGGGCTCAATAAATGTTTATATTATAAGTACACAAGAGGTTCTTTTTTGTTGCCTCCAGTGTTATTGCTGGGGCTCAGTGCCTACACCACAAATCCACTGCTCCTGGAGGCTATTTTTTTCCTTTTTGTTGCCCTTGTTGTTTATCATTGTTTTGTTATTATTGCTGTTGTTGGAAAGGATAGAGAGAAATAAATAGAAGAGGGGAAGATAGAGATGGGGAGAGAAATACACCAGCAGACCTGCTTCACCACATGTGAAGCAACCCCTCTACAAGTGGGGAGCCAAGGGCTGTAACTGGGATCCTACAAGTGATTCTTATTAGCAGAAATCTATTAACTTCTAGAGAAATGACACTATATTTAGAGTGTCAAGGCAAGATAATCAAATAAAGATAAATAAAATTTTGTTTTGAGTATATATCTTCAGTTAAACCTAAAATTAGAGAATCTATTTACATAATTTTGAGAATAATTCACAATTTTATGGTTTCCATATCAGAAATATATTAATTTCTTGTGTCTAATCAGTTTTGAGTAGAAAGTTAGATTAGAAATGAAAAAGAATTTCTAACCTCTAACCTCCTCTTTCCTAAACTCTATACAAATATACTGAGTTTTCTACTTATACATTCACTGGCACGTCTAAATGGTATCTCAAACTCTATGTATTTAAAAGTGGAACTCCCACATTTTTCCTCTCAGACCTAGTCCATGATTACTCCATCTCAGTTGATGGTTTCTAGCATCATTTATCTTGAAGTTACATTTTTTTATTTGTTTGTTTTTTATTAGACCTTCACACCCATCTCACACCCCTTCATGTCACATCTAGTGGTTTGATATATTGAGTGGCCTTTACCACTTGTCATCCAGCAGGTCTTCTTACTTGTTTCCATCAGTTCCATATAGTCTATACATTACTGCATGATATAACATGACAACTGGAGAGTCTACTGGTCTTTCCACTCACCACTAGAAAAAACAACAACAATAACAACAAAATAAAAGAATGCAGCATGTGACAAAGGCTGTTAGATATTTGAACAACACATTCATCTGGCAATGAAAACAGAATGAGAAATAATAGAAACATGTTATTTGTGCAGTCTCACTGATTAACAAGTTGTGCATTCTCAGCCACTTCAAGACAGACTAGCCTTATCAAAGTAAGAAAAAGGGCCTACCAGAAGTTAAGTAGCCCTTAGGGAAAATCATAATGAAACTGATAATTCACTGAATGATATTATTTAGATATTCAGTCTAATAAACAACGTTTGAGTGAAGGATATGTGGGAAGCCATTGCTGATGATTGTTTTTATATCACTGATTTTTCTAGCATAAGTAAGAATATAGTACAAATATTTTATAAACATAATTTTCATAAACATTTGTCATAATTTTCAAACTAAATGAAACTAACTTTCTACCCTTTAAATTTGGATTATTATGATTAAAAGAATACCTATAGAAACACAATGTTTTAGAAACAACCTGCTCAGGTCTCTAAATATCATGATTTGTTGAAACTATTTTTTTATTTAATAATGATTAATAAGACAGTAAGATAAGAAAGGTACAATTCCACAATACACCTAAACATATGGAATGTAACAAAAGTTAAGATGGATGAAAATAGGGCAAGTATAGATAGCATAATGATTATGCAAAGACTCTCATGCCTAAGGCTCTGATGTCCCAGGTTCAATCCCCTGTACCACTATAAGCCAAAGCTGATTGGAGTTCTGGTAAAAAAGAATAAGAATAAGAATAAGAATAAGAATAAAAGGAGAAGAAGAAGAAGAAGAAGAAGAAGGAAAGAAAGATAAAGTAAATACTTACTTTATGAAGTTAAAATAAGCAAGCTAACCTTGCTCCTTAAAGAATCAGAAAAATAGCAATCTAAGTCCAATATGAGCAAAAGGAAGGTGACAACAAAATCAGAGCAGAAATAAATGAAGTAGAGAGCAGAGAAACACTAGAAACGATAGAAAATCAAGGAAACTAAGAGCTAATTTTACTATAATATAAACAAAATTGACAAACATTTAACTAGGTTAATTTAGAAGGAAAAGAAAGAGGACATCAAAGTATAAATGACAGAGGAGATATTAGAATTAATAGTACCAAAATATAAAGGATCATATTGCTCACTGGTGTGAAAGAAAATTGATGAACTTAGAAATATTATATTAATCACTGGTGGCTGGGTGATGGCGCACCTGGTTGAGAGCACAGATTACAAAACACACAAAGACCCAGATTCGAGTCCCTGGTCCTCATCTGCAGGGGTAAAGCTGTGAGTGGTGACACAGTGCTGCAGGTGTCTCTCTGTTTCCCTTCCTCTCTATCACACCCTTCCTGCTCAATTTTCTTTTTCATATATATATATGTGTGTGTGTGTGTATATACATAGGTGTATATATATATACACATATATATTCCTTTTTGTTGCCCTTGTTTTATTGTTGTAATTATTGATGTCATCATTGTTGGATAGGACAGAGAGAAATGAAGAGAGGAGGGGGAGACAGAGAGGGGGAGAGAAAGATAGACACCTGTAGACTTGTTTCAACTGCTTGTGAAGCGACTCCCCTGCAGGTGGGGAGCCGGGGGCTTGAACAGGTATCATTATGCCAGTCCTTTCGCTTTGCACCACATGCGCTTAACCCACTGCACTACAGCCCGGCTTCCCTCTCTCAATTTTCTTACTGTCTCTATCCAATAAATAAATAAATAAATAAAATTAAAAAATTTAAAAATAAAAATACATTAATTCCTGAAAACATACAGTTTATCAGCATTGAATAATAAATTCATTTGGTATTTAAAGGACCTGGGAACTAGTAAAGTTATCTACATACTCCCCAAAGCCTGGAAGGGTCAATGTGCAAAGGCAGTCAGGATGCAAAGGCTTTTGGATGAAGCGGATTCCTGATATGTTAACAAAATAACCAGTAATTTGCAGAAACAGGGAGACATAAAGGCAATGAGATGAGATATAGAATGTGTAAGACTCAAATACAGCTTCCTGAATTCTAAAACTGTTTCACACAATGAGAGTGCATAATATGTGCTGTTTTTGGTAAATTTTATTGTATTTAATGAATGCTTTTTTGTTATCTATTATTAAAAGTTCTTTTTCTCTTTATTGCTGGATGATATACCAGAGTAAAGATTTTGTACATTTTATACACTTACCTGTTATTGAACACTTGAAATTTTGTGCTATTGTCAACTAGAATTAACTAAGAAAACATTAATTTCTAAGCCATGATAATTCAACTTTTCTATGTTATATCAATGTTTTATCATGATATAATAATGTTTCCTAACCCATTCTCTTTTAAAGTAGGAATAATTACTCCAGAAAAATTATCAGCAGAATATAAATTCCATGATGGCAGGTATAGCAACTAGCTTTAAAGGCACTGAGATGAGATCTAGAACATGTAAGACTCAAATACTGCTTCTTGAATTCTTAGTTCCTAGTTCTGAGCATGGAATGTGAGCTCAGACTGACAGGCTTGCAGAGTTTACACAGGCTCTTGTGTTAAATATGATTAGATATGGGCCCTAGATCAGATAAGTGAGATTTACAGTTAATTTACAGTTACTTTTCGTACATTTGTGAGCTACTCCCTTCCAAGTTTCAGCTTTCTAGAATGTTGTGAGTGATCTGCACTTGTTGGGGTGCTTGGACAAGTTCTCTAGAAATATATATAATCCCTTCTTCTTCTTCTAGAGTTTGCCCTTCTTCTGTAGCCAGTCAACAGCATCAGGTTGAGCCTGATGTAAAGTTTCAAGACCTCCTTTGAATCTGGAGAGGTGGCAGTCGTTGACTATGTGGGTCATAGTCTGTCTGTAGCCGCAGGGGCAGTTCGGGTCATCTCTGGCTCCCCAGCGATGGAACATAGCGGTGCACCAGCCATGGCCTGTTCGATAGCGATTGAGGAGGGCCCAATCATAACGTGCTAGGTCAAAGTCGGGTTGACGCTTGCAGGGGTCTGTGATGAGGTGTTTGTTCTTTACCTCAGCTGACTGCCAACTCTGTTTCCAAGAGACTGGAACAGAGAAGTTCAGTGTAGGTGTAGGGGACCAGATTGGGTGACGAGACGTCAAGCGTTGAACAGGGTGGGCGAAGATATCCGCGTATATTGGCAGGTCCGGTCGAGCGTAGACGTGGGAAATGAACTTAGATGATGCCGCATCCCGACGAATATCTGGTGGGGCGATGTTGCTAAGAACTGGCAGCCATGGAACCGGGGTGGAACGGATGGCTCCAGAAATTATCCTCATGGAGGAATATAATTTGGAATCGACCAAGTGGACATGGGGGCTACGGAACTATACTGGGGCACAGTATTCTGCAGTGGAATAGCATAATGCCAGAGATGATGATCGTAGTGTGGAAGCGCTTGCACCCCATGAGGAGCTGGCCTGATGGGTAGGAGCTATAGCCAGAGTTACAAAGCTTTCCAGTGACTCCTTGTGCCCATCGTCCATTCCAAAGGTCTGAAATCCTTATAAGGAATTTGTTGTTTGTGATGCCAAAGAGTCCTGCTTGCTATCCCCGATACCCTTCATGGGTAGTGCATGACCACCATTGACATCCCCTATAAATCTCTAGGTCATCAAGGCAGGAGCCCTTATTGTCAAATAGGAAGCAGACAAATGGTCAGTATGTTAGGGAAAGAGACTTGGGGGTGATATGGATAATAATAGTGGATTGGCATCCTGCCAGAGAAAGGTCTCCAGTGCCAATTAGATGAGATGTCTTGGTTTGGCCATTTGTATAAGTCTCTCTAACCTGAAACTGCCAATAGTACTGGAGAGGGGGTCAGGGCAGGTAGGGTAATTAAGATGCCAACAATGGTAAAGGTTATATGGGGGGTGCAGATAGTCAAGGCAGAATTAGCATTGAGTGTAGCAATCAGAGCCAGGAGAAGAACAGTGGAGGAGGGATTGGGTGTAGGGCAAGTGGCCTTTGTTTGGGAGACGAGATCATGGAAGTCCTTCCATGTCACCTGGGCCACTGTCTTTCTTTGACGTTTTTGATACTTGGGCTTCTGACATAAGTTTGGCTATCTTGTCTGTAGGTGAGCTGTTACAAGGCTGTTTACATTCACTGGTCATCCCTTCCCAAATTATGTGGTGTATCATTTCATCGCTAACTATAGGACTGCTAACTTTGTGCTCAATGCTGGCCTTGACTCTCTGAACAAAATCAGCAAACGGCTCTCCAGCCTTTTGTCTAAGGGAAGCTAGTGGGGAATCTTTGGAATTTTGGGTCTCAGGGACTAGTCATTCCCAAGCCTTTATGGCACAGAGTTACACCTGAGCATAGTATTCAGGGGACCCGCAGGCCTGCTGGGCTCCAGTACCGTATCTGTTGCCTTGTCCCAGCAGGATCGACCTTCTCGTGGTGCATCCCGTGAGTACCCATTCATTGGGGAAACTGACGATCCTTCCTAGCCGACTGAATCCACATGGATCCCAGTCACTTTCAAAGCCAGCAACAAGCAGCTCCTGACAGCTTTCAACCTGACGCTGTTGACTGGCTACGGAAGAAGGGCAAACGCTAGAAGAAGAAGAAGAAGAAGCAGGCAGTCAAGGCTGTAACGCACACCATGAGTATCATTGCGTCTTTTCTGTTTTATACATTAATCACAGTAAAAAGCCTCCCATTGGAAGAAAAGCAGTTGTGTCAGGAAGCCCTAGCAAGGCCTCTCAGACTTTGGATGTATTTACATTTTGTGCCATGCTATGAAGGATAGATTTTGTCCATGTAGTATGGATTCCATCATCAATTTCAGACCCCTGGTCTCAAGTACAGTGTGAAAGTGCTTAAGCTGGGGCCCTTTGTCCAGATGGAACATTACCCATAATGACAAATTGTGAAGTAGATGTGGTATGTTTGTGAGCCAGCGTTCCCGGAAGAAATTTCTCTCACAACTCCCCACAAGCCTGTCCTCTAAATTAAGATGACTGGGGACCATCCTAATGACTTTTAAATTGATTGTTGGAGTAACCAGTTTTAATTATAGATGTAAAGAGAATAAATCAGAAGTCCCTGACACCCTTTTGGGTGGTCAGAGGTCGAGTAGCAGGCAGGGAGCCTTCAGATAACACCAGAGTGTCACTCTGACCATAAATCATCAATTACTCCACGTCATACTCATCCTCACCTGACAGGTTGGTTTGAGGAAATTAAAGTTAATATAAAATAAAGTGGACAGATTATAAAATAAGTACATGAGTCCCCACTTTTCTGGGGATACTATTTACACTAGCATTCCTCCTTCAGGTGATCACTCACCTGTATTCCTGTTACGATCACGTCACGTAACAGGGGCCCAGGTCCCTGTTTGAGCACCAGGCTTCAGGCTTGCTCTGGATCCCCTGCTTCCTGGCCATCTGTGTTATGTTCTTGCCACCCGCATGTGTTCATTGTTCCATGATTTGAGCAAATGCATACACTCATTCTAGGCTTCAGAGTCTCTACTTTCAAACTGATGACAGAAATAAAATCATTGCTGTTGTTTTCGCCGGGCTATGTTGGCTTCACAGGCGGGTAACAGACGACCAGGGACTCATGGTTGAGCTGTAGACAGTATCTCTTTATTCATGCAGGACACAGCACAATCTAAGCCAAGCTAAGCTAAACTAAAGCACCCTAAAACTCACAATGGTGTCTTTATACATACTTGCCAAGTAGGGTGGAAACAGGTTGTGACATAGAGAGGGTGGAGAGAAAAGTGACTGGTGAAAATCAGAGTGTGACAAGGAGAGGATCAGGGTGTGACAAGGAGAGGGGGTGGAGCAGGAGAGAATTCTACCACTAAACCACCAATGCCCTGGAAGGAAGGTGGTGCTTGTTAACAGAGGTTATGTAAACAGAAGGAAGTGGTTATGTAAATAGAATAGTGTTAAGCAGGGGGGATTTAAACCAAATGAAACAGAAGGGGATTTTAAAAGCAGAATTAGAAGATACCAACACATTGCTTCATAGCACAGAGATGAGGTTAAAATTCTCAAGTCTTGGGGGAGTTAGGAAGATGGCGGACTGAGAAGTCGCTAACAGCGAGTGCTCTGATCGCATCATCGGCAACGGTAGGCTTTTCTGCCTTTAGCAGGCCAGTCAATAAGGGGTGACACCAAAGAAGTGATTACAATTTAATTTGGGTTAAGAATTAGAGTAAAAGTGACACGGACTAGCGGGGCTCCAGAATACCCAGGCGGCGCCGGGCAAGGCGAGTGCGCCGGGCATTGTCCTCCGCCAGCCCAGGAAGGCGGCTCCTCCTCTGCCGGTTGCAGAGCGTGACGGGCAGAGGACCCGGAGAGAGCACTTTAGCTTGGGGACTTCCTCTTGGGAGTCTCCAGGGTCCACCGTGACCCTGAGGGCGGATCCAAAGACTTCTTGAGTATAGCTCTCATTGGATCAAAGGACTTGGGGCTAGTTTTCATTTTTGAGAAATCCTTTAAAAAAGTCTGGAGGGGAGGGTTTCCCGGAAGATGGCGGACTGAGAAGCGGCTAACCTTTGAGCTCCGGACACATCTCATGTAAACAATAGGATTTTCTGCCTTTAGCAGGCCAGCCAATAAGGGGCCATAGCAGTGACACCAAGGAGGTGTCTATAACTTAATTTGGGTTAAGAATTAGAGTAGGGGAAAAAATTCTTTTTCTTCCTTTTAATTTTCAAGCACACATCCTTCCCGCTGCCCCCCACCCCATAAGCAGTGCCTGGATAGCAGGATACCCCATACCACCAAACAGGGTGTTTTTTTTTTTTTAAATTCACTGATACACATTTGGGAAGTTCCTTGCACTGCTCTTTAATTACAACTCTTCTTCTTATCTTCTCCCTTTTCTCTCTCTTATCTCTCTCTATCTCTCTCTTTTTTTTTTAATCTTGTCATACACTTCTTTCTTCTTTGCCTTTCTGAATTTGTGAATTACTTTAGGGAAGAAATCTGAACCAGAGTGGACTCTCTATGTGTGTATCTCTGCTCTAGTTCCCTTTACACTCTTGTTACCCCTGAATATACACTGGATAGTAGATTTGCATAACTGTCTATTCTTGCTATCCTCTCTTTCTTTTCTCTTTCTTCACTGGGATTTGGTTACTATTTTTTCACGGACTGGAGAAATTGTTTGGCTAACTGGTAACGATTAAACTCCTTCAATACTTACTTCAGTTGCTACTGTAATTCCGGAGGTTGCTGAGTGCAATTGTCATAAAGGTATTTAGTACAGTGTTACTTGTGCTCAAAACACAACAACTGAGGAACAACAGAGCATAAAAAAAAGAGAAACACATAAATAAAAATAAATGGGTAGATTAAAAACAAATAAAACTGCTACCCCAATGAATGAAGACAAGAGCCCAGAAGAAACCATAAATCAGTCAGAAGTAAGCATAGAAGAGAAAAGTACGCAAGCAATAATAAACTTATTAATCACAGAAATGAAAACAACATTGGAGGAAAGGAATGGCAGTATTAGGGAAACAACACTTGAGACCCCCAAGGAAAATACTGATTATCTTGAGACAATTAGAGAACTGAAAGCTGAAATAGCTGTAATGAAGAAAGAAGCTGAGGCAAGGGAAAGCAGACTAACAGAAGCAGAAAACAGAATTAGTCAGAGGATGAGTTAGAGAAAACTAAGAAAGAGGTGAAAGAGCTTAAAAAGAGATTGAGAGACACTGAAAACAACAACAGAGACATATGGGATGATCTCAAAAGAAGTAACATTCATATAATTGGCCTGCCAGAGGAAGAAAGAGAGGGAGGGGAAGCAAACATTCTAGAGGAAATAATACAAGAAAACTTCCCAGACCTGAATAACAGAAAGGATATCAAGGTTCAAGAGGCCCAGAGAGTACCAAACAGAATCAACCCAGACCTGAAGACACCAAGACACATCATAGTCACAATGAGAAGAAGTAAGGATAAAGAAAGGATCCTAAAGGCTGCAAGAGAGAAACAGAAAGTCACATACAACGGAAAACCCATAAGATTATCTGCAGACTTCTCCACTCAAACTCTAAAAGCCAGAAGGGAGTGGCAAGATATCTATCGAGCCCTGAATGAAAAAGGGTTTCAACCAAGGATAATATATCCTGCTAGACTTTCATTCAAGCTAGATGGAGGGATCAAAACCTTCTTAGACAAACAACAGTTAAAGGAGGCAACTATCACCAAGCCGGCCCTGAAAGAGTTACTAAAAGACCTCTTATAAACAAGAACATCACTATAATACTTGCAATATATCAGAGTAAACAAATTGTTTTTTAGAACAATGGCACTACAATAGATTAAATCCATAATATCAATGGCTTAAACTCACCCATCAAAAGGCACAGGGTGGGGGGATGGATCAGAAAACATAACCCAACCATATGCTGCTTGCAAGAATCCCATCTGTCACAACAAGATAAACACAGACTTAAAGTGAAAGGATGGAAAACTATCATACAGGCTAACGGTCCACAAAAAAGGGCAGGAACATCCATTCTCATCTCAGACACGATAGATTTTAAATTAAATAAAGTAATATAAGATAGGCAAGGACATTACATAATGATTAGAGGATCAATCAGCCAAGAAGACTTAACAATTATTAACATCTATGCACCCAACGAGGGACCATCTAAATACATTAAGCATCTACTGAAAGAATTTCAAAAATACATCAATAGTAATACAATAATAGTGGGAGACTTCAATACCCCACTCTCACACTTATACAGTTCAACAAAGCAGAGAACCAATAAAGATACAAGAGAATTGAATGAAGAGATCGACACACTAGACCTCTTGGACATTTTCAGACTCCTCCACCCCAAAAAACTGGAATACACCTTCTTTTCAAATCCACACAACACATACTCAAGGATAGACCACATGTTAAGCCACAAAGACAGCATCAATAAATTCAAGAGCATTGAAATCATCCCAAGTATCTTCTCAGAACACAGTGGAGTAAAACTAACTTTTAACAATAAACGGAAAATTATTAAAAGACATAGAATTTGGAAACTAAACAACATGCTCCTTAAGAACCACTGGGTCAGAGACTCACTCAAACAGGAAATTCAAATGTTCCTGGAAACTAATGAAAATGAAGACACAACCTATCAAAATATTTGGGACACAGCGAAAGCAGTACTGAGAGGGAAACTTATAGCCATACAATCACTTATTAAACACCAAGAAAAAGCCCAAATGAACGACCTTACTACACACCTCAAGGACTTAGAGGAAGAGGAACAAAGGACCCCTAAAGCAACCAGAAGGACAGAAATCACTAAAGTTAGAGCAGAAATAAACAACATCGAAAATAAAAGAATCATACAAAAGATCAATGAAGCCAAATGTTGGTTCTTTGAAAGATTAAACAAAATTGACAAACCCCTAGCCAGACTCACCAAACAAAAAAGAGAGAAGACTCAAATTAATAGAATTGTAAACGATGCAGGAGATATCACAACTGACACCACAGAAATCCAGAGAATTCTACGAAACTTCTATAAAGAACTATATGCCACCAAGCTAGAGAATCTGGAAGAAATGGAACAATTCCTAGAAACCTATGCCCTTCCAAAACTGAACCAAGAAGAACTACAAAATCTAAATGGACCAATCACAGACAAAGAAATTGAAACCATTATTAAGAATCTCCCCAACAACAAAAGTCCTGGACTAGATGGCTTCACAAACGAATTCTACAAAACTTTCAGGAAACAGTTAATACCCATACTTCTTAAGCTATTCCATAAGATTGAAGAAACAGGAATACTCCCTTCCACCTTTTATGAAGCCAACATCACCCTGATACCAAAAGCTGATAGGGACACAACAAAAAAGGAAAACTACAGACCAATATCTCTGATGAACATAGATGCCAAAATATTAAACAAGATCTTGGCCAACCGGATACAGCAACACATCAAAAACATTGTTCATCATGACCAAGTGGGATTCATCCTAGGAATGCAAGGCTGGTTCAACATCCATAAATCAATCAATGTCATTCATCACATCAAAAAAGCAAAGCCAAAAACCACATGATTATCTCAATAGATGCAGAGAAAGCCTTTGACAAAATCCAACACCCATTCATGCTCAAAACTCTACAAAAAATGGGAATAGATGGGAAATTCCTCAAGATAGTGGAGTCTATATATAGCAAACCTACAGCCAACACCATACTCAATGGACTGAAGCTGAAAGCATTCCCCCTCAGATCGGGGACTAGACAGGGCTGTCCACTGTCACCGTTACTCTTCAACATAGTATTGGAAGTTCTTGCCATAGCAATCAGGCAAGAGAAAGAAATCAAAGGGATACAGATTGGAAGGGAAGAAGTCAAGCTCTCACTATTTGCAGATGATATGATAGTATACATAGAAAGACCTAAAGAATCCAGTAGAAAATTACTGGAAGTTGTTAGGCAATATAGCAAGGTATCAGGCTACAAAATCAATGTACAAAAATCAGTGGCATTTCTTTATGCAAACACTAAATCTGAAGAAGAAGAAGACATCCAGAAATCACTCCCATTTACTGTTTCAGCAAAATCAATAAAATACCTAGGAATAAAGTTGACCAAAGAAATGAAAGACTTGTATACTGAAAACTATGAGTCGCTACTCAAGGAGATAGAAACTGATACCAAGAAATGGAAAGATATCCCATGCTCATGGATTGGAAGAATAAATATCATCAAAATGAATATTCTCCCCAGAGCCATATACAAATTTAATGCAATACCCATCAAAGTTCCACCAGGCTTCTTAAGAGAATAGAACAAACACTACAATCATTTATCTGGAACCTGAAAACACCTAGAATCGCCAAAACCATCTTAAGGAAAAGAAACAGAAATGGAGGCATCACACTCCCAGACCTTAAACTATATTATAAAGCCATCATCATCAGAACAGCATGGTACTGGAACAAAAATAGGCACACAGACCAGTGGAACAGAATTGAAAGCCCAGAAGTAAATCCCAACACCTATGGTCATCTAATCTTTGATAAGGGGGCCCAAGGATTAAATGGAAAAAATGTTAAAAAATGTCAATAAATGTTGCTGGGAAAACTGGGTTGAAACATGCAGAAGAATGAAATTGAATCACTTTATCTCGACAGAAACAAAAATCAACTCCAAATGGATCAAAGACCTAGATGTCAGACCAGAAACAATCAAATACTTAGAGGAAAACATTGGTAAAACACTTTCCCACATACACCTCAAGGACATCTTTGATGAATCAAACCCAATTGCAAGGAAGACTAAAGCAGAAACAAACCAATGGGACTACATCAAATTGAAAAGCTTCTGCACATCCAAAGAAACTATTAAACAAACAGAGAGACCCCTCACAGAATGGGAGAAGATCTTCACATGCCAGACATCAGATAAGAAACTAATCACCAAAATATATAAAGATCTCAGCAAACGTAGCACCAAAAAAGCAAATGACCCCATCCAAAAATGGGCAGAGGAAATGAACAAAACATTCACCACAGAGGAGATCCAAAAGGCTAACAAACATATGAAAAACTGCTCTAGGTCACTGATTGTCAGAGAAATGCAAATTAAGACAACACTAAGATACCACCTCACTCCTGTAAGAATGGCATACATCAAAAAGGACAGCAGCAACAAATGCTGGAGAGGATGTGGGGACAGAGGAAGCCTTTTACATTGCTGGTGGGAACGTAAATTGGTACAGCCTCTGTGGAGAGCAGTCTGGAAAACTCTCAGAAGGCTAGACATGGACCTTCCATATGATGCAGTAATTCCTCTCCTGGGGTTATACCCCATGGACTCCATAACACCCAACCAAAAAGAGGTGTGTACTCCTATGTTCATAGCAGCACAATTCATAATAGCTAAAACCTGGAAGCAACCCAGGTGCCCAACAACAGATGAGTGGCTGAGAAAGCCGTGGTATATATACACAATGGAATACTATGCAGCTATAAAGAACAATGAACCCACCTTCTCTGACCCATCTTGGACAGAACTAGAAGGAATTATGTTAAGTGAGCTAAGTCAGAAAGATAAAGATGAGTATGGGATGATCCCACTCATCAACAGAAATTGAGTAAGAAGATCTGAAAGGGGAACTAAAAGCAGGATCTGATTAAATGGAAAGTAGGGCACCACAGTAAAAACCCTGTGGTGAGGGGTAGCTTCCTGTGCCAGTGGGGGGTAGGAGTGGGTGGGAGGGATGGGTCACAGTCTTTTGGTGGTGGGAATGGTGTTTATGTACACTCCTAGCAAAATGTAGACATATAAATCACTAGTTAATTAATATGAGAGGGGGAATCAATTGTATGTCTCAAAGTTTCTCAAAAGACAAACTGAATCTTTTTAATATATAGGCTATGTATTTTATATGCGGACTCTCTCATAAGCCTAGACCAAGTAGATTAGAAGCATCCAATAGCACAGCTATATACAAGATACTGGGTACTGTACAGCAAACCATAACAAAGGGACTTTTCAAAGTTAACCCAATTAGCAAATAATGTGATGATAATATTAACTATTGATTGTCTTTTTGAACCCTAAGACAGCAGGAACCTCACATCTTCACTATAGAGCCCCTACTTCCCCCAGTCCTGGAACCCTTGGATAGGGCCCACTTTCCCGTATGCATCTCCCAATCCAAACCAAATAATATTGCATCTGCCGATCACAACCTAACCAAAGCAACGATTGCCATCTCAACATGCTTCACCTCAGACTGTATCCAGAGACTTAACGTGTGGAATGACAACCCTTCAGCTTCATTACTCGGGTGAGACCTTTCCTTTAATAGTACACTCTAATTTCATCTCAGGTAGTTCACTTTCTAACAAAGTCCCATAACCTAGATATACACCAGTTTCTGTGAGAGAGAGCTTATGTGCACATGTATCCATAAACTACTGCAAAATATATACCTGAAAGCAGGATTACACTAGAGTTTGCAGTGAGTACCTCCCTAACACTTCCTCTCCACTATTCCAAGCTTGGGATCCATGATTGCTCAACAAATTGTTTGGCTTCATATGTTAACTCTCTTTTCAATCACCAGGTTCCAGATGCCACCAGGATGCTGGCTAGGCTTCCCTGGATTGAAGACCCCACCAATGTGTCCGGGAGCTCCGCTTCCCCAGAGACACACCCTACTAGGGAAAGAGAGAGGCAGACTGGGGGTATGGACCGACCAGTCAACACCCATGTTCAGCGGGGAAGCAATTACAGAAGCCAGACCTTCTACCTTCTGCAACCCTCAACGACCCTGGATCCATGCTCCCAGAGGGCTAGAGAATGGGAAAGCTATCATGGGAGGGGGTGGGTTATGGAGATTGGGTGGTGGGAATTGTGTGGCGTTGTACCCCTCCTACCTTATGCTTTTGTTCACTAATCCTTTCTTAAATAAAAAATTAAAAAAATAAAATTCTCAAGTCTTATACATGTAAGCTCAAAGCAGACAATAGCTCTGATGCCACATCCAATCTAGTCTTTGCAAGTGAATTATTTCTAGATCACAAAAAATAAGGACTGAGAAAGGACCCTCAGTCTATCCTTTGGGTCCCAAACAGTTCAGAGCCAGATGAAGTGACTAAAGCACCAGAAGAGAGGCACTAACATTAACATCAACACAGTGTTTGGGAATCTTATTTTAGTGTATGTTCCCGGAGAAATTAGTGCCTTCTCTCAGTTGCTCCTGTGTTTAATGTGTGAGCTGTGTAGTATGGTAGAATAAATATGGCTCTGAAGTCTGCTATCTAAACCTCAGAATCCATCAAGGCTGTCATTCACACTCTGAATTATTTTAGATTGTCCACTTAACTTCCTTAAACTTTGGCTTACTCTCCTGGAGGACAAATATAATAATGCCTATCTCAATTTTCACTTTTAAAATTAAAAAAGTGTTTATTTAGCTTAAAAAGCATACATTAGAATCCTGTATTACTATCAACATAATCTTATTTTTTATAGAAGTTAGAAGTAAAGAAATTATGCCTAATGTGGAATTTTCCCCCACAGCTAGAAAAAAAAATGAATAGAAAAGTAGATGTTTTCTACCTTGGATAAGTGAAGATTTCACTTTGCCTTGCTTTGCATGTTTCACTGCCAACCCTGTTTATGTTGTTTCAGGCCCACCTCCATTCCATTCAACATGGCTAATCACACATCCATATGTAAAACTTCGAGTCACACTATCCCTAAAAAAGTGTTCTCTGGAGTTGGGCGGCAGCGCAGCGGGTTAAGCACACATGGCACAAAGCTCAAGGACCGCCATAAAGACTCTGGTTGGAGCCCCCAGCTCCCCACTTACAGGGGAGTCACTTCACAGACGGTGAAGCAGGTCTGCTGGTGTCTATCTTTCTCTCCCCCTTTCTGTCTCCCCCTCCTCTCTCCATTTCTCTCTGTCCTATCCAATAACAACGACATCAATAACTACAACAATAAAACAAGGGCAACAAAAGAGAATAAATAAATAAATAAATATTAAAAAATATAAATAAAAAAAAGTGTTCTCTGGAGTTGGGCGGCAGCGCAGCGGGTTAAGCACACATGGCACAAAGCTCAAGGACCGCCATAAAGACTCTGGTTGGAGCCCCCAGCTCCCCACTTACAGGGGAGTCACTTCACAGACGGTGAAGCAGGTCTGCTGGTGTCTATCTTTCTCTCCCCCTCTGTCTTCCCCTCCTCTTTTCCATTTCTCTGACCTAACAACCACAACATCAATAATGGCAACAATAATAACTTAAAGAACAATAAAAAACAACAAATACAATGAAAGGGAAAATAAATAAATAAATAAATAATTTTTTTTTTAAAAGTGTTCTCAGACCCCACTTAAGAACCTTTTTTTTTTTTTCAGAAGCAAAGAAGAGGCAAGCAGACATGATGAAAGAGATACTACAAGATGCCAGAGGAATCTAGAGATTTAGAGAGAACCGCTGGGGAGAGGAATATCTTTCAGCAGTGTTGAAGTACAGCCAAAAAACAAAAGTCAATTTATGTTGTATATATCAGATGTTCATTTGGGCCTTGGGTTGGGCAAATCACTAAGGTTTTATCTAGCTAGTACAGCACTAAATTCTGGTTCTGGAGATACTCATTCACAGCAAGTCACAATTTAGACTATTATATTTGGCATGGACCATTTCATATTTTTAATTGAGGAATAATTTTGTTTGCAACCATCATAAGCATAATATTTTAATATATTCATATTGTAGAAATGCAACACTATCCACATACTGATTTGACATCAAAGGGGGGTTAAGAAGAACCTGCAAAGTGGCTTGCTTTCCTCATTGTTTTTTTTCTAGCAGAGATTCAGACATTCTTTCTCAAAGCTCAGAAATCCGGTGCCTAAACTGTGGCTTGTCATGTTTTCCTGCTAATTTTTTCAGTTTTCTTATTGACAACAATGTATAGTCTTCCTAGTAGGAAACTAAATTCCCCTTTTTGGTTTAGACAGATATGCACTTTAAGATATTTGAATTATGGATGTTGAAAGTTGCGAAAACACACAGGCATTAAAAAATGATGGATATAGAAACAGCTTGGGACAGTTAGTCATTTTATAGACTCAAAACAACAAATGTTTTGTTGGATTTCCCATGCCTATACTGTTAATATGTCTGTTTTTTGTTTGTTTGTTTATGGAAACAGTAGATTGAGAGGAAGGGGGATATAGATAGATCGGTAGAGAGGGGGGTACCTAGGTACTTGGAACACCACTTTAGAGCTCATGAAACTTCTTTCTTGCAGATTGGGGCCTGGTTCTTGAAACTGAGTCCTTGTGCATTACAATGTGTGTGCTTTCTCTGACTCACCACTAACCAGCCTCTCTGGTTGTATTTGTAAGGGATATGTGCTCAGTAATAACTGAGCTTCAAACAGATGGCATTGAATAGGAAATCTGGGAGGCTGGGTGGTGGTACACCTGGTTAACCACACATAGTACTATGCAAAAATTAACACGCATGGACCCAGATTCAAGCCCCCACTCCTCACCTGCAGGAGGGACACTTTCTGAGGGGTGAAGAGGATCTGCATGTTTCTCTCTCTGTGTCTGTCTCCTCTCCTCTCTCAATTTCTCTCTGTTCTCTCCAATAAAAGAGAAAGAATTAGGAAATCTAAACTATATAAAAATGATTTATTTAAAACATTATTTCTCTTTTGCATACTATAAGGCATTTAAAAATTTTTTTATTGTGGGGATTAATGCTTTAAAGTCAAGAGTAAAATTAATATAACATAATATAATACAATACAATACAATACAATACAATACAATACAATACAATACAATACAATACAATACAATATAATATAATATAATATAATATAATATAATATAATACATGTGGAACATTTCTCAGTTTTCCACATTTCCATTCAAACCCCACTAGGTCCTCCTCTGCTATCATGTGCTAGGAACTGAACCCTCCAACTATTAAGTGGTATTTGTAATAGTAGTCACAGCATATTAAATTTTTACTTGGATATTTATTGAATGCTTACTATGGGCATAGCATGATTAGAATTCAACATCAAACATCAAGACTCCCTACATTTAAGAACTGTCAAAGAGAGAAAGCATAAAGAGACCATGTGATGTATGATTTGGTCATTATTTCAATTAGAAGTATACAAGAAAACCTCTAACAGATCACTCTCTCCACCATCACTCGTCAGTTTGATCAGGAACAACATCATAAACCCTTCTGTGGGCCTCTACAGGACCTTCTCTTCAATGTAGAACAACCATGGTAGAAACTGCCCCACTTTCTGGAGGGAGGCTGAGTCAACATATTCTGTCACTCAGGTAGTCTGTCCTGAAATGTGTGTAACCTAGAATGTTCCTAGCTGTGACCATGGAATGTGAGCTCAGACTGACAGGGATACAGAGGTTACACAGGTTCCTGTGCTAAATACGAATAGAGATGTACGTTAGGTCAGATCAGTGAGATTTATAGTTAACAGTATTTATATACTTTTCTCATATTTGGGAGCAACTCTCTTCCATTAACCAATTTTCCAGTCATAATACAAACTCTGACATCATCTCCCCAGACAATACTTTTAAGCCCATCTTCATATTAGCTGTCAGGTACATCCAAAAAATTAGTGAAGTCATTGGCCCCTTAGAAGATACCTAAAATAGACTTCCTAGCTTCTTCCAACATGAAGACCCCATATTTTATCTGCTATATTCTTACTTTTAGGTTTCTAATTATTAAACAATTTGTTCTGGTTTATAGATGCTTTTCAGCCACCAAGTTGTAGATGTTACTATGACACCAACCTGACCTCCCTAGACAGATGACCTCACCAATGTGTCGTGGAGCCCCACCTCCCACTAGGGAAAGATAGAAACAGGCTAGGGGTATGGATCAACTTTTCAACACTCATGTCCAGCAGAGGAGTAATTACAGAAGGTAGAGACCTCCCATCTTTTGCACCCCATAAAATCTTTGGTCCCTACTCCCAGAAGGACAAATAATAAGGAACCTTCCAATGGAGAGGATGGGATACAGAATTGTATGGAACTGTACCCCTTATTCAACAATATTGTCAATCATTAGTAAATCACTATTAAAAAATAAAAATATGAGAAGGTAGAATTCAGCAACAACAACAAAAAAAAAGAGTATAGAAGACCAAGGAAATAGGATATACATGTTTACTGGAAAACAAAACACTTATTAAGAAGATGTCTTTTTTTCTTATGATATCTTTAGCTTTAATCATAAGAAATTTTTCCTGATCAATCACTTGTTTTTGTGTAATTTATACCAACATTTGCAGGATATCTTCTTTGATTTGGGTGAAGATTTGCTTAGTTTCTGAAAAGAGATTGTAGTCAAGCTTACTAGAACAGATAAGCAATAGATGCAGTTCAAGAAGAGCTAGGTGATGAGGGAGCACTTGTAGGGGAAACAGTACAGTCTTGTGTGGATGAGTGGAATTTCAGAGAAAGGTGCTATCTTAGCTCAGTGTCACAGGATGATCAGGTTATCACTGGGGTTCAATGTCAGCCCTATGAATCCACTGCTCCTACTGGCCATTTTTTCCTTTCTATTTATTTGATGAGACAGAGAGAGATTGAGAGAAGAAAGGGTGACAGAGAGAAAGAAAGACACTTGTAGACTTGCTTCACTGTTTCTGAAGCATCCCCCCCAAAAGGTGAGAAACAGGGTTCAATATCAGGTCCTTACACATGGTAATGTATATGATCAACTGGGTTTCACACCACCATGCCCCCATCTAATACAACTTTCTTAAGCATTCATCTGTTGTTGAAATCATGCTAAGTGAGATAAGCCAAAAGAGAAGGATGGATATGAGAGTATCTCATTCATAAGCAGAATTTAAGAAACAAAAACAAAAAGGGGAAACATGAAGTAAAATGTGAACCAGGTTGGGTGTGCTCCTACAAAACAAAGGACTTTGGGGAAGCAGGGTAGAAAGAAGGATGGGCCCATGACTTTACTAGTTTTTGCCTTCACCTGACATCTAATGTTCAGTGGAGAGGCAATTACAGAAGCCAGACCTTTCACCTTCTGCACCCCACAATGATCCTAGGTTCATACTCCCAGAGGGAAAATAATAGGGAAGCTATCAAGGGAAGGGGTTGGATATAGAGCTCTGGGGGGTGGACATTGTATGGACATGTACCTCTCTTTTCCTATCATCTTGTCAATATTTCAATTTATAAATTAAAATTTAAAAAAAAGAAAAGAAAGGGACTGCAGCAGGTGGTCCTTTGTGGTCTTAGTGTATGATGTAGAAAAGGAGCCAAGTTGGGGGTGTGAGTATTTTGCAGACACTTATCAAAGATATGAAATTGTACTGCTATGACAACAACTTTGTTTTATGTAGTTGAGTATATAAAGTGATTGAAGAAAAGAAGTAGGGGGTAAGGGAGAGAAGTGTTTAGGTCTAAGTAGTAAATATTTGATTAGACACTTTATGGTATCTTCATTAGGTCTTTTCTACTTGTTTGCTGACCTTAATATGTCTATGTCTAATAACAGTATGCTACTGAGCACTTTTACTTTGAGGTATATAGTTTTCCCTAATTTATGGACACATGTGTATATATAATCTGTCCCTTAGGCCCTGGTCTATATCTATTATCTGTAACTTTGTAAGGGAATGTGCCATAACTTGAGACCAGATCCTGTAAACCCACTACTGGTTTGGATATAACAATTGACAGTCCCTAATACAGGAGGAACCCCTCACAAGCAGTGAAACAGTACGGCAGCTCCTTTTCTTCTTCTGTATCTCCCCTTTCCCATTCACTTTCTCTCTCTTTTTCTGAGAGAGAAAGAAAGGATGGAAAAAAGAATGAAAGGGAGGAAGAAATAAAGAGAGAGGAAGAAATAAAGAAAAAGGGAAGAGTTAAAGAATAAAGAAAGAAGGAGGAAGGGAGAAGAACAGTGGGTTTGTCATGGAGGCAACAAGAACCAACAATAATTCTGGTGGAAGTTTAAAACAAAATCAAAAAACATTAACTAGGGAAATAGCTCATCTAGTAAAGTGAAAAACTTTCATTCTTAGGCTCCTGGTTTGATTGCCCGAATCACATATGCTGAAGTGATGCTCTATTTTTTTTCTCATATGGCATTAAAAAGAAACAAGAGAAATAAAGAATATAGTAGTTGAACTAAAAGAAATACAGTAGTAGTAACTACAAGCAGAAAGATGGGAGCTAATGGTTAAGGTAGTAAACTCCTGGAATATAAGAAAATAATAAAACAGTAAATGGAATGAAGAACTAAAACAAATGAACATATTATAAGGAATAATGGGATATCAACTGGAGCAAATTAGTAGCAGAAGAGGGAAGGAGCGAGAAAGGGACATAATTAATATTTAAAGAAATAATCTAAGAATTTCCTCCAAAGTCAAATTCAGGAAATCAAAGAGCTCTGAACCAAATAAATCCAAATAGGTACACTGTGAGATACATTAAAATTAAATTTGTATATATAGAGTAGAAAAGAGTAAAATACAAAGGAAACTCCATTATACTGTTTATTTCTCAACAGAAACTCTACCGACCAAAAAGACTGGCACAAAATATTTAAAGTTTTGAATGGAAAATACTTCTGACAAAGAATATTATATTGAACTAGGTTATTATTCAAATTTGAAGGAGAGATAAAAAAGCTTTTCAGACAAACAATAGTTATAACAGGCATATACCCTACAACAGATGCTAAAGGGACTTAAAATAAATACTAGATACTGAAAGATTTCACTCATAACAGGTATACAAATAAACAAAACTAGGGAAAAGCAAAATTCTCATGAAAACTTGAATAGTAGAGCAGACGTTACCAAAGGGGTTCCAGGTAGTGGATTACAAGTGTAGAGGAAGTGTTACATTTTTCTGAAGAAGTATTGATACTTTGTATGTGGTAACATATTTTGAAAAGGTATGAAATTGTACTTCTAAACCATATATTATCTTGTAAACCAGTGTTACTTTTAAAACTCTGACACCATCTTCCCAGACAATACTTTTAGCTCCCCTGCATGTTAGATATTGGGCTCAAGTAAAAAATTAGTATAGTCATGGGCCCTTTGGAATATACCAAAATAGGCTTATTAGATATTTTTTATATTATTAGATACTTCTTTTTAATGAAGACCCCCAATCTCATCTTACCTTTAGGTTCCTGATTATTAAACAATTTGTTCTTCTTTATAGTAGTGCTTTTCAGCCACCAATTTGCACATGCTACCATGACACCAACCTGACCTAACCAATGTGTCCTGGAACTCCACATCCCCATAGTCCTACCCCACTAAGGAAAGATAGAACCAGGCTCAGGGTATGGATTGACTTGCCAATGATCATATCCAGAGGAAAAGCAATTACAGAAGCCAGACCTCCCACATTCTGCAACCCCAAAGTATCTTTGGTCCATACTCTTAAAGGGATAAAGAATAGGAAAGCTTCCAGTAGATGGAATGGGATACAGAACTCTGATGGTGGGAATTGTACCTCCTCTCTAACCCCACAATCTTGTCAATAATTATTAAATCACTAATAAAATGCACAAATAAATATAGGGTTTGATATCAAAGAAAAAAAACTAACACACAAAGTAAAAAAAAAAGAAACTTGTTTCTTAAATTCTGTCTATGAAGGAGATTAGCATGTATGCATTCTTTTCTCTTTGGCTTATCTCATTTAACATGATTCCTTTAAGCTCTACCCACTATGAGGTGAAGAAGGTGACTTCATCATTCCTAACAGCTGAGTAGTATTGCATTGTGAATATATAGCACAGCTTTCTTAGCCACTCATCTGTCCTTGGACAGCTGTGTTGCTTCCAAATTTTAGCCATTCCAATTTATACTCTTAAGGCTGGGAAGATAGCATAATAATTATGCAAAAGATCTTTTATGCCTAAGGTACCATATGCATTTGGTTGTTTCCAGGTTTTGAAGATTGCCTCTGCAACTTCTCCAATATTTTTGATACTGTCCTTTCTGATGTATGACATTCTCACATGAATGAAGTGGTATCTCAAGCAGAAAGTGGAAGCACAAACTAAAACTTTCACTTGCTTTGGTAAATAACAACAAAGCAAAAGACTTTGGGGAAGTTAGCCAGACACTGATGTGCGTGTGGGAGGGAGACTTGTGGTCCTGGTGCATGATGGTGGAAAAGGACCTAAGTTGCAAGTGAGAGTATTTTGCAGGCACCTATCATGATGAAGTGAGTAATTTTACCCAAGTGTCAATAACTGTACTGTAAGCTATTAACCCTCCCTAATAAAATGAAAAAAATAAATAAAATAAAAGAGATAAAATAAAAGGAAATATTATATAAGTTTCAAAAAATCTCTATTTTCTTTTTTTGAGGAGAAAAGAGGAATGTCTCCCAATATATAATCTATTTTCTATCTTCTTTTTTATTTTTCTCTAGATCTAGTTTTAGGGAAGAAAAATGTCACATCAAATGACAATGGTAGTGGAGTTACAGTACCAAGGGGAGAAAAGACAAAGATTAATGTGAAAGTAATAATAATAATAAAAAAGGTGAAGATCAGAGAACGGCAGATTTATACCAATCCATCTGTGAAAACATAGAAATGTCTTATCAATATAAATCTTTTGTCACTAGATTGAAGACATTTATGAACAAAACAGGAAGACCATTTCTCTATTGTAAGTAGACATTTTTTCATTAAAAATAGTAGGAATTAAGGAGAAGCTTATTCCTACTTTTAAAGACTAAAATATGAGAGGAATAAGCAATTAGTAGCAAGATGCCATTAAAATTTAGACAGAAGAGTTCTGCCAATATTTCCCTCTAAGTATTTGATAGTTTCTGGTCTAACATTCAAGCCTTGAATCCACCTGGAATTTACTTTTGTGTTTGGTGAAATAAAGTGGTTCTTTCTCATTCTTTTGCAACTTTCAACCCATTTATCCAACATCATTTATTGAAGAGATTCTCCTTTCCCCCATTTTATACTCTAGGCACTGTCAAAGATTAGATTTCCATAGTTGTGGGGCTTATTTCTGGGCTCTCACTTCTATTTCACTGGACAGTATGACAATGACCGTATAATACAATTTGAGATCGGGGAGTGTGATGCTTCCAATTCTGTTCTTTCTTTTCAAGATTGTTTTGGCAATTCTAGGTCTTTTCTGGTCCAGATAAATATTTTGTAGCTTTTGTTTTATTCTGCAAAAAACTAAAATTTGGTAGGATCTATTAGAAGTCTAGGACCAGGAGTTGGGGGTTAGCGCAGTGGATTAAGCACAAGTGGCAGGAAGCGAAGTGCAAGGACCAGCTTAATGATCCCAGTTGGAGCCCCCAGATCCCCACCTGCAGGGGAGTTGCTTCCCAAGTGGTGAAGCAGGTCTGCAGGTGTCTATCTTTCTCTCCCCCTCTCTGTCTCCCCCTCCTCTCTCCAATTCTTTCTGTCCTATCCAGCAATGACGACATCAATAACAACAACAATAATAACTATAACAATAGAACAAAAAAGGCAAAAAAAGGGAATGAATAAATAAATAAATAAATAAATATTTTAAAAAAGAAGTCTAAGACCATCATGTCTATGAGGGTATCCAAGGATTCCCTGAGTAGGGCCCCAGGAGATGAAGTGGCCTGGTAATAAGCAAAAGAGCCACCATTAAAGTATGTTGGTCTCTTGCCCTTATCCAGCGTTTGTAGTCCTTACTTTGTCTGATGAGGTTGGCCTTGGAGTGATTGAGGGAAGTGAAATAGGAGGTAAGTGAGGAGAGTATGTAGGTCTAACTAGAAAGTATTGGACTAAGTACTTCAGCTTATTCTGGTGAGACCTTTCCTAGCTCATAGAACTCCTTAATTCCAGATCATGTGGCGTACTTCTTAACAAAACCTCAAAACCTAGACTACAAGGGCCCATGAGATAGGGTATAGTTATATGTATTCATAAATTAGGAGAAAACATATACATTAAAGCAAAAGTGGATAATAGCTTTCAGTGAGTCAATAAATGCAGCAAACAAGTAGAAAGAACTAAAAAGACACCATAAAGTACCTAATGAAACAGTTTCTACTTAGACCTAGGTACACTCCTCACCTACTTCCTATTACACTTCCCTCAATCACTCCAAAGCTAACTTTGTCAGACAAAGTAAGGACTACAAAAGCTGAATAAGGGAAAGATATTGGCATATTTTAATAATGACTGTTTAGTCACTACCAGGTCACTCCATCACCTGGGGCCCTAGAGAGGAAGTCTTGGGATTCCCACACAGACATGTTGGCCTTAGACCTCTAACAGAACCCTCTCACCACTGTAACTGGGCATATCCTTCAAGAACAACATAATGGATCCATTTGTGGGCCCCTATAGGACCTTGCCCTCAATGTGGATCAACAATGGTATAGGGAATGGTCCATTCTTCAATGGGAGGTTGGACAAAATACTCTACCTACTACCTGAGGAAGATGGGTCCTGGAATTAGTGCAGCCTGGTATGTTCCTAGCCATGACCACAGAATGTGAGCTCAGACCTACAGGGATACAGAGATTACATGGGCTCCTATGCTAAATATGAGCCCCAGATGAAATTTATATGGCTTACAGTTAACAATATTTATATACTTCCCCATTATTTGGGAGCTACTCTCTTTCCTGATCCAATTTTCTAGTCTTTTTTCCAACTATGACACCATCTACCCAGACAATAACCTGGGTCCACCTGCTTATTAGATATCAGGCTCAGGGTAAAACTAGTAAAGTTATGGGCCTTTTGGATTATACCTAAAATAGACCTATTGGCTATTTCCAAAATGGAGACCCCAATATTCATCTACAATTGTTGTATGCTCTCCCCCTGATAAGAAAATTGGTTCAGTCCTGCTAGTTTTCGCAGGCCCACTTGTCCCTGCCCCAAGGAACCCCGAGAGAGTTCCAGAGTTGCAGAGTTGCAGAGTTCGAGAGTGCTTGATGCCGCTGCGGGGGAAGGAGGCAGGAGAGTTCTGTTTGGTGATTAGTTTGTCTTAGTTTATAAATCGTTGTTCCTGAATAAAGAAATACAGGTTCCCTGCCCAGCCGTGTGTCCTCAAGTCTCTGTTACCTGCCCGTGAAGCTAGCCCGGCCAGCTGGAGCCTCCAAAAATTAACAACATGCGATATTATTGATTTTAGGTTCATGAGTAGTCAAAAATCTGTTTTGCTTTATATATTAACTCTTTTTCACCTACCAGTTTCCATATTCTACCATGATGTCAATCTGACTTCCCTGGGCAGATGATCCCACCAATGTGTCCTGGAGCCCTGCCTCCCCAAACCCTTGTCCCACTAGGGAAAGAAAGAGACAGTCTGGGAGTATGGATCAACCTTCCAATGTCCATGTTCAGCAGGGAGGCAATTATAGAAGCCAGATCTTCAGCCTTCTGCACTCCACAATGATCCTGGATTCGTACTCCCAAGGGGATAAACAGTAAGAAAGCTATCAAGGGAGGGAATTGAATATGGAGTTCTGGGGGTGGGAATTGTGTGGAATTGTACCTCTACTATCCTATAGTCTTGTCATTATTTCCATTCTATAAATAAAAAATATTTAAATCAAGGTTCTTCATTATTCTCAGACACCACAATAACATTTCCGGTAAACCCAACCCAGTCCAGACCCTAATCTATACTTTCCATCCTCAGTTTCCTTCTGTGTGTTAACTAGCCCTATTGTCAAGTTTCTACAACACATATTGTCTATGTGTAAACCCTATAAGTGTTTAGGAGCTTTTTGTTTTGGTACATTCCGTAGCTCTAGTAGGGAGTATTGTTTGCACTTTTTATGAGTGACTTTTTTTTTTTTTTAATTTTTAATTTAAGAAAGGATTAGTGAACAAAAGCATAAGGCAGGAGGGGTACAACTCCACACAATTCCCACCACCCAATCCCCATAACCCACCCTCTCCCATGATAGCCTTCCCATTCTCTAGCCCTCTGGGAGCATGGACCCAGGGTCGTTGAGGGTTGCAGAAGGTAGAGGGTCTGGCTTCTGTAATTGCTTCCCCGCTGAACATGGGCGTTGACTGGTCGGTCCATACTCCCAGTCTGCCTCTCTCTTTCCCTAGTAAGGTGTGTCTCTGGGGAAGCTGAGCTCCAGGACACATTGGTGTGGTCTTCAATCCAGGGAAGCCTAGCCAGCATCCTGGTGGCATCTGGAACCTGGTGATTGAAAAGAGAGTTAACATACAAAGCCAAACAATTTGTTGAGCAATCATGGATCCCAAGATTGGAATAGTGGAGAGGAAGTGTTAGGGAGGTACTCACTGCAAACTCTAGTGTAATCCTGCTTTCAGGTATATATTTTGCAGTAGTTTATGGATACGTGTGCACATACGCTCTCTCTCACAGAAACTGGTGTATGTCTAGGTTATGGGACTTTGTTAGAAAGTGAACTACCTGAGATGAAATTAGAGTGTACTATAAAAGGAAAGGTCTCACCCGAGTAATGAAGCTGAAGGGTTGTCATTCCACACGTGAAGTCTCTGGATACACACTGAGGTGAAGCATGTTGAGATGGCAATCGTTGCTTTGGTTAGGTTGTGATCGGCGGATGCAATATTATTTGGTATGGATTGGGAGAAGCATACGGGAAAGTGAGCCCTATCCAAGGGTGCCAGGACTGGGGGAAGTAGGGGCTCTATAGTGAAGATGTGAGGTTCCTGCTGTCTTAGGGTTCAAAAAGACAATCAATAGTTAATATTATCATCACATTATTTGTTAATTGGGTTAACTTTGAAAAGTCCCTTTGTTATGGTTTGCTGTACAGTACCCAGTATCTTGTATATAGCTGTGCTATTGGAAGCTTCTAATCTACTTGGTCTAGGCTTTTGAGAGAGTCCGCATATCAAATACGTAGCCTATCTATTAAAAAGATTCAGTTTGTCTTTTGAGAACCTTTGAGACATACAATTGATTTCCCCCTCTATGAGTGACTTTTTAAATAACTGTGAATGACATGAAGAGATGTGATTAAAAAACAAAAACAAAATCATTGTGAATCAGGGAAAAAAAAAAACAGATCCTAGATGAAGTTAGTGATTTCCAATACTGACAATGGCAATATAGTTTGAGTAAAGTAAGAGGGATGGATAATGTATATTAAACTATATTCCAAACTGGAGTTATACTTAGTGCAACTTTACTTTGCTGCTATTTGCATCATAAATGTTTATACTGAAGAACCAGCAGGGAGAAATAAATATCACTTCATAAAAAAAAAAAAACTTTCTGAAAATGAATAGTGAATGGAAAGTAGTTCAATTCCACAAACATTTATGAAGCCTTTATCATATCAAGAATCACATATTCAAAGACCAAAAAGATAGCCCCTGATATGTCTAAGCTCATGATACAGAAAATAAATTTGCAAGTAAAATAACTTTAATTCCACATGTGTAGACATGGTTTTTATCCTCTATAATATTTTACTGGAAGTGATACCTGGAATTTAACAATTTATTATTTGTCCTGATTTTGATTAGAATACCAATGAGGGGACAATTTAATTTGTTTCAGGGGTGAAGGAAGAAGGTCATGTCATAGATATAAACATGACATTGAGTTATTTTTTCCTTGAAGGATTTATAGTTCACTGTACTACATGCTTCATGAAAAATGTTCACTTATTTTGCTTTCCTTTATACCATATATGGACTCTCATAGTCCAAACAGAGGAGATAATTTACTAGCAGGGGGGAGATAAATGAGAGTTGGTAATGCTATTAAGGTAAAGCTAAAGTAGTACTAGCTGTTACACAATACAACTCAAAGGTTTCATGACTTTACATGTGAGAAATGTATTTTTCACTTGTATAAATGACCATTTAGGATCCAGGCTTTTCATTTCTGGTAACTATACTTCCCTCTATAGCCTCAGAATATTTTACATGCAGCTGAAGAATGACAAAAAATGAGACAGAGGAAGCAAAGTCACTTACTTATCTGGAATTTCCACTTCAATTCCCTGAAGATAAATGGCATAAGGCACTTGCATTTGCATTCTAGAGGCGAAAATTAGCAATATTTCCCCATGTAGAAACAAAGGCAGCAGCAAGGAATTGCAATCCTTTGCTGGACAACATTTTCCCAGGGACCACTCTCTAATGTGGAAACAGTGAACAAGTTGTTGGTAGGTAGTGAGTTGTATACGCTGCAGGAATGAGAGGTTCATGGAGTAAAAGTGTGGGAGGAATAATAAGTGGGAAGATTAGTAGCTTAGGGCCAGATTGCCTTCTTACAGAGGAGCCTATATGCACGAAAAAGAGGCCAGTGATGATGTAAAATGATTTTTTGTAAGAATGTTAACTGAGGAACTTAAGTCATGGAGGAGAAACTAAGAGAAGACTCATGTACATTTTTCTTCCAAAAACAATACTTTATTAGCACTTCATGTTTCTAAATATTTTTAGTAAATATTTTTAATTTTCTCAAAGGCCTATTTAAGCCAGGTATGGCTCTTAGATTGAAGTATGTGTTCTCTGTGACTTTAGCCCCACCCAGCTAAAAATCACCCTAATTACAGTCTAAAATTTTACCTATTCAGATAATAGAAAATCAGAATTTGCATTTATTGTTGCTAAGAATGTCAGTTAACACCCCTCAGCTATACTTTCCTCCCCAGTGGGTGAAACATATCAGCAGACATAAATGCAATGTTCACCAGCTGTAAAGTTATGTTCCATAAAGAACTAAACTGCTGTGAGCTGGTTATGCCCGAGGATGCTTACCTAACAGTTTAAATAAAGACTTCCTTTTAAACTTAAGTTTTAAAAATATCTCCAAACATAATCTTGGAATAAGTTTCCCTTGAACATTCAGGATTTTTGAAAACAGCTCATGTTCTTTTCCCTTTCAGACATTTTCCTGAGGATTTAATTAACCAAATTGTCAAAAACAAGGGGAAAATGAGGAAAAAAAAAAGATGGCGAATGCACACTGACTTATCTGGGCTTACTACTTAACTTCTTTGAGCATAAATGATAATAACACATGTCACTGGATCTCACATTACAGAGGTGAGAATTGGTCCTGTTCCTTCACCTAAACACAAAGCAACTGGATTGGGTTCTCTCATTCTAGAAATAACTCTTCTGTATAAAATGGTGAGCCATTTATTGATAGTCTGTTTCCTACATTTTCAAAGAATTTTAGAGTGGTTGATTTTGTGATGAGTTTTCATTTAAAAAACAAGTCTTGAAGATAAGTTTTGATTTTGCTATTCCCAGTTCATATCAACTGTGACCTTTAAAAGCTGTCTATTCACCTTTGCAGACATTTTTTTCTGAATGGGGAACCCTCTTAAGTTTGAGAATTTAAGAGCACTAGGGAAGGGGAAGCATGGGTTTGGAGAGGGAGGATTGGAGGTCTCCTCTAATCTGTCTTCCTGAATCACACTCATTTAGAGAAGGTTTTCTAATATTGTTATTTTGCTTATCATTGTTTCCTTATAACATGATGAGAAAATATCTCAGTTTACACTGAAAGATAGGTGGTGGTTATGCCAGTGGCTAGTTTCATTATACTATGTTTTATTTAAAGATGCAGGTTCCCAGAATCAAAAGAAGTATGGATTTATAGTCTATGTTGAGGATCCAACTCAGATGATTGTAAATTGTAAAAAAAAAAAAAAAAAAAAAAAAAAAAAAAAAAAAAAAAGGTGCACCAATGTTGAAAAATCAACTTGGTGGTGGAGCCAAGTTGCTTCCAAGATAGAGACTTGGAAGCAGGAGCTGGTGTGAGCTCCAATAAGCAGCAGCTTGTGACCTGGGATTCTCTGGATAGGGTGGCTTAAACTCACCCATTAAAAGGCACAGAGTGGGAGGATGGATCAGAAAATACAACCCAACCATATGCTGCTTGCAAGAATTCCACCTGACCCAATAAGACAAGCACAGACTTAAAGTGAAAGGATGGAAAACTATCATACAGGCTAATGGACCACAAAAAAGGGCAGGCAGCCATTCTCATCTCTGACACAATAGACTTTAAATTAAATAAAGTAATAAAAGATAGGCAAGGACTATTATTACATAATGATTAGAGGATCAATCAACCAAGAAGAGTAAACAATTATTAACATCTGTGCACCCAATGAGGGCCCACCTAAATACGTCAAACACCTAATGAAAGAAGTAAAAAAAATACATCAGTAGTAACACAATACTAGTGAGAGACTTCAATACCCCACTCTCACGCTTATACAGATCAACAAAGCATAGAATCAACAAAGAAACAAGAGAATTAAATGAAGAGATGGACAGACTAGACCACCTAGACATTTTAAGAGTTTTTCACCACAAAAAAAACTGGAATACACATTCTTCTCAAATCCACAAAGCACATCCTCAAGGAGGCCACAAACAATATTAACAAATTCAAGAGCACTGAAATCATTCCAGATATCTTCTTAGACCACAGTGGAGTAAAGCTAACATTTAAAAAGAAACAGAAAGTTACTAAATGTCACAGAATTTGGAAACTCAACAATATACTGCTTAAGAACCACTGGGTCAGAGAGAAACTCAAGCAAGAAACTCAAATGTTCCTGGAAAAAAATGAAAATGAAGACACAAGCTATCAAAATACTTGGAACACAGCTAAAGCAGTACTGAGAGGGAAACTCATAGCCATACAATCACATATTAGAGAACAAGAAATGGGAGTCAGGTGATTGTGCAATGGGTGTCACAAAGCACAAGACTGGCTCAAGGATGCCAGTTCGAGCCACTGGCTCCACACCTGCAGGGGAGTTGCTTCACAAGCAGTGAAGCATGTCTGCAGGTGTCTATCTTTCTTTCCCCCTCTCTATCTTCCCCTCTTCTCTCCATTATCTCTGTCCAATCCAACAACAATGACATCAATAGCAACAACAATAACTACAACAATAAAAAAACAAGGGCAACAAAAGGGAATAAATAAATAAATATTTAAAAAATAGACCCCTTTGTGGGCCCCCATAGGACCTTGTTCCATCCTCAAAAAGGGAGGCCAGACAACATATTCTATGCTACACCTGAGGAAGATGGGCCCTGATATTGGGGCAGCTTGGTACGTTCCCATAATATATTTAAGATATTGCTTTAAGTAATATAAGGGGACTATGAGATACAGCTCTAATTTTAGTTTTAAATAATTGGCTTGCCATTAGAGTTCAAAGATAAGAGTGGAGACAGCCATAATAAGAGATAGTTATTATTATTTTTAAAAAATCAATTTTTGTATCCCATATACCAATGTGTAGAAATTCACTTAAGTCTGACCTAAACTCACTTACAGAGAGGGAAATTATATATCTTTTGTCACTATTTATTGAAAAAGACACTTTTTACTTTACAGTATATGCAAAAGTCCTCAATCCAAAGAACTACGACTTCTGACAATTTATGTATTAAAAATAAAAGTCTTGATGACATCTGGAGGCTGGTAACTGAAAAGAGAGTTAACATACAAAGCCAAACAAATTGTTGAGCAATCATGGACCCAAAGCTTGGAATAGTGGAGAGGAAGTGTTAGGGGGGTACTCACTGCAAACTCTAGTGTACTTCTGCTTTCAGGTATATATTTTGCAGTAGTTTATGGATACGTGTGAACATATGCTCTCTCTCACAGAAACTGGTGTATATCTAGGTTTTGATACTTTGTTAGAAAGTGAACCACCTGAGATGGAATTAGAGTATACTATGAAAGGAAAGGTCTCACCCGAGTAATGAAGCTGAAGGGTTGTCATTCCACACGTGAAGTCTCTGGACACAGTCTGAAGTGAAGCATGTTCAGGTGGCAATCATTGCGTTGATTAGGTTGTGATCGGCAGATGCAATATTATTTGATATGGATTGGGAGAGGCATACGGGAAAGTGGGCCCTACCCAAGGGTTCCAGGACTGGGGGAAGTAGAGGCTCTATAGTGGACATGTGAGGTTCCTGCTGTCTTAGGGTTCAAAAAGACAATTGATAGTTAATGTTATCATCACATTAATTGGTAATTGGGTTAACTTTGAAAAGTCCTTTTGTTATGGTTTGCTGTACAGTACCCAGTATCTTGTATATAGCTGTGCTATTGGTTGCTTCTGATCTACTTGGTCTAGGCTTTTGAGAGAGTCTGCATATCAATTACAAAGCCTATATACTAACTCTCTTTTCAGTCACCAGGTTCCAGATGTCATCAGGATGCCGGCCAGGCTTCCCTGGACTGAAGACCTCACCAATGTGTCCTGGAGAGCCACTTCCTCAGAGACCCACCCTACTTGGGAAAGAGAGAGGCAGACTGGGAGTATGGACCGACCAGTCAACGCCCGTGTTCAGCGGGGAAGCAATTACAGAAGCCATACCTTCCACCTTCTACAACCCACAATGAGCCTGGGTCCATGCTCCCAGAGGGATAGAGAGTGGGAAAGCTATCAGGGGAGGGGATGGGATATGGAGATTGGGTGGTGGGTATTGTGTGGAGTTGCACCCTACTTCCCTATGGTTTTGTTAATTAATCCTTCCTTGTTGGGTAGTTGCCATCTCCCCCTGGCTTCTTCTTATCCATATGCCTATATAGGGATTTACTGATCCAAAGGTTTGGTCTATTTACATAAATCACTTTTACATAAAGCACTCCAGGGCATTGGTGGTTCAGTTATAGGATTCTCGCCTGTTCCGCCCCCTCCTTGTCACACTCTGATTTTCACCAGTCACTTTTCTCTCCACCCTCTCTATATCACATCCTGTTTCCACCCTACTTGGAGAGTATAAAAACAGCTGCTCTTCTGATTAAAGACACTTGGAAATTGCTTTCCGGCTCCGAGAGTTCCAGAGTGTATCTCCTGCGGAAGTTGGTGCAGCACGCGTTCCTGATCCCTCTCCCACACAGCAGCCTAGATCAGCTCCAGTTGAGTTCTCTCCAACCCAGAGAGCACCGGCTTGGGAAGAAGTACCCTCAGGCTATCCCGGCATCTGGTGCCCGGAACAGGGACCCGTAAGCAGCAGATTTACAAGAAGACATCTTAGATAAGTACACACCTTTTGGGTATCTGCAATATTGTGTTAAGGCACTGTGATTTTTTTTCTTTTTTATTGTTTTCCGGAGATCTTTCCACCATGGAAAATCTTTTCCAAATCCTGCATTCTTTTTCCAGTATACAATTTTTATATATCTGGGACATTTTTCTCGGGGCTTCACCTTATATCCTGTTGATCATCATAGCAGCTTTTAAGGGATATATAGGGCAACCTCTCAAAAGGCTTAAGAAACTAGAGGCTGAGGTCCAAGAGATAAAGGAAGTAATCATAGAACTTAACCAGCACCTTAAAAACAAGAAGAAGCAAAGGCCTGTCGTGATCTTGACCCACCCTAATTCCTCTGCATCTTGCCCTGAGGCCCCTATTTTGGCATCTTGCCCTGAGGCCCCTATTTTGGCAGACACGTGTCCGAATTCTCCTTTGGACTCCACAGCCACTTCTTCGGCCACCCCCATTTTGGCAGAAACGTGTCCGGAACCTCCTGCTGCCTCCACGGCTGCTTCTTCACCCCACCCTGTTTTGATAGACACATGTCCGAATTCTCCTGTAGCCTCCAAAACCACTTCTTCGGCCACTTGTCCAGAAGCTTCCACTTCAGTGACTCCTCCTACCGCTACACACTTATCAGAGGAAGTCCACACATTTCCGGTCAATGTTGCCCCCAATAGACAAAAACCTCAGGCCTGGTATCCATATTCCGCCACAGACCTGAAGGAACTACGCCAGGCTATCAAAGATGACGGTGTTCATGCCCCATGGACCAGGTCCATTTTACAAGGCCTGCTTCAGAACCTTAATACCCCTCAAGATTGGAGAGATGTGACTCGTGCTACGCTCCCAGGCCCCCTCTTCCTGCAATGGGAGGCATTCTTTCGCGATGAATGTTTACAACAATCGCGGAAAAATATTCAAAATCAGCCAGAGGGTAATTTTGATGCATTGTTTGGAACAGGCCAATTAGAAACAGGGATTCAACAGGCGGAAGCCAAGTTTCCAGCGGGGTATTTTGATCAAGTACGCCTGTGTGCATTAAAAGCATGGGAGCGATTAACACCACCCATGGGAGCAGCCTCAGCCCCCATTCTCTCCCTGCAACAAGAACCTGATGAATCCCTCGCTAAATTCATTGCCAGGGTCCAGTCGAGTTTGGAAAGGAAGATTTATAATCCTGACGCTCGTTTTCTCCTACTGCGATCCATAGTCTGGGATGGAATGCTTCCGCATTTTCGACAGGCCTGTATCACTCTTAAAAATGAACATCCAGATACTTGGATTATAGCTACACAGGATCTCAGATCAAGCTCTTTTCAAGGACCTATGTTACAGGCCTATGCAGCTACCTTACATAAGCAAAGAGGAGCTTGCTTTCAGTGCAGTCGCCAAGGGCATTGGCGTAACCAATGTCCAGAAAATAGACCGCGACCCCGCCTCCAGTCAGGGCGACCCCACCTCCAGTCAGGGCAACCCCGCCTCCAATCAGGGCAACCCCGCCTCCAGACAGGGAATCAGAGACCACGAATGCCTTGTCCCAGATGCCAGAAAGGATTTCACTGGAGGAGAGATTGTTGGTCAAGGTTCCATAGGAACGGCACGCCTCTGCCAAATGTAAACAGGGATTTAAACTAGGTATGGGGCTTCCCTTAGCCCCGCCCCCAAGAGGGAAGGAAGCAGGTCGCCCGCTTGGTGCTGTGCCCTTCTTCCACAAACAGAAGCCCAGCTTGGGACCCAATCCGTCGCTATACCCACCACGCCAAGTAACAATAACAGAGGGTGAGCAGAAGGAGGAACCCGTGGTATGTGGGAACTTCCAGCGTAGAAATAACCGGCTGGAGCAAGAGAACAGCTCGAATTCAGAGCCTGAGATTTTATGGACCACCCCTGTTTTAGAAAGGGGTCACCCAACTATGACAGTAAAGATTGGTAATATTCCTTTTAAGTGTTTGATTGACACGGGAGCAGATAAGACAATATTAAGACAAGCAGAGGTTCCCCAGAGTTGGGAACTCCTCCCAGGACCACGCTTACATGGTGTTGGAGGATTGACTCAGGCATTCCGCACACGAGATTCCCTTGTGTGGGAAGATCCAGAAGGGACTACCGGACGCTTTCAGCCTTTAATAGCTGATATAAGCACCAATTTATTGGGAAGAGACTTGCTGCAATCTTTAGATGTAGTGATATCCTCAGACACCTCTGCAGGACACCACACTCACTCCTGTGAGACTGCTAGACCCAACCAGCACCCCCAATACTAACTGCCACTGTTCGTAACAGAACTCCCCGCTTAGATTGGCTTTCTAATGAGCCTGTCTCGGTGGAACAGTGGCCTTTGCCTAGGGAGAAGCTAGAAATTTTTAAAAAACTCGTCCAAGAGCAGTTATCGTTGGGACACATTCGTCATTCTCGGAGCCCATGGAATACTCCAGTCTTTGTAATTAAAAAGCGCTCAGGAAAATGGCGCCTCCTCCAAGATCTTCGTGCAGTTAATAAAACCATGCAGGTTTGGGGCTCCCCCCAAAGGGGTTTGCCTCTTGCTTCCGCAATTCCCACAGGAATTCCAATCATAGCTATTGATATACAGGATTGTTTTTTCTCTATTCCCCTACACCCACAAGATTGTAAACGTTTTGCTTTCTCTGTTCCTTCTATTAATAATGCCAGCCCTGCCGATAGATTTGAATGGGTGGTACTGCCCCAGGGCATGGCTAATAGTCCTACTATTTGTCAAGAGGTTGTTAAATCTGCCCTTTTTCCATATATTCATAAGGGCCTTAAGGTTTTTCATTATATGGATGACGTGTTAATATGGGGAGAATTAGATACAGATCTCTCCGCCCTACGTGATTTTCTAATCCCTGCCTTAAAGAGAAGTGGACTTAATGTAGCTCCTGAGAAGATACAGCTAATCCCTCCAATATCTTTCTTAGGCTCAGAGATTTCCCTAACGCAGATTCGTCCTTTAAAACCTTGTGTTACTTTTCCTTCTAATCTCACTCTTGCTTCTTTACAAAGTTTTCTTGGAAATTTGAATTGGCTTAGGCAGTATCTTTATCTGCCTACGAGCTGCCTGCAACCACTGTTCGATCTGTTAAAAGGAAACAAACAGCCCTCCTCAAAGCGTATGTTAACCCCCGAAGCATCCTTGACTCTGGAAAAAGTTAACCAGGCTCTCCAGGACATGCACCTCGTTCGATTCTCCCCCTCCTCTCCAGTAAATCTTCTAATCTTTAACTCCACCCCCACGGTAGTGGGGGCATTGTGGCAGAAACATGGCGTTCTCGAATGGCTTCATACGCCAGTAGGCGGAGCTCCAAGACTCCTTACCGAGATTGATGCCTTAGCATTTATGGTTCGCCAAGGAAGAAACAGATCGGTTCAGGTCTTAGGAAGGGAACCAGATTCAATCATTCTTCCCTTTTCTCTCACTGATACAGAATGGCTCATACGCCACCATTCTCGTTTTGCCATAAGTTTAATGGGTTTTCCAGGACAATTAGATAATCATTTTCCCTCTAATAATTTGATAGCTTCTTTACCTCTGTTGCCTCTACTAGTACCTAAACTTTTCTCTCGAGATCCCATCCCCTCTGCTCCTACAGTGTTCACTGATGGTGGAAAAAAGGGAGCTGCTGCCCTTATATATTATCCAGACCAGCAATACCCCAAACCTCTCTTTACTGAACTTCCTGATAATTCCCCTCAGTACAAAGAACTTTATGCTGTTTTCCTTGCATTAAAAGCTGTACCAGAATCCTTCAACCTTTTTTCTGACAGTGTGTATACTGTTAACTTACTTCCATGGCTTGCTCGATCTTATGTAAGAATTGATGACAACCCACTTTCTCCTCTTTTAATTCAAATTGCCTCTATGCTCTGTTCTCGAACCCATCCACTGTATGTTCAGCACCTACGTTCCCACAGCCCTCTTCCTGGTCCCCTGTCCGAAGGGAATGCTGCAGCTGACCGCCTTGCCTCCACAGGAATTCTCCTAGCCTCTGTCTCTAATCCTGCTGACTTTCATTCCCTAACCCATGTTAATCTTAAAGGTCTTCGAGCTCGATTTCCTGATATTCCTCTGCCACAGTTAAAACGTATTCTTGCTACATGTTCCTCCTGTGCAGGTCTAATCAAAACACCTGCTATTCAGACTCTGGGGGTTAATCCTCGAGGTTTAAAAGCCAACGCTCTTTGGCAAATTGATGTTACCCACATACCTAACTTTGGCAAACAAAAATATGTGTTCGTCTCAATTGATACCTTCTCTAAGTTTATGTGGGCTACAGCTCAGACTGGAGAAAACTCAAAAAAGCTTATAAGCCATATGCTCTCCTGTTTTGCTGTAATGGGCTTACCTCTTCAACTTAAAACGGATAATGGACCTGCTTTTACCAGCAAACAATTTAAATATTTTTGTTCCCTCTGGAACATTACTCATACTACAGGCATTCCGTATAATCCACAGGGACAAGGCATTGTTGAGAGGGCCCATCAAACTCTTAAGGCTCAATTAAATAAAGAAAAAGGGGAAATGTACCCCCCTAATATCCAGCTGGCAAAAGCTTTAACTACATTAAATCTCTTTAATATTTACAAAAACTCCGACCAACCTCCTATAATTCTTCATTGGCAAACACCACCCACCCTCCCAGCTATTAAAGTCAAATGGAAAGACCCACTTGATAAAATTTGGAAAGGACCTGACCCCCTGTTGACTATGGGGAGGGGTTTCGCATGTATTTTTCCACAAAATTACTCCAAGCCTGTTTGGGTTCCTGCCTGCCATGTCCGGCAATACCCACATGATGGTGCTGATATCCCTGAAGAACAAGAAACACTGCAAGAAGACTGGCTGCAAGAGGACTGGCTACAGGATGCACCCCAGGATCCATAATACAGCATGGCAGAATCAAAAAAAAAAAAAAATCTGATTCACAGAACTCTCCCCCCCCCCGAATGAATGTCTTATGCTATGACTGGCCAGTTGTGTTTTGTGAGTGAGTGAGTGAAAAAAAAAAAAATTGAGTGAGTTGAGTGACCAAAATTTTTGTATGACCCATTGTGCTCAGAGTACTCTGAAAGTTAACTGACTTTATATCAAACGGCTGGACGCAGCCATGGTTTCTGGAGACGTCCAGAAACAGTCCAAAAATTGTTCATTCCCCCTTTTGATTTCTTTTTTAAGTCTTGATATCAATATGAAATGTTTAGTCTTAAACTGTGTGAGTAAAGATGGTTCAACTATGACAGTAGTTCTAAATTCACATTTGAAATGATATATCTATTTACAAGTTTTTCTCCTCCTGTGTGTTATAAACTATATATTTAATATGCGTGTTTCAAGTTTGGTAAACATTAACTTGACAGTTAAATCGTAACTTCGAAGTTACATTTTTACGAGAAGAGGTAAAATCAATTCATTTAAGTAACTGAGTGTTTAAGGTAAAACTCTAAATATTCAATGTGACAATTCATCATCTCCTAAGTTAAAATACAAATTCTCTATACAGGACATTTTTGGAGGGCCCCCAAAAATGTCCTGTAAGCTATCTTGTGGAAATTAATCCACAACAAATTTGGCATCAATCTGATATTGTAAATGTACAAAAAAAAAAAAATTGTCACTAAAATGTGTTAACTCTAGTAACCTGAGTTTGCTTAAAAACCCAATGTAAAAATAGTCAAGAATCAATATATGTAACTTAAACTCGGTATGAAAACTTTGCTATATAAAGACTGCTACATGAGGTCACGTAAGATGACCTTTACACAAAATTATAAAGATACCTAAACCAGTTATAATCATTGAGTTATCAATTGTAGTAAACTTCTAATTTGTTACAAAGTTTTTTCATAAGTAATTGACTACAGCTATGACAAGCCTTCGCATAAAGAAGCATCTGCTCATATAGAATCCCCAGAAATCCATCTTGGACCCCTGACCTCTGACATCACCCACAATTACAGCCATCCCCCAAAACCCATGATGTGACCTGACACGATCTGGAGAACCTGATTCACATACTCCAAAGGACAAGACTTTCCTACTGCCTTTCTCTCAACCATCGGTGTCTGCTCTTCCTGCTTCTGTTTCGCCCATCATGTTTTGGCGGTTCCAGGTCACTCTCTACAGAGAAGAAAAGTTCCGGTGGCCGTCCTCCTCCATCAAGATAGACGTGTGGCATTTATTTCCTGGCCGTTGACATTGGACTGATGCTTCTATAGAACTTGCTGGACACTCCTTTTATACTCCTGGACTTCTTGAAGAATGACTGTAGCAGGCTGACTCGGGATTTTGCAATGCCAGATCACCCCTCTAGCCCCTCGGCTTATCAGGCCCCCACTCCTCCACCCATCAGGCTCACTCTGTCTCTTGCTACTCTTACTTATCCCTCCGTCTTGTGCTAGTTCTTTTTAAAGACACTTACACACTATCATTCTGCTTTCTTCCCAACAGGTTTCCGTTCACCCCTACACTGCTATTCCCCTGACAGAGATGAAGCCTTTTACAGACATTGACCCAGTTATATATGGCCATTAAGTAAGAGGAAGATGTTGGGGAATTGTGAGGATATGGTTGAGCTTGGAAGGGCTTGAGCCTGAGGGGTGTGTCAATCCTGTTAGTCTCTCTCTCCACGGAGAGGTTGAGCAAGGAGGGACAGTAGAACCCCAAAAAAGGTGTGCCTCTTATCAGTCTCCCTGCCTCACAAAGTGCCCCACACTCCTGATACTATGGCAAAAAGTTAAAAAGAAAGGGGGAGATGTTGGGTAGTTGCCATCTCCCCCTGGCTTCTTCTTATCCATATGCCTATATAGGGATTTACTGATCCAAAGGTTTGGTCTATTTACATAAATCACTTTTACATAAAGCACTCCAGGGCATTGGTGGTTCAGTTATAGGATTCTCGCCTGTTCCGCCCCCTCCTTGTCACACTCTGATTTTCACCAGTCACTTTTCTCTCCACCCTCTCTATATCACATCCTGTTTCCACCCTACTTGGAGAGTATAAAAACAGCTGCTCTTCTGATTAAAGACACTTGGAAATTGCTTTCCGGCTCCGAGAGTTCCAGAGTGTATCTCCTGCGGAAGTTGGTGCAGCACGCGTTCCTGATCCCTCTCCCACACAGCAGCCTAGATCAGCTCCAGTTGAGTTCTCTCCAACCCAGAGAGCACCGGCTCGGGAAGAAGTACCCTCAGGCTATCCCGGCACTTCCTTAAATAAAAAAAGAATGAAAATTTATTTTTGCAAATTAATATAAGAAATAAAAGACCACAGAGCCCCAATGATAATCCTGTTAGAAAAAGAAAGACTGCTTTGACTTTTATTTTAATTTCCAAAGTATTACTTATTTTTCTCTTCTTGTTTACTTTTAAAAGAATATCCTAATGTACTTGCTCTTGTAAAGTACTTGTGATTACAGATAAAATGTCTTACAGAATTTTAAACACCAATTAAAGTATCAGAATATCAGTGCCAAATTTGATTTTAATAAAGTTCTTGACAACATGAAAAAAAATAAAATAAATAAGTCTTTTCCTTTTTAATAGAATTTCTCAGTAGAACTTTTAGATGTGTAATTGACCCAAGATAATTTCTTGTTACTTTAATTTGTGTCCACAGGAATGATTGTGAACAAATTGCAGTACTTTGTGTTTCTTCAAACTTACTGCTTTGGGCAGTGCTGAGAGAGAGAGAGAGAGAGAGAGAGAGAGAGAGAGAGAGGCAGAGAAGAAGAAGAAGAAGAAGAAGAAGAAGAAGAAGAAGAAGAGGAGGAGGAGGAGGAGGAGGAGGAGGAGAAGGAGGAGGAGGAGGAGGAGGAGGACTAGGAGGAGGAGGAGGAGGACTAGGAGGAGGAGGAGGAGGACTAGGAGGAGGAAGGGGAGGAAGAGGTGGAGGAGGAGGAGGTGGTGGAGGAGGAGGTGGAAGAGGAGGCAGAGGAAGAGGAGGAAGAGGAGGAGGAGAAGAAGAAGAAGAAAAATAAAAGGAGGAGGAGGAGGCGAAGGAGAAGGAGGAGGAAAGGAGAAAGAAAGAAAGAAAGAAAGAAAGAAAGAAATTCCAGAAGTTAGGTCCAATGAAACTGAATTAAATTTGTATTTTTCATTAATGCAACAAAAAAGGGTTAAAGTTAGAACATAAGAACTAAAATTGTAAAGAACAGGGAATGATCTTCATGACATTGTTTTCAGCCAGGACTTTCTGTACTTGACAACAAAAGAAATGCAAACAAATGCAAAAATAAGTACAATGAAATTAATGTAGAAAATGTAATACACAGTACAAGAAACCCTCAACATAAAGTCATGGGCCTCTTCCACAGAGTATACGAACTCGAACCTACAGGGATGCAGAGGTTACATAGGATCCTATGATGAATATGGGCCCAGATCAAATCTGTGGGATTTATAGTCAACAGTATTTATGCACTTTTCCCATATTTGGGAGTTACTCTCTTCCCTGATCCAGCTTTATAGCCCTTTGTCTAGCCATGACATCGTCTCCCCAGACAATATCTTGGGTCCATCTGCATATCAGATGTCAGATTAAGCAAAAACTAGTAAAGTTATGGGCCCTTTGGATTAAAAAAAGGGAAACAAACAATTAAGGTAAATTGATTCAACAGGTTGGGAAAAACAGTCTAGATTTAGTAAAATGCTACCATTCTATAATATGGCTGTTCCTCTCCTGAGGACATACTCAAAGGGGGGAAAAAAGGCACCTTCCTGAATAGACCTATGTTCACCTATGGTCATAACAGCACAATTTGTAATAGTCCAAACTTGGACACAGCCCAGATGTCTAATGACAGATGCGTGGCTAAGATTTGTGGTGTATATATACACAATGGAATATGATGTAGCCATTATTAATGGTGATGTTATTTCCTTTGATCTTATTTATTTCAGTTTTTTTCTTTTTCTTCCCTTCTCTCCCACCCCTTTACTGGGGGTATTAATGGCTATAGTCAACAGTAAAATACAGTAGTTGTCATACGTGTAACATTTTTCAGTTTTCTACATAACATACTAACCCTACCATTTAGATCCTCCTCCACTAAGGTGTTCCACCACTTTTCAGTGCCCCAGAGTCCTTTACTTTGGCACAATATATCAAATCCAGATAATCACACTCACAGATGGAACATAAGAAGAAAGGACAATAAGGGAAAACATAAGGTGAAACTTTGACTGCCTGTGGTGTATTGCACAAAAGCTAAAGACTCTGCAGAAGGAGGGTATAGGATAAGATGGAGAGGCTGAATTTATAATGGCAGAAATGGACCTAAGTTGGGAGAAAAATTGCCTTGCAGAAACCTATCATGGGTAGGTGAGAGGTTGTACTTATGTGTTGACTAACATCTATATAATAAACCATTACAGCATCCCCCAATAAAGTGGAAAAAATGGGGAAAAAAGGAATTACTGGGTCATAGGGAAGTCTATTTCTTTTTTTTTTTAAATTTTTTATTTAAGAAAGGATTAATGAACAAAAGCATAAGGTAGGAGGGGTACAACTCCACACAATTCCCACCACCCAATCTCCATATCCCACCCCCTCCCATGATAGCTTTCCCATTCTCTAGCCCTCTGGGAGCATGGACCCAGGGTCGTTGAGGCTTGCAGAAGGTAAAAGGTCTGGCTTTTGTAATTGCTTCCCCGCTGAACATGGGCGTTGATTGGTCGATCCATACTCTCAGTCTGCCTCTCTCTTTCCCTAGTAAGGTGTGTCTCTGGGGAAGCAGAGCTCCAGGACACATTGGTGGGGTCTTCAATCCAGGGAAGCCTGGCCAGCATCCTGGTGGCATCTGGAACCTGGTGATTGAAAAGAGAGTTAACATACGAAGCCAAACAATTTCTAATGTCCCAATAAATATACAAATTTCTTTCCACAATGTTTGGACCATTTTGCACTCCCACCAGCATTGAATAGATGTCCCTTTTTCTCCACATACTCTTCAATGTTTGTCATTTCTGTCCTTTATAATGTATGACATTTTCACGGGTGTAAAGTGGTATCTCATTGTGTTATTTGAATTTCTCTGATCAATGACTTTGAGCACCTTTTCATATGAAAATGGTCAACAGTTACTTATAACAATGTATTCAGTATCTCTGATCATCAGCAAAATATAAATTAAAAAACACTAAAATATAATTCACATCTAATAGAATATCTAATTGTAAAAAAAGAGAGATAAATAATGTTGATAAGATGTGGAAGAAAGAGAACATGCTTGTACATTGTCCATAGGAATATAATTCACTACAACCCTTATGAAATGGTTCCTCAATAATTCAAAAGTATAACTAAGATATAATGGAGCAGAAACACTTCTGGATATATATCCAATGGCCAGCTCTCCCCATCTACCATCCCTGATTTTTCTAAGTAATGGAGAAAGTGAAGCAAAGTCTATTAAAACCATAGATTGTTCAGAAATCCAAGCCTTGTTAGGTTCCAAATACAGAAGCAAACTTTGAAACAAATTACTTCAAACATTATTCTTTGTGAGAGAAATCAGTGTAATTACTGTCAAAGGAGACATTTGAACAAGAACTGTTCTGTTTCAATTACTGTTATTCTGCTTGATATCCAGAGATATCAAGCCTGAGACTTCAACCCTGCAACTCCAATACTCTGGTGAGACTTTTCAGAATGCATGAGCTACCTAGTTCTATTCAAACAGTGCACACCTGAACAAAGTTACAGACCCTAGATATACAGACCAGGGCTTATGGGATCTGTGCACATGTATCCATAAGTTCAGGAAAACCATGTATCTCAAAGTAAAGTGCTCAATAGCCTGCTGTGATTAAACAAATTCATTTTTAAACAAAGAATTTTGGGAACTACACATTTATAGGGAGTAGGACGTTTTGAAATTATTGTAAATTTATCAGCATCAGTCTATCTAAGAGGAAAATATGAAGATTCTATCAGTATTCTGTCAGAAACACATTTCCTGTACAAGAAGTATTAGAAGCTTTGCAACTATTACCAGATTTCTGAAACCCACAGAATTGTAAAATTGTTCAAAGTTAATGAAAAACAAGAATAACCTGGTGAATGAGGTAGTAAGATACTTTTTAGATGCATTTTTTTGCATTTCAAAGTTCTACTAAATGACTTATAATCAAGGACCTCCCCAGAAACCTGGGACTGAAGATCTCCATACAGTCCCCTGTTGTTCTGTTTCCAACTTGTTGACTGAATATTACTTTTATAATAATGTTCTATCCTCTGTTATCCAAAGAGAGACTCTTGAGTACTAATCATCCTCTACATAATCAGGCTGGCTCAGACTAGCTTTACTCTAATCATTTTACTTACCTGTTTTAACTTAGCCTCATAATGACATCAGGTAGTTGTTATTACATTTTTATGGTTTCAATTTTTTATTTAGTCATCAAATATTTATCATTTTCACTCTGAGACTTTGTGTCTAGCCCATTGTGTTTTCCTATTTTCTTTTTTAAAATATTATTAGTGATTTAATAATGATTGACAAGATTGTCAGAGTTCTGTATCCCCTCCACTCCATTAGAAATTTCCCTATTCTTTATTCCTCTGGGAATATGGACCAAAAATCTTGTTTTTAAGATTTTTTTGGCCTCTTCCAAGGTTATTGCTGGGGCTCAATGTCTACACTATGAATCCACTGCTTCTGGAGGTCATTTTTTTCCCTTTTTTTTTGTTGTTGCCCTTGTTTTTATTATTGTTATTGTTGTTATTGCTAATGTTGTTGCCAGATAGGACAGAGAGCAATTGAGAGAGGAGGGAAAGAAAGAGAGGAGAGAAATATACCTGCAGACCTGCTTCACTGCTTGTGAAGTGAATCCCTGAAGGTAGGGAGCTGGGGGCTCCAACCGGGATCCTTGAGCTGGTCCTTTCCCTTTGTACCATGTGGCTTAACCCTCTGCTCTACTGCTGGTCCCTTGCACCAATTTTTTATTTTTGGACAGAGAGAAACTGAGAGAGGAGGGAAAGAGAAAGATACCAGCAGACCAGCTTCACCACTTGTGAAGCAACCTCCCTGCAAGTGGGGAGCTGGGGGATCAAACTGGGATCCTTATAATGGTCCTTGTGCTTGGCACCATGTGTACTTAACCTGCTATGCTACCCATTTCCCTTCTTTTTAAAAATGTTTTTGTTGTTATGTTTTTTCCCGATTTTAAGAGTATGTAGTTTTTTCTTTTTTAAAAATTTATTTATTGGAGGATAGTTTGTACATGAATAACATTTTTCAGTTTTCCACATAACAATACAACCCCTACTAGGTCCTCTATCATCCTTTTCCAGGACCTGTACAGAAGGATGAATATGGGATTATCTCACTCACAGGCAGAAGTTAAAAAACAAGATCAGAAAAAAAAAAGCATAAGTAGAACCTGAACTAGAGTTGATGTATTGCACCAAAGTAAAAGACTCTAGTGTGTGTGTGTGGGGGGGGGAGTACAGGTCCTGGAAAAGTACTGGGCCAAAATTCTTTATGGGGTGCAGAAGGTATGAAGTCTGGCATATGTAATTGTTTCTCTAATGAACATGAACATTGAAAGGTTGACCCATAACCCCGGCCTGTTTCTATCTTTGCCTAGTGGGGCAGGGCTATGGGAAGTAAGGTTTCAGCACACATTAGTGACGTCATCAGCCCAGGAAAGTCAGAATGGTGTCATGGTGACAACTGCAACTTAGTGGCTGAAATACAGTAAAATATAAATCAAGACAAATTGTTTAATAATCAGAAATAATAAAGGTAAGTATAAAGCATATAAGGGTCTTCCTGTGGGAAGAAGTTAGGTAGTTTATTTTATGTATATACCAAGGAGCTCATAACTTCAATATATTTTTTTTGCCTGAGCTCCATAGCTAACAAGCAGGTAGGCTAAAAGTAGTGTCTTAGAAGATGGTGTTGAACCAAAAGGAACTAGAAAATATGAACAAGCCAATCACAGCCAAAGAAATTGAAACAATCATCAGGAAACTTCCCAATAAGAAAAGTTCCTAGACAAAATTTACAGAACAAGTTAAAGCTAGAATGGCTTTTACAGAGTTGTCTTTAGAGAGTAAATTACTGAGATCAAGCTTCCTCAGAGCTCTTTCTGCCCCATTAGGGAAAGATAAGAGACAGGCTGGAAGAATGAGTCGACCTGCCAACACCCATGTTCAGCGAGGAAGCAATTATAGAACCCAGACCTTCCACTGTCTGTGCCCTAGATCCATACTCCCAGTAGGTTAATGAATAGGAAAGCTATCAGGAGAGGGGATGGGATCTAGAGTTCTGGTGGTGGTAATTGTGTGGAATTGTACCCCTTTTATATTATGTCTTGTCAATGTTTACATTTTATAAATAAAAAATTAAAAAACAAATAAATAAAAAGAAGAAAGTTTTTCTTTATGGTTAGGAGTTCCTACCTAGAATACCAAAAACTAGCTCAAAGAGCAGCTGCCAGACCATAAAAGGCTAATCCAAACAGTAAAGAAAATTATACCAGAGGAAGGGAAGATGGCGGACCGAGAAGCTGCTAACAGCTTCTCAGTCTGATCACATCTTCTGGAAACGGTAGGATTTTCTGCCTTTAGCAGGCCAGTCAATAAGGGGTGACACCAAAGAGGTGATTATAATTTAATTTGGGTTAAGAATTAGAGTAAAGGTGGCACGGACTAGCGGGCGGGCTGCTCCAGACTTCCCAGGCAGCGGCGGGCAAGGCGGGTGCACCGGACATTGTCCTCTGCCCGGGAAGGCGGCTCCTCCGCTGGTTGCAGAGCGCTGCTGGGTGGCCGGCAGAGTACCCGGAGGGAGCACTATAGCTTGGGGGCTTTCTCTTGGGAGTCTTCAGGGACCACTGCGACCCTGAGGGAGGATCCAAAGACTTCTTAAGTATAGCTCTCATTGGATCAAAGGACTTGGAGCTAGTTTTCATTTTCGAGAAATCCTTTAAAAAAGTCTGGAGGGGGGGGTTTCCCGGAAGATGGCGGACGGTGAAGCTGTTAGCCACTGAGCTCCAAACACATCTCCTGGAATAGTAGGATTTTCTGCCTTTAGCAGGCCAGCCAATAAGGGGTCATAGCGGTGACAAAGAGGTGACTATAACTTAATTTGGGTGAAGAATTAGAGTAGGGGAAAAATTCTTTTTTCTTCCTTTTAATTTTCAAGCATTCCTCCTTCCTGCCCCCCCCCATAAGCAGTCCCTGGGGACCAACTCCTAGAAGGATACCCCACACCACCAAACAGGGTGTTTTTTTGAATTCACTGATACACGTTTGGGAAGTTCCTTGCACTGCTCTTTAATTACAACTCTTTTTCTTATCTTCTCCCTTTTCTCTCTCTTGTCTCTCTCTCTCTCTTTTTTTTTTTAATCTTGTCATACACTTCATCCTTCTTCTTTGCCTTTCTGAATTTCTGAATTACTTTGGGGAAGAAATCTGACTCAGAGTGGACTCTCTATGTGTGTATCTCTGCTCTAGTTCCCTTTCCCCTCTTGTTACACCTAGAATATACAGTGGATAGTAGATTTGCATAACTGTCTATTCTTGCTATCCTCTCTTTCTTTTCTCTTTCTTCACTGGGATTTGGTTACTATTTTTTCACGGACTGGAGAAATTGTTTGGCTAACTGGTAACAATTAAACTACTTCAATACTTACTTCAGTTGTTTCTGTAATTCCGGAGGTTGGTGAGTGCAATTGTCATAAAGGTATTTAGTACTTGTATTTAGTGCAATTGTCATAAAGGTATTTAGTACTTTATTTACTTGTACTCAAGACACAACAACTGAGGAACAACAGAGCATAAAAAAAAAGAGAAACACATAAATAAAAAAATGGGTAGATCAAAAACAAATAAAACTGCTACTCCAATGAATGAAGACAAGAGCCCAGAAGAAACTACAAATCAGCCAGAAGTAACCATAGATAAGAAAAGTATGCAAGCAATAATAAACTTATTAATCACAGAAATGAAAACAACATTGAAGGAAAGGAATGGCAGTATTAGGGAAACAACACTTGAGACCCCCAAGGAAAATACTGATTATCTTGAGACAATTAGAGAACTGAAAGCTGAAATAGCTGTAATGAAGAAAGAAGCTGAGGCAAGGGAAAGCAGACTAACAGAAGCAGAAAACAGAATTAGTCAGACAGAGGATGAGTTAGAGAAAACTAAGAAAGAGGTGAAAGAGCTTAAAAAGAGATTGAGAGACACTGAAAACAACAACAGAGACATATGGGATGATCTCAAAAGAAGTAACATTCATATAATTGGCCTGCCAGAGGAAGAAAGAGAGGGAGGGGAAGCAAACATTCTAGAGGAAATAATACAAGAAAACTTCCCAGACCTGAATAACAGAAAGGATATCAAGGTTCAAGAGGCCCAGAGAGTACCAAACAGAATCAACCCAGACCTGAAGACACCAAGACACATCATAGTCACAATGAGAAGAAGTAAGGATAAAGAAAGGATCCTAAAGGCTGCAAGAGAGAAACAGAAAGTCACATACAACGGAAAACCCATAAGATTATCTGCAGACTTCTCCACTCAAACTCTAAAAGCCAGAAGGGAGTGGCAAGATATCTATCGAGCCCTGAATGAAAAAGGGTTTCAACCAAGGATAATATATCCTGCTAGACTTTCATTCAAAGTAGATGGAGGGATCAAAACCTTCTTAGATAAACAACAGTTAAATGAGGCAACCATCACCAAGCCGGCCCTGAAAGAGGTACTAAAAGACCTCTTATAAACAAGAACATCACTATAATACTTGCAATATATCAGAGCAAACAAATTTTTTTTGAACAATGGCACTACAATACATTAAATCCATAATATCAATAAATGTCAATGGCTTAAACTCACCCATCAAAAGGCACAGAGTTGGGGGATGGATCAGAAAACATAAGCAAACCATATGCTGCTTGCAAGAATCCCATTGTCACAACAAGATAAACACAGACTTAAAGTGAAAGGATGGAAAACTATCATACAGGCTAACGGACCACAAAAAAGGGCAGGAACAGCCATTCTCATCTAAGACACGATAGATTTTGAATTAAATAAAGTAATAAAAGATAGGCAAGGACATTACATAATGATTAGAGGATCAATCAGCCAAGAAGACTTAACAATTATTAACATCTATGTACCCAACGAGGGACCATCTAAATACATTAAGCATCTACTGAAAGAATTTCAAAAATACATCAATAGTAATACAATAATAGTGGGAGACTTCAATACCCCACTCTCACACTTAGACAGAACACAAAGCAGAGAACCAATAAAGATTCAAAAGAATTGAATGAAGAGATCGACACACTAGACCTCTTGGACATTTTCAGACCCCTGCACCCCAAAAAACTGGAATACACCTTGTTTTCAAATCCACATAACACATACTCAAGGAGAGACCACACGTTAGGCCACAAAGACAGCATCAATAAATTCAAGAGCATTGAAATCATCCCAAGTATCTTCTCAGACCACAGAGGAGTAAAACTAACATTTAACAACAAACAGACAATTATTAAAAGACACAGAATTTGGAAACTAAACAACATGCTCCTTAAGAACCACTAGGTCAGAGACTCACTCAAGCAGGAATTTCAAATGTTCCTGGAAACTAATGAAAATGAAGACACAACCTATCAAAATATTTGGTACACAGCTAAAGCAGTACTGAGAGGGAAACTTATAGCCATACAATCACATATTAAACACCAAGAAGAAGCTCAAATGAACAACCTTACTGCACACCTCAAGAACTTAGAGGAAGAGGAACAAAGGACCCCTAAAGCAACCAGAAGGACAGAAATCACTAAAGTTCGAGCAGAAATAAACAACATCGAAATAAAAGAACCATACAAAAGATCAATGAAGCAAATTGTTGGTTCTTTGAAAGATTAAACAAAATTGACAAACCCCTAGCCAGACTCACCACACGAAAAAGAGAGAAGACTCAAATTGATAGAATTGTAAATGATGGAGGCGATATCAAAACTGACACCACAGAAATCCAGAGAATCCTGCGAAACTTTTTTAAAGAATTATATGCCACCAAGCTAGGAATCTGGAAGAAATGAAACAACTCTTAGAAATATATGCCCTTCCAAAACTGAACCAGGAAGAACTACAAAATCTAAATGCACCAATCACAGACAAAGAAATGGACACCGTTATTAAGAATTTCCCCAACAACAAAAGTCCTGGACCAGATGGCTTCACAAACGAATTCTACAAAACTTTCAGGAAACAGTTAATACCCATACTTCTTAAGCTATTCCATAAGATTGAAGAAACAGGAATACTCCCTTCCACCTTTTATGAAGCCAACATCACTCTGATACCAAAAGCTGATAGGGACACAACAAAAAAGGAAAACTACAGACCAATATCTCTGATGAACATAGATGCCAAAATATTGAACAAGATCTTGGCCAACCAGATACAGCAACACATCAAAAAGATTGTTCATCATGACCAAGTGGGATTCATCCCAGGAATGCAAGGCTGGTTCAACATCTGTAAGTCAATCAATGTCATTCACCACATCAATCAAAGCAAAGCCAAAAACCACATGATTTTCTCAATAGATGCAAAGAAAGCCTTTGACAAAATCCAACACGATTTATGCTCAAAACTCTACAAAAAATGGGAATAGATGGGAAATTCCTTAAGATAGTGGAGTCTATATATAGCAAACCTACAGCCAACATCATAGTCAATGGACAGAAGCTGAAAGCATTCCCCCTCAGATGGGGACTAGACAGGGCTGTCCACTGTCACCGTTACTTTTCAACATAGTATTGGAAGTTCTTGCCATAGCAATCAGGCAAGAGAAAGAAATGAAAGGAATACAGATTGGAAGGGAAGAAGTCAAGCTCTCACTATTTGCAGATGATATGATAGTATACATAGAAAAACCTAAATAATCCAGTAGAAAATTATTGGAAGTGATTAGGCAATATAGCAAGGTATCAGGCTACAAAATCAATGTACAAAAACCAGTGGCATTTCTTTATGCAAACACTAAATCTGAAGAAGAAAAAGACATCCAGAAATCACTCCCATTTACTGTTTCAGCAAAATCAATAAAATACCTAGGAATAAAATTGACCAAAGAAGTGAAAGACTTGTATGCTGAAAACTATGAGTCACTACTCAAGGAAATAGAAACTGATACCAAGAAATGGAAAGATATCCCATGCTCATGGATTGAAAGAATAAATATCATCAAAATGAATATTCTCCCCAGAGCCATATACAAATTTAATGCAATACCCATCAAAGTTCCACCAAGCTTCTTTAAGAGCATAGAACAAACACAACAATCATTTATCTGGAACCTGAAAACCCCTAGAATTGCCAAAACCATCTTAAGGAAAAGAAACAGAAATGGAGGCATCACACTCCCAGACCTTAAACTATATTATAAAGCCATCATCATCAGAACAGCATGGTACTGGAACAAAAATAGGCACACAGACCAGTGGGACAGAATTGAAAGCCCAGAAGTAAATCCCAACACCTATGGTCATCTAATCTTTGATAAGGGGGCCCAAAGGATTAAATGGAATAAGGAGGCTCTCTTCAATAAATGGTGCTGGGAAAACTGGGTTGAAACATGCAGAAGAATGAAATTGAACCACTTTATCTCGACAGAAACAAAAATCAACTCCAAATGATTCAAAGACCTAGATGTCAGACCAGAAACAATCAAATACTTAGAGGAAAACATTTGTAAAACACTTTCCCACATACACCTCAAGGACATCTTTGATGAATCAAACCCAATTGCAAGGAAGACTAAAGCAGAAACAAACCAATGGGACTACATCAAATTGAAAAGCTTCTGCACATCCAAAGAAACTATTAAACAAACAGAGAGACCCCTCACAGAATGGGAGAAGATCTTCACATGCCAGACATCAGACAAGAAACTAATCACCAAAATATTATATAAAGAGCTCAGCAAACTTAGCACCAAAAAAGCAAATGAACCCATCCAAAAATGGGCAGAGGATATGAACAAAACATTCACCTCAGAGGAGATCCAAAAGGCTAACAAACATATGGAAAACTGCTCTAGGTCACTGATTGTCAGACAAATGCAAATTAAGACAACACTAAGATACCACCTCACTCCTGTAAGAATGGCATACATCAAAAAGGACAGTAGCAACAAATGCTGGAGAGGATGTGGGGACAGAGGAAGCCTTTTACATTGCTGGTGGGAATGTAAATTGGTACAGCCTCTGTGGAGAGCAGTCTGGAAAACTCTCACAAGGCTAGACATGGACCTTCCATATGATCTAGTAATTCCTCTCCTGGGGTTATACCCCAAGGACTCCATAACACCCAACCAAAAAGAGGTGTGTACTCCTATGTTCATAGCAGCACAATTCATAATAGCTAAAACCTGGAAGCAACCCAGGTGCCCAACAACAGATGAGTGGCTGAGAAAGCTGTGGTATATATACACAATGGAATACTATGCAGCTATCAAGAACAATGAACCCACCTTCTCTGACCCATCTTGGACAGAGATAGAAGGAATTATGTTAAGTGAGCTAAGTCAGAAAGTTAAAGATGAGTATGGGATGATCCCACTCATCAACAGAAGCTGACTAAGCAGATCTGAAAGGGAAACTAAAAGCAGGACCTGATCAAATTGTAAGTAGGGCACCAAAGTAAAAACCCAGTTGTGAGGGGTAGACATGCAGCTTCCTGGGCCAGTAGGGGGTGGGAGTGGGCGGGAGGGATGGGTCACAGTCCTTTGGTGGTGGGAATGGTGTTTATGTACACTCCTAGCAAAATGTAGACATATAAATCAGTAGTTAATTAATATGAGAGGGGGAAAATCAATTGTATGTCTCAAAGTTTCTCAAAAGACAAACTGAATCTTTTTAATATATAGGCTATGTATTTTATATGCGGACTCTCTCAAAAGCCTAGACCAAGTAGATTAGAAGCATCCAATAGCACAGCTATATACAAGATACTGGATACTGTACAGCAAACCATAACAAAGGGACTTTTCAAAGTTAACCCAATGAACAAATAATGTGATGATAACATTAACTATCAATTGTCTTTTTGAACCCTAAGACAGCAGGAACCTCACATCTCCACTATAGAGCCCCTACTTCCCCCAGTCCTGGACCCTTGGATAGGGCCCATTTTCCCGTATGCATCTCCCAATCCAAACCAAATAATATTGCATCTGCCGATCACAACCTAACCAACGCAACGATTGCCACCTCAACATGCTTCACATCAGACTGTATCCAGAGACTTCACGTGTGGAATGACAACCCTTCAGCTTCATTACTCGGGTGAGACCTTTCCTTTAATAGTACACTCTAATTTCATCTCTGGTAGTTCACTTTCTAACAAAGTCCCATAACCTACATATACACCAGTTTCTGTGAGAGAGAGCTTATGTGCACACGTATCCATAAACTACTGCAAAATATATACCTGAAAGCAGAAGTACACTAGAGTTTGCAGTGAGTACCTCCCTAACCCTTCCTCTCCACTATTCCAAGCTTGGGATCCATGATTGCTCAACAAATTGTTTGGCTTCGTATGTTAATTCTCTTTTCAATCACCAGGTTCCAGATGCCACCAGGATGCTGGCCAGGCTTCCCTGGATTGAAGACCCCACCAATGTGTCCTGGAGCTCTGCTTCCCCAGAGACACACCTTACTAGGGAAAGAGAGAGGCAGACTGGGAGTATGGACCGACCAGTCAACGCCCATGTTCAGCGGGGAAGCAATTACAGAAGCCAGACCTTTTACCTTCTGCAAGCCTCAACGACCCTGGGTCCATGCTCCCAGAGGGCTAGAGAATGGGAAAGCTATCATGGGAGGGGGTGGGTTATGGAGATTGGGTGGTGGGAATTGTGTGGAGTTGTACCCCTCCTACCTTATTTTTTTGTTCATTAATCCTTTCTTAAATAAAAAATTTAAATAAAAAAAAGAAAATTATACCAAAGCAGTCAGATTGGACAGCTGAATCAAATGAAAGTAGGGATGGGGTAGGCTATGAGGTCAGTGGTTTCTGGACAATAATTCTTGGGGTTTAAAGACCCATGTTATGCTAAATGATTCACCCCTGTTATTACAAAAAACCGTACCTTTCCTGGCTTGATCTTATGAATGGTTATGGAAGACAAGCATGTGTAATACAGACCCACTGAGTGAGAAGAGAGTAGTAGGGGAAATTAGTAAATATATCTGAAATAACTGCCATTTCTGGTCCCTGTAACTCTGTTTTCCAACTGAAATTCTCTGTGCTCACTTTAATTTAATTTGCTAGCATTTATTCTGTTCTCCAGCATATTTTGTGTTTTTGTTTATTAAACAAGCAAATACATCCTCATTTTTAAAATATAGAAATACAATCCTTTTGAATTTTTAAAATTTTAGTAGTGACTTAATATTGATTTACAAAATTATAAGATAACGGGGGTATAATTCTGGGGCATTGCCACCACTACCTATCTCCACTGGAAGTTACAGTAGTACTCTGAAGGGTGAAGATGGGAGTTAACTGTAAATATATATAGAGACTCATCCCCCACCCCACATTGTCCTGCCTTCTCTTCATTTCTAAGTCACACCCACAACTATTACTACTTATGATCGTTCTTCCTTTTTTACTCTTCTCTCTCCAGTTCCTGATGGAGTTGGAGTTCAGAGCCCTCTGGTCATCTTCCCCTATAATTTCTCCCCCTCTGGGAGCATTGACCAAAATTCTTTATGGGATGCAGAAGAAAGGAGTTCTGGATTCTGTAATTGCTTCTCTACTGGGTATAAACACTGGCAGTCTGAACCATAACACCAAACTGTTTCTTTTCTTTTTTTTAATATTTATTTTATTTATTTATTCCCTTTGTTGTCCTTGTTGTTTTATTGTTGTAGTTATTATTGTTATTGTCATTGTTGGATAGGACAGAGAGAAATGGAGAGAGGAGGGGAAGACAGAGAGGAGGAGAGAAAGATAGACACCTGCAGACCTGCTTCACCGCCTGTGAAGCGACTCCCCTGCAGGTGGGGAGCCGGGGCTCGAACTGGAATCCTTATGCCGGTCCTTGTGCTTTGCGCCACCTGTGCTTAACCCACTGTGCTACAGCCCGACTCCCCACCAAACTGTTTCTATCTTTCCCTAGTGCCTCTGAGAAGTGAGGTTCCAGGAAGCACTGATGAGATCATATTCTCAGGGAAGTCAGGGTGGAATCAGAGTAGCATCTGCAACTTGGTGTCTGAAAGGTGGTAAGATATAAAGCAGGAGAAAATGATTAATGAATAAGAATGAAAAAGTAGGAATTGAGCAGATGAGAATAGGGATCTCATGGTGTTAAGAAGCAAGGAAGTCAGGGGCCAGGTTAAGTGTTCAAGGACCTGGGTCAAGTCTCCAGTGCCCCCTGCAGGTAGGAAGCTTCACAAGTGGAGGAGCAGGGCAGCATGTGTCTCTCTGTCTCTCCTCCTCTCTATCAGCCCCTTCTTTCTCAATTTCTGGCTGTCTCTATCCAATAAATAAAGATAATAAATATTAAGAAAAAAGCAAGGAAGTCTATTTCAGGTATTTTCCTAAGGGCCCATGACTAGTAATTTTTGCTTGAGTTTGATAGCTAATTTGGAGGTAGATAAAAATATTGTCTGAAGATGGTGTCAGAGTTGAGAATAGGGCTATAAAGTTGGAGTAGGGTAGAGTAGCACCCAAACTTGAAGACAATCTCTGAATAAAAGTAACTGTTTATGACATCAACCCAACCCAGGGCCCATGTGAATTCATATTTAGCATAGAAGCCTGTGTAACCTCTTATCCCTATTGGTCTGAGCTCAAAGTCCATGGTCACAGCTGGGAACATTATAGACTGTATTCATTTCAGGACCAGTGTTCCTTAAGTGGCAGGGTAGGATGACCTAGCCTGTCTTCAGAGAGTGGTACAGTTTCTACCAGTGCTACTTCATAGGGAGACAAGTTCCTACAGTGGCCTATAAGAGGGCTTCTGATGACATTCTTAATGGAAGTGACCATTGATGATGGAGCAAGGCATCTAGGAGAGCTCTAGGCCCATCATATTTATGTGGGAATCCAAGAATTATATAACTAAGGCCCCTATAGTTATAATTATAGATGATGGGGTGGTCTGGTATTGATCAAAAAGACCATAATTAAATGACCCAGTCTCTCTCTTGCCCTAATTCAGCTTTTGCAATCCTTTTTTATCTGATGAGCTTAGATTTTTCTCTCAGTTGTTAAAACATTGAGTATCATTTGTTATATCCAAACCTACTGGTTTATGGGGTATGCCTTCTTTGGGACTTTCTACTAGATTGCCAAATTTACTAGGTCTAAGGTGAGAACTAATGATGTCCTCTTTAGGCCATCCTTCTAGCATCCCAGGCTATTAAGCACTTTTACTTTAAGATATATTCCTGCCCCTTGCTTACAGATACATGTACACATGCACACAGTACTCTAGCCTGTATCTAGTATCAGTAACTTTGTTAGATAGCATGCCATCATAAATGGAACTAAGTAGTCCTGTGTGTTATGAAATATCTTACCAGATAGAAGAGACAGGCAGTTTATATTTCAAGCTTAGTGTCTCTAGTAACAATCAATAGTAAGAAGTCAGTATCAGGGGCTGGATGGTGGCACACCTGGGTGAGCGCATGTATTACAATGCTCAAGGACCCAGGTTTGAGCCCCCAGTCTCCACCTGCGGGCAGAAAGCTTTACTAGTGGTGAAGTAGGACTGCAGGTGTCTCCTTGTCTCTCTCTTTCTCTATCACCCCCTCACACTTGATTTCTGGCTGTCTCTATCCAATAAATAAAGAAAATATTTTTTTTTTAAAAAAAGGAAGTCAGTATCAGCATAATGTGGCATGCAGCACTGTAGCACTGATTTAGATGAAGTCAACAGAGGCAGTATGATTGATGGTAAGGGATCAGAGAGAAGTAACATCCAGAAATATAGGCATAGTCCCAAAGCTTCCAAGATTATGATAAATAAGTATCTTAAAGTGTTTAAAATAGCAATAGTTAATTATTATTATAACCAACTTAGTTGGGGAGTTGTTTTTCTATGAAGATCTAATGGCTAAGACCTACCATAATATACTTGACCTCACTAAGCTTTATGCCCTTTAGGTATATCTACTAATCATTGTTATTTTAGGTAGTGTCAGGGGTAAAATGTTTTGATATATCTGGCCTAAGGTCATAGGTAACTTAGATATTTAAAAACTATATATGCAAATATATTTTAGAGCTGATGAAACCATTTGATCCTAGTTATCATATTACTAATTAGAAACATTAAATACTTAGTTTAAAGAAAATAAGGATACTCAGAGCTACAGTCTAGGCAGTTAGAGAGCTTGAAGTATTAAATATATTTCTTTGCCCTGACATGCCAATTTAATATTTATTTATGAGATTATACATTAATAGAACTATAATTTTATACTTTCCCCACAACTAAAGGTGAGTGTCATCCCCCATCCTTGCCCCCCTAGATAACCGTTATCGTTTTCCACCATCTTGTTTTAGGTTGACATTTTGTTTATTTGTTTGTTTGTTTTCAAGTTCCTGTGTTCAGTTCTCTAAATACCGCATATGTGTTCAGTTCTCTATCACATCCTGTAGTTGTCCTTTACTTTCTTACTTACATCAATAATCATAATTTTATCTAGGTCAACCCATTTTATTCCAAAGGACACAATATTACATTTTTATTGCTGGGTCAAACTCCATTAAGTATATGTCCCATAATATTTTTACCCAGTCTTCTGCTGAAGGACATATTTGTCACTTCCATATTTTGGCTACTGTGAATGATACAGCTATGAACACAGGGGTATATAGATTACTTCAAATTATTGCTACTATCTCTTTGGGATAAATGCCTAGGATCAGAATTGCTGAGTCATAGGGTATTTCCATTTGTATTTATTTAAGGATTCCCCATACTGTTCTGCATACTAGTTATACCAGTTTGCATTCCCACCAACTCTTTAAAAGAGTTCCTTTCTTTCCACATACTTTCCAACAATTATCCTCTCCTGTTCTGTTGATGAAGGCCATTTGCACAGGTGTGAGGTAGTATCTCCATGTGTTTTTAATTTGCTTTTCTCTGGTAATGAATGAATTGGGGCATTTCTGCATATGTTTGTGGGCTATGGTTATCTGTCTTAGAGAACTATCTATTCATATCTTCTGCCCACTTTCTTATTGGGTTGTTCTTTTTTCTTTTTGGGAACTGTATGAGTTCTTTATAGATGTTGATACCAACCTCTTGTCTGAAGTATGGTGTAAAAATATGTTCTCCCAGTTGTTAAGTTTCCTGTTTATTCTTATGGAATTTTCTTTTGATGTACATAAGCTTTTTAATTTGCTATAGTTCCATTGATCAATCTTGTTTTTTGTTACCCCCCACCCATGCTCTAGAGTCTCCAAATACATCTTTGGTATTAATGCCATGGAATGTTTTACTGATACGTTCTTCTATGTATTTCATGCTTTCAGGCCTGATATCCAGATCTTTAATCCATTCTGAGCTAATTTTGATATAAGATATTCATTCATTGGTGGTCTAGTGGTGAGAGTAGACATCTTACCCAGTTACTAACTTTATGGGGGAAAGTTTCAATTTTTCCCCATTGAGTATGATGTTAGTTATGGGTTTGTCATATATGGCTGTTGGTAACATGTGTAAGCCTGATAGAGCTTAGGGAGAACTACCCCCATCTTTGGATGGAGGTCTGAGAAGATAACCTCTTGGTAAGTCTCTCTCAACCAAGGTGAGCATAAGAGGGGAAACTCAGACTTGGTTCTTTCCTTCTTGACTCTCAGGCCCACAGATACCCCAGTACTTCCCTCCATTAACCACAGGCCACATGGCCACAGATTCACTCATTCAAAGTCACCTTCTGATCACAGAAGAACACACCTTATCACATAATTCATCACACACCTCAGACCCCAGACAAGAGAAATTCCAAACTATATGGCTTTTGATATTCATCTTCTCTCTGTCTCACCCTACGGGTTTAACCCCTATGCTTCTCTTAAATACCTTTGGATAATTAAGCTGCTTGTGTCATGGAGAATAAATGTCTTATATCTCATCAATTCCTGTCATACCAGCCCCCTACCTTAGGGGCATGCTGACTGTTAAGAAACCTGTAATTTCTGTCATATTTCAACAATAATTACCTCCATTGCTTTTCTATTTAACTCATGTCAATTTTGCTAATAAATGGACTCTAGGATTCTGGGACTCTAGGACTCAGATTCTAGGCATGCTAAGAGTCCCCTGGTGTCTTTTACTTTGTGTCACCCCTGTCGTGAGCGAGAAAGAACCAGCCCGTTACCTTTCCCCTGGAGGCCACCCTGCCGGAGAAGGAGAGAGAGACACCCCGAAATATGGCCTTTATTATGTTGAGGAATTTTCCTTTCACTACCAATTTCTTGAGGATCTTTATCATAAATAACTGTTGGACATTTTCAAATCCTTTTTCTGCATCAACTGATAAGGTCATGTGATTTTTATCTTTCTTTCTGTTGATATGGTGATAACATAGATTTCACAAAGTCTCTTCACTCTTTCTGAACCTTTCTCTGATAGTTCCTCTATGTCTAAATATATTTTCAAATGTATTCATTTATTTATTTTCCCTTTTGTTACCTTTGTTGTTTAACATTGTTGGGGTTATTGATGTCATTGTTGTTGGATAAGACAGAGAGAAATGGAGAGAGGAGGGGAAGACAGAGAGTGGGAGAGAAAGACAGACACCTGCAGACCTGCTTCACCGCCTGTGAAGTGACTCCCCTGCAGGTGAGAAGATGGGGCTCGAACCTATATCTATATTATTTTTATAGTTCTTCTGTTTCATTTCTATCTTTCTGTTTTAGCATGTTTGGTAGTTTTTCTTGAAATATTTCTGTTTATGCATTTATAGTGCTGGTTATTTCTGGTCAGCAGGTGGTGCTTTTGTAGTGGTCTTTGGATTTTGCTTTGTTTATATGTTGGGTGTTGGAAAGATGAGGGCTGGAGTTAAATTTTTTGTTCTTTGCTTGATCATTTTTGTGCTTCGTGTGGTATGTGAATCTGGTTTCTCTATATGATTTTAATCTGAAACCAATCCTCAGAGGTTTGCTTCAGGGTAGAACTGTTTTATAGATTCAGGGCTCACTATACTATTTAGACACAGCCAGCTGCCACAAATTACCTTTATGCTTTGGTGACAGACCAGACTTCTTTTTTTTTTTTAACATTTTAAAAATATTTATTTATTTATTCCCTTTTGTTGCTCTTGTTTTATTGTTGAAGTTATTGTTGTGGTTATTGATGTCATTATTGTTGGACAGGACAGAGATAAATGGAGAGAGGAGGGGAAGAAAAAGAGGGGGAGAGAAAGATAGACATCTACAGACCTGCTTCACCTGCTGTGACGCGACTCTTCTGCAGGAGGGGAGCCGGGGGCTCAAACCGGGATCCTTATGCTGGTCCTTGCACTCTGTGCCATGTGCACTTAGCCCACTGCGCTACCGCCTGACTCCCCAGACTTCTTTTGGTCACGAACATACCCTGCTTTTTTGGTGTATCCTTACCTGCAATTCAGTGAGTTAGTGCCCCTAAGATCATGTATTTAAAGGACGTAAGTTTCCTTCTCTCACATCAAGTATTATGTGTTGCCTTGACTACTGCTGTGTATAGATGGAAAATGGCACCCTGCTCTGCTGGAGTTCTAAATTCTTTGTGTTTGGTTTCTGTCCCACATCCCTTTTCACTTGAGCTACATTTGTGAGCATCCATCTGAGACTATAGTGTTTCTTCAGATGTCTCAGCTGTAGCTGATGAATTTTGTTAAATTTGATAGTTGTAGATAATTGTTGTTTGGAGAAAGATCTAATCTGGGCACTGTTACTACATGGCCACACCTTCTGGAACTCCCCTCCTTTTGAAATTTCTAGTGACCTTTGTCATCTGTATTGGTGAAGAAATAAAATGGAATACAGAGTATTCTTCTAATGTATCTTTTAATGACCATTTTGTTTCCTTGTATTTCCATTTATATGCCAATAGCCTTTTTACACAAATAACCAAAAAGACATTTTCTCCATTATTTCAAATATCCAGGAAACCTTTATATCAGTATTTCTTACCAAGGGACAAAGTAGGTTGTGGTGGTTCAAGGAAAGAAGCAGACTGGAGACAGCCAGTCCCCTAGGAAAAATGTGTATATAAGGTAAGAAAATGCAATGGCAGTTCTATTAACACAGTCAATGCTTATGTGAAATCTTGGAATACAGGTAATTTTACTCACTCAGTTTGAGCTTGTCTCCAAGCAGGCAGCATTATAAAAGGCACAATGTCAAAGAACATCTATTGAAAATTGAAGTTGCACTCTGGAGAAAACTTGAATGCAAAGAGCTGACATAATCTAGTATGAGTACATTAAGCTTTAGAGGAGTATATATTAGTTTAGTCTCCTGGGAATAAGTCATCCATTATTCTATAGCATAGCTACTTTAAAATATCTACTGGTCTATAGATATGAATTGAATCTAATCTTAAACTATATGAAAAGAAAGATAGCTTATTTTTCATAGAGCTATTTGGAGCATTGAGAATATTTAAATCACAAGATGTTACATTAATGACTAAAGTCAAACATTGCCATTATTCTTTGCTACATTAAGGACTGGTGCCCTGTAGTAATTTTCTTCTCTATATAGTAAGTCAAGCAAAATTTTATAGAGTCCTTCATAGTGAGCTCATAGGGTAGCAAGTAGACCTTAATACTATCTTCTTGTTTGGAGCCTAAAATTGTATGTTCCACTAGAGTCTTCTTAACTCCTAATGTTATTTTCTAGCCCTGTGCAATTTAGTCCTTTCCTTTTCTGAGTTTATCTACATCTAATAGCTGAGATCATATAAATGTTGTCATAAAGCAGTTCATATAACTTGATTTTTTATTATTATTACCTTTAAGATCACTTTTAATTTACTTTCTGAAATAGTGTATGTGCTCCTTCTATTCAGAGACATGTTAAGGAAAGTAATGATACTCTGACTAAATACAGTCAGATAATTGACCCTATCCCTTCAGGAATAGTAAAGGTCCTATTGTTTTTTTTTATTATTTTTTATTTAAGAAAGGATTAATGAACAAAAACATAAGGTAGGAGGGGTACAACTCCACACAATTCCCACCACCCAATCTCCATAACCCACCCCCTCCCATGATAGCTTTCCCATTCTCTAGCCCTCTGGAAGCATGGACCCAGGGTCGTTGAGGGTTGCAGAAGGTAGAAGGTCTGGCTTCTGTAATTGCTTCCCCGCTGAACATGGGCGTTGACTGGTCGGTCCATACTCCCAGTCTGCCTCTCTCTTTCCCTAGTAAGGTGTGTCTCTGGGGAAGCGGAGCTCCAGGACACATTGGTGGGGTCTTCAATCCAGGGAAGCCAGGCCAGCATCCTGGTGGCATCTGGAACCTGGTGATTGAAAAGAGAGTTAACATATGAAGCCAAACAATTCGTTGAGCAATCATGGATCCCAAGCTTGGAATAGTGGAGAGGAAGTGTTAGGGAGGTACTCACTGCAAACTCTAGTGTACTTCTGCTTTCAGGTATATATTTTGCAGTACTTTATGGATACATGTGCACATAAGCTCTCTCTCACAGAAACTGGTGTATATCTAGGTTATGGGACTTTGTTAGAAAGTGAACTACCTGAGATGAAATTAGAGTGTACTATAAAAGGAAAGGTCTCACCCGAGTAATGAAGCTGAAGGGTTGTCATTCCACACGTGAAGTCTCTGGACACAGTCTGAGGTGAAGCATGTTGAGGTGGCAATCGTTGCGTTGGTTAGGTTGTGATCGGCGGATGCAATATTATTTGGTTTGGATTGGGAGATGCATACGGGAAAGTGGGCCCTATCCAAGGATTCCAGGACTGGGGGAAGTAGGGGCTCTATAGTGGAGATGTGAGGTTCCTGCTATCTTAGGGTTCAAAAAGACAATCGATAGTTAATGTTATCATCACATTATTTGTTAATTGGGTTAACTTTGAAAAGTCCTTTTGTTATGGTTTGCTGTACAGTATCCAAGGTCCTATTGTTTTAAACAGCAACATATACACTTCAAAATGTGAAACCAGGGCAACAAAAAGGGAATAAATAAATAAAATAAATATGAAAAAATGTGAAACCAAGGAACTGGGAAATAGCTCATCTGCTAGAAGGCCTGGTTTGTCAAGTGTGATTTGCTAGGTTCAAATTCCAGCATTACTAGGGATCATTATGGTCTGTACAATGGGTGCTCTATTAATGGTATAGTAGAGCTATGTTATATTTCCTCTGTTTCTTCCTTTAGGCTCTGCCCCATTAATACACTAATGACTTAAGTGGAGGTGGTCATTCAGTAGTACTATGCATCCACAAATCCCCAAGTTCATTTTTCTGGGACACATTAAAAAAAAAAAAAGAAAGAAAGGAAGAAAAGAAAAAGGAAAAACTGCTTACAGTGGTGGCTTCAGCTCTTTAGTGTAAGATAAATGATGTTAAATTCCCTTAAAACTACACATTACTTTGTGAAGTCATCACTTTATTTCATTGAACTAAGTATCAAGATAATCTTTCTTCTTTTTATTAAAGGACATCAGTAAGGTGGAGAAAAATCTCACCTAGCCTTGTAAGAGGAGGGAGTCCCTTCTTCCCCCCACCCAACACAGGAGTATAATCTGGCCCTAAAAGGAAATGTTTTTTCAAAGAAAATTGCAATCCTATTGTCATCTCACTCTTAGACTTTTCAGGAAAATTTAGGGCCAGAATAAAGACTGACAGGAATGTGTGTGTTGGGAACAAGAAATGAAAGGACGCTAGAAAATGACTATATACAAAGAATGAAGAGGAGAATGTTGAATTGTGTATGTGCAACTGACTATGTGCAGCTTTGAAAAGACATGAAATGTGAATAATTCCACTCATTTTCTGCCTCCCAAATCAAGGTGGGTGTATGTTATATACCTGTGTTAAGCGCCAATCAAAAGAGCCCAAGGTCTGTGCTCTGCTCCCCACAGGGGTCCTGCCCACAACACCCTCTGACCCCACCCCATTACTGTAGGCTGTCATCCCTACAGTCTCTAGCTAAGGTCCTTTCACCTCTTGAGGTCACCCTGCCTCGCCCATTCTTATCAACTGTAAAGATAGCTAGACTTCTGCCAGTAGTCTGAGATTCACAGAGCCTTGAAACATAAAATTGCTCATAGTTCATTCCAACTTGACCTGAATTGCCATGATGCCATATTTACTTGTAGTCTGCAGAAATATTAGCATGTTTGACTAGGAGGGACAGTTCCAGTCCCTGTTGTAGGTTTTATATGCTGTATGCACCATATTCCCCTTCTAAAATATGAAAAATATGAATTTAGAAACATACCAGGTCTCAAGGGTTTCAAATAAAAGGATGGTGGCTCTGTGCTGATGAATGTATATGCAGAGATCGCTCTACATTTATTGGATGCTGTTCCAAATGATTTACACATCTGCTCTCCTACAACACAATATTTTGTCAACCAATTAAATGACAAAATTTCACAAGGAAGGGAAGTCAGATTGTAATCACCTTGCTGAAGGTTTATTTATCAGAATCTAGGTTTCATTTGGGGAAACACTAAAGATTCCTAAGTCAAAAAAAAAAAAAAAAGACAGATCATGATGTGTAGGTATGTTCCATTCTGAAGCACTGTTATGATGAAACAAAATGATCCACTGTTTATCCTGCCAATGCTCATGTTCAGAGGAGAAGCAATTACAGAAGCCAGACCTTCCACCCTCTACACCCCATAATGACCTTGCATCCATGTTCCCAGAGGGATAAAGAATAGGAAAGCTTTCAAGGGAGGGGATGGGATATGGAGTTCTTGTGGTGTTAACTGAGTGGAATTGTACTTCTATTATCCTGTGGTCTTGCCAATATTACCATTTTATAGATAAATAAGTAAATAGATAGATAATAAATAAATAAAAATAATGATCCACTGTGTATTTTACGAAGAACTATGGGCCAGTAGGAGGCTTGGGGAGGTGAAATCTAAGCTGTAGACTGACCAGGTCCAGCAGCATCTCACTAGTATTGAGAAAGGGGCAAATAGAAGTGGGAGAGTCTAACAGAGGAAGATATTAGTTCACGGACACGTGTTCTCAAAGTCAGTGTGGAAGCACAGAGTGCTCTGACTACTGATGCTGGGAATGGTGTAGGAAGCTGAACTTGGGAAAGAATCAAAATTCTATTATCAGAGTTGAGGCACTGGATAGCAGCCAAAAGAGTTTGGACATGGGAGTGGTGTAGGTGTCCTTCACCACTGCCACCAGATTTAGGAGTAACTCAGTGAAACAGAGCCTCTCACCCTACCCCAATGGTCCCTGGGAATTCCTGTGCTGTGTGAAAGCAGACAACCATGCAGGAAAGAAAAGGCAATTCAGAAGCCCCACCTTTGTGCAGCCTGCAAAACACACAAGCTACAAAGTGTGAATACCTGGGTTTGAGCCCCTGGTACTCATCTGCAAAGGAAACACTTCACAATCAGTGGAGTAGGCTGTAAGGGTTTCTCCCACCCCTCCCTCTCTTGTGCTATTTCTCTGTCTCTATTATGATTTTTAAAAATTCCTTTATGCTTGTTAGTAAAATACTGTTAAGAATATAACCTTAGGCCATGCTACACTGATGGTAGGAATATGAAACTGTGCAATCCTTTTGGAAGTCTGTTTGGAGAGTCCTCAAATAAATAAAAATGGAATTACCTTATGATCTAGCAATACCACTTGTAGGCACTTATCCAAAGGAGACACAATAACTATCTTGAAGATCCACATGCACCCTATGTTCATAGCTGCATTACTTACAATAGCCGAAGAGTAGGAGCAGCCTCAATGCCCATAGATAGATGACTGGCTAATGAAGGTATGGTATATATATTCTGTAAAATACTATTATGCAACCAAAAAACAATATTGTGTCCTTTGGAACAAAAGGGTGGAACTGAAGGTGACAATGCTTAGAGAAATAAGCAAAAAGATGAAAGACAACTATTATCAGTTTCAGTCATATATGTAACCTAGAGAACTGATACACGTGAACTTGCAAAAAGAAAAGAAGGAAAAAAAAACCTGCTTATAAGACTTTGTGAGAACTATGGTGGTAATCTGTTATGTCTGGAAGCAGGAGGATGGGGACACAGAACCTTTGTGGTGAGTGTGATGTAGAAATATACCTTGTAATCTTATCATCTTTTAACTCACTATAAATCATAAATAAAAAGAATATACTCTTATTTATTTTTAAAAAAGAAATAAACGGCAATATAGGAGTCAGGGAATCCATACAACTCTTCTACAAAAAAAAAGAAAAAAAAAAAGCCCAAGAAAGGGGCCAGGTGGTGGCACACCTGGTTAAGCACACGTTTTAGTGCACAAGGACACAAGGACCCAGTTTAAGCCCCTGGTTCCCACCTGCAGGGGGAAAGTTTCACAAGTGCTGAAGCAAGGACGCATGTGTCTTTCTGTCACTTTCCCTATATCTCTTCACCTCTCAATTTTTCTTTGGCTCTATCCATTAGTAATAATCAATAAATAAAAACATCTTTGGGAGTCCGGCGGTAGCACAGCGGGTTAAGCGCTCATGACGCAAAGCACAAGGACTGGCATAAGGATCCAGATTCGAGCCCCCAGCCCCCCACCTGTAGAGGAGTCGCTTCACAGGCGGTGAAGCAGGTCTGCAGGTGTCTATCTTTCCCTCCCCCACTCTGTCTTCCCCTCCTCTCTCCATTTCTCTCTGTCCTATCTAACAACAACTACATCAGTCATAACTACAGTAAAACAACAAGGGCAATAAAAGGGAATAAATAATAATAAATAAATATTTAAAAAGAAGTTTTAAAAAATAAAAATATCTTTAAGAAAAAAGAGCCCAAGGTTTGACTTAAGGCTGCATTCAATATTTCCTGGTCTGTGTGGGACTTCCCTGAATGCAGTCCCTCTGGACAAAGGCAAGATCATTCACAACATTCCATGTCAAATTCTTTCTTTCACTTCATGTTGATGTCAGGACAACTCTTCATTTTCTGTTTATTATGTTGTTCTATGGGAGAAGTTATGTGAAGTCACAATAAAAATTAGAAAGTTATGCTCCACATATTTAAATGGAGAATATACAAAGTATTTGCAATGAAGATTATTCTATACCCCTCATTTATATACTAATGAAATAGTGATTTGTGTTCATGGAGCCAGGACCTTACATATGTACTATTTCACAATGTTTCACTCAGAGGGAGAAGGGGATGGAAAAGAGGCAGAGGAAAAGGAGGGATAGAGAAATAAATGTGCTTGAGCATCCTCTAGTACTATAGTAACCCCCCATGTGATTCCAGAGTTGAAGATGGGTCACACTCATGAGAAGGTACAGCCCCTGTCTGGTGAGGTATCTTTCTGGCTAACTTCAGTATTTTTTAAATTTATATGGATTCAAGGATATGCATTTTATATTTTGACTTATGCCAAGCATTAGCCAAATCCCAAATGGAGAGCAACTACAAAATACTTGGAAAGTCCTTTGGAAAAATGCCAAGGTCATTAGAAATAAGGAAAGTCAGAAGCCAGAAGTTGGCACAATTTAGAAGAACTTAAGAGGATATGATGATAAATAATAGTGCATGTCCTCGAATAGAAATATGGTGGGGGGGGAGGGAGAGAGAGAGCGAGGGAGAGAGAGAGAGAGAGAAGAGAGAGAAATGGAGTAAGAGAGAAGGACAGAAAAGAAAGATGGTTCTGGTGAAGTCCCAGGTTCAACCACCAGAACCACCATAAGGCAGAGCCAAGCAGTGCTCTTGGGAGAAAACAAACAAAAACTGGGCAACTATGAAGAATGTATGGAATTAATGATAACAATAATGTAACTATATTTGATTGTTATAAGTGATGAATACACTATGGTGAAGTAAGATGTCTGCAACAAAAGAAAATGTGAGTTCTGGCAACTATTTTTTCTACTTTTCTGTAAATTTGAAACTATTTCCAAATAAAAATTTTAATGAATAAGAATGTTATAGCTGAGACAGCTCCAAAAAATAAAGAATAAAGAAACTGAAGGGGAAGGGCAGGGTGGTGGTGGTGGAGTACCTAGATAAGTGTAAACATTATAGTGTGAACAGATCCAGGTTTAAGCCTCTGCCCCCACCCCATCCCCTTATCTCCCCACTCCTCAATTTGTCTGTTTCTATTAAAAAATAAATAAACAAAATTAAGAAAGTGGAGGGGCCAAGAAGCTCCACTACTGGTTAAGTACACATGTTACTATGTGTGAGGACCCAGATTTAAGCCCCTGTTTTCTAAATGCAGGTAGACAGCTTTAGAAATGTTGAAGAAGGACTGCAGGCATATCTCTCTCCTTCTCTATCTCCATTTCCTCTAAGTTTTTCTCTGCTTTACAAGATAAATAAATAAATAGTGTTTTTTTAAATTTCTTTATTGGGGAATTAATGATTTACATTTGATGGTAAATGAATAGTTTGTACATGCATAACATTTAACAATACAACCACCACTAGGTCCTCTGTCATCATTTTTGGACTTGTATCCCCCACCCACCCCAGATTCTTTTACTTTGGTGCAATATGCCAATTCCAGTTCAGGTTCTACTTGTGTTTTCTCTTCAAATCTTGTTTCTCAAACTCTGCCTGAGAGTGAGATCATCCCATATTCATCTTTCTGTTCCTGACTTATTTCACTTAACATGATTTTTTCAAGCTCCATGCAAGACTGGCTAAAAATGGTGAAGTCACCATTTGTTTTTAATAGCTGAGTAGTATTCCATTGTGTATATATACCACAACTTGCTCAGCCACTCATCTGTTGTTGGACACCTGGGTTGCTTCCAGGTTTTGGCTATTACAAATTGTGCTGCTAAGTACATATGTATACACAGATCTTTTTGGATGAGTTTGTTGGATTACTTAGGATATATCCCCAGGAGAGGAATTGCAGGGTCATAGGGTAGGTCCATTTATAGCCTTCTGAGAGTTCTCCAGACTATTCTCTACAGAAGTTGGACCAATTTACATTCCCACCAGCAGTGCAGGAGGGTTGCTTTGACCCCACAACCTCTCCAGCATTTGCTGCTGTTACCTTTTCTGATGTATGACATTCTCACAGGAGTGAAGTGGTATCTCAGTGTTGTCTTTATTTTCATTTCTCTGACAGTCAAAGACTAGTTTTTGTGTGGATAAATCTGCTATTAATTTTATGGGTTTTCCTCTGTAGGTGACTCTTTGCTTTTTTCTTGCAGCCTTCAGGATCCTTTCTTTATCTTTATCCTTTTCATTCTAAATATGATGTGTCTTGGTGTCTTTAAGTCTGGGTTAATTCTGTTTGGGACCAACTGGGCTTCTTGAACCTTTATGTATTTTATGTTGTCTAGACTAGAGAAGTTCTCAGCTATTATGTCCTAAAGAATGCTTTTTCTCCCTCCCTCTCTTTCTTCCTCTGGTAAGGCAATATTGCATATATTATTTCTTTTGAAGTCATTCCATAGGTCTCTGTTGTTGTTTTCAGTATCTCTTAATCTCTTTTTGAGATATCTTACTTCTTTCTTAGTTGTCTCTAATTCGTCCTCAAACTTGCTCATTCTGTCTTCAGCCTCATTTATTCTATTCTCTCTCCCCTCTACTGTGTTCTGGAGTTCATCTATTTTGTTACCCTGTTCTGATACTGTTTTAGCTTATTCAGCTAGTTGTGTTCTTAGCTCAGCTATTTCAGCTTTCAACTCTCTAATAACCTTGAGATAATTAGTGTTTCTTACAGCATCTCATTTGTTGTTTCTGCATTTCTGATGACAATTCTTTCAAACTCTTTACTCCTGTGAATATTTCCTTTACTAGTGTTTGGATGTTGACCTCATTATTTTGTGCTTGAACATTTGGGGGGCTTTTAGCTGAACTATTGTCCTGGTTCATTTCTCCAATATTCCTTCTTGTTGGTTTAACCATTCTCTATAGTATGTTATGAGGTCCCTATCTCAGTACTTTTCAAAGTAGTGATCACTCTTGCCTGGATTGACTTGTGTCTAAGTAAGGTATTTAAATAGTTCACACTTATGAATATTGACAGTTGTTTAAATATTATTTTAATTCCTGAGATAGAGCACAGTGGCTTAAAAGCCTCTTTTCTCCTTTTTCTTCCCTGTACGTTATGGCAGCCTGAGGGCTTTTAAACTATAAGTAGGCTTCTTAGCTTAATCCCTCATTCCTGACCAAGAGATAAAGCAGGGTGGGGGAGAGATAATACAGTGGTTATGCAAAGGGATTTTCACACCTGAAGGATCCAAAGCTCAGGGCTCAGTTCTGCTTCTCTGCCAAGCCAGGCAGCACTGCTGGGCCCTGTGAGTTTCTAAACAATTCCTGTTTATAGTCTGTAGGTTCTGAGGCAACTATCCACTATGTTCTCATCAGGAGAACACCATGGAAAGGCTCCCACCACTAGCCCACAAAGGTGTAGATCTTCTCCTGAGTGTCCTTGTCAGTTATCTGTCCCCTGGTGTCAGCACAGCCCACCCCTCCCCCCACAGCTCCAGCCTCTGAGGGCAGTAACCATGGAGACTCACAATTGCATTTGGTGAGTCTTAGGGGAGTCCTCTCCTCCCTTCAGCAGTCTTTTTGTTGGTGAAGCATACTGGAGGTGGTGGCTCAACCAATAAACAGTTACCAGCCACTTAATCTCCCCCTAGGCTCTTCTCTGTTCATCAGCCACAGGTATTTCCACTCACTGGTGATTTGGTGGGTTACTGAAGTCATTCTAGTCCTGTTTTCTTGTGGTCCCAGATGATCTCCTTTGGTGTTCCTAGTTGATCTGGGAGAGAAGAGGAGAGAAACACAGCTGCTGCTCCATAGCCCCACCTCCAGGGTCTTCCTCTTTTTTGTTTTTTAAAAAGAAATAGAAAAGGCTGTGGTTTAACTTTAAATTTAATTAGCATAAAATAAGAAAAATATATAATGTTAATAATGTAATTCAAGAAGTAGAAAAAGCACACAAAGATACAGATAAGTCTAATAAAAATAAATACTTTATGCTTTAAATATTTATTTACTTATTTGAAAGAAAGAGAGATATTCAGATATAGAGACAAAATCAAAGCAACACTTTTCCTGCCCCAGCTTGTGTGGTTGTGGATTAAACCCAGAGCCTCATGTACATAAATACGTACTTTACTACTCACCCACATGCCAGCAATGAGAAAAGATTAGTTTTAAAGATAAAATAAATAATAGCAAAAAAATGAGGCATTTTGTGAAAACAAAAACTATTTCCTTAAAAATGCTGATAAAATAAAAAAGGGATTCTGAAAACCCTTCTCAGGAAAAGTGCAAATAATAAATAATAGAAATGGGAAAAACTACTAGTATGAATATTTTGTATATAAGCAGATTACTAATAAAAGTAATCAGAAAGACAGATAATAGTACAGATTAGAAAAAAATGAAATCTCTTCATAGTGATGAGGTAAAAGAATTCTCAAATTCATAATTCTTTGTTTTAGTGCAATTAGCATTCAAGAGTCAGTGTGCCATAGAACTAAGAAGACAGAAAGTGAACAAAGGGAGTCAGTCATAGCGCAGGTGAAAACAAAAATTAATTTCAATAGAGGCAAAAGATTGATAAGTTTCTTCAGAGGCCAAATAGAATATGAAACCTGTTTTTATATATCCTAGAAGTCAAGAATTTTTTCTACATTTCAAAATCTTAGGCTTAAATGAAAGGAAAATGTACAGCAGAGTATTTATGTGATTCAAGAAGCATACATTATTTACTGTTTGTCTCATTATAGGAAAATCTGACGGAACCTAAAAGAAACCAAAAACTGATGACTTCAATGAATCAGTAATGAATGGAAAAGTGCATAGTTATAAGAATAAAAGTGTAGAAGATATCTATCTTCTGTTAATTCTGGGGATCTTCACTATTTACAAATAGTCTCTTCCACTTCCTCAGTTTTCTGGAACTCTTAATAATGTTTGATAATTTTTTCTATAAATTCCCTTTTCATATTTTAAAATTATTGACAATATTTGTTCACAGTGTTATGAGCTTTTTAGGAGTATATCTTCACATTACTTATATAGGTGTCTATACAATTTATTGCACCACCACTAAAGTTTCTGTAACATGACATCAAACAGAATCTATCAATCCTTACCCTCTTCTTTGGATAATCACTACAGTTTTTAGTCTAAGAGTCCATTTGGTTATTAGCATTTTTTATAAATTCGTTTGTTTTAATTATCTATAGTTCACATGTGAGTAACACCATCCAGTAGTTGTCCTTCACTTCTTTAATGAATGCACTTAACCACATTAAGTTCCATTTATTTTTGCTCCCAAGTGACACAATTTTCAAATCTTTTTTAGACATTTTATTTATTTATTCTAATGAGAGCAATACAGGCAGAGAGAGAGAGAGAGAGAACGAGCAGATGAATGAGAGGGGGAGAAAGAGAGACTAGTGCATTGCTCAGCTTTAGCTTATGGTTGTTCTGGGGCTTGAACATGGGACCTCAGAGTCTCAGGTGTGAAAGCCTTTTTTCATAAACATTATGCTGCCTCCTCAGCCCTTGACAGACAATCTTTAATGGATTCTATGAATGAGCTATTTTGTCATCCCATTCATATCAAGTATATTCTTTCTTTTACCTCATAAACTATAGTCATAATGGTTGCTTTTAAATTTTGTTAATTCAATGTTAAGTCTAAGGACTGGCATCTTGGTATTGCTTTGTACATTAAGACTAGATCATATTTGGGAGTTGGGCGGTAGTGCACATGGTACAAAGTGCAAGGACCAGCATAAGATCCAGGTTTGAGCCCTCGGCTCCCTACCTGCAGGGTGGTCACCTCACAGGTGGTGAAGCATGTCAGCAGGTGACTATCTTTCTCTCCCCCTCTGCCTTCCCCTCCTCTCTCCATTTCTCTCTGCCCTATCCAACGACATCAATTAACTACAAGAATAAAAAAACAAGGGGAACAAAAAAAGGAATAAAATAAATAATAATAAAATAAAAGTAATCAGAAAGACAGATAATAGTACAGATTAGAAAAAAATGAAATCTCTTCATAGTGATGAGGTAAAAGAATTCTCAAATTCATAATTCTTTGTTTTAGTGCAATTAGCATTCAAGAGTCAGTGTGCCATAGAACTAAGAAGACAGAAAGTGAACAAAGGGAGTCAGTCATAGCGCAGCGGGTTAAGCGCAGGTGGTGCAAAGCTCAGGGACCCACAGAAGGATCCCCGTTCAAGCCCCCAGCTCCCCACTTGCAGGGGAGTCGCTTCACAAGCGGTGAAGCAGGTCTGCAGGTATCTATCTTTCTCTCCCCCTCTCTGTCTTTCACAGTTCAAATGATTTGAAGACTGAGAAAGAGCTTGGAATGAACAAAAATTAGGAAAAATGCTTTCCAGAGCTTTTATTTAAATGGCAGGACTCATCTGGTTCTGGTTGTGATTATATTCAAATAACCCATTGCAAACGCAAGCTTTTCTCACAGGTGGGGAATCAGAATGCATCAGGTAACTGATAAAGAGAAAGCAGTAGAGAGTAGCAGCACATCAACCTCTACCTCTTTTTGCAGTTGAACTTTTGCTCTTTCCAAAGCCAGGAATTCTAGTTGTAACATGCCTATCTCATTCTTAAAATTTTGTATATCTTGCTGTAATTCTTCATTTAGGTACGCTTTGGATGCTCTGTCACTACGTGGTAATGAATAACTCATATTTTCTAATTCAAGTTCAAAGTTTTTATGGTTACTGGCACTGCAATCATCTGCATATCAGGGCTTCTGGAACGAGTCTTGCATCCATTGTGTGACAGCCAGAATTTTGTGCCTTTCCATTTTAGCCATGTGTCTCATCTCACTGGAACAGGCAAGCCACACATCAGTATTGCTTTTGGGATCCCTACATTGAGGCATTTGTCCAGGGCCTAAACAAGTGGAATTTTGGATCAAACCTTCTGTTGATGGCACATCAATTTCTTGGTCTTCTTTCACTTCAAATGTAACTACTGAGTCCCTTACCTTATTTCCTGTATCACTAGAAAAACTCTCACTTGTGTTAAAAACACCTTCGACACCTGGCTCATTATCCTCATTATCATTTTCATTGTTTACTTTATTTCCACTTAAATAAAGTTTAGGAGATGACTGACAAGTGTATTCCAGGGACCCTGCGGACGTATGTGATGGAAAGACAATTCCGAGACTAACTTGTTGGTGTTGAGGAAATGCATGACAGACCACTGAGACTGATGCTCCAAATGCATCTTTCTCCTCAGAATCAAGTCTATCATTTTTCAAACTGGAAACAGTTTCCTTTGAGTTTCCTCTCTTTGGAGTTACCATGTTGCTCTTCCTCAGGACAAGAAGTCATTTTGTAAGTTTCAAAACTTTCACCAGACTTTTGCTTTAACTCATCTGTGATGAGTTTGAATTTATTTTTCCACTCTGATTTTTCTTGTTTGAGCCACATCTCCTCATACCTTTTTACATAAGGAGGTTCCGAATAGACACATATAACCTTTCTGTCGAATTCCTTACTCATTTTTGCTTCTTGAGACATTTTTTGTGAATGTAAAAGTGGAACACTAATTTGCTTGGTCTTATTTCCTGATGTCTTTTCTGTCGTGTTGCATGTTTGTAAAATAACTTTATCCTTAAGCTAACCACAAAGAAAAAATTAAAAGTAATTAAAATGAAATGGTAAACATCTTTTTTAAATATTTATTTTATTTATTTATTCCCTTTTGTTGCCCTTGTTGTTTTTTTATTGTTGTAGTTATTATTGTTGTTGTCGTTGTTGGATAGGACAGAGAGAAATGGAGAGAGGAGGGGAAGACAGAGAGGAGGAGAGAAAGATAGACACCTGCAGACCTGCTTCACCGCCTGTGAAGTGACTCCCCTGCAGGTGGGGAGCCAGGGTTCGAACCGGGATCCTTATGCCGGTCCTTGTGCTTTGCGCCACCTGCACTTAATCCGCTGCGCTACAGCCCGACTCCCAATGGTAAACATCTTAACCTATGTATATCTGCTTATAAATTACTTGATTGTGGCTAAGAAGTAAGAAAGAACTTATCTTAGTCTAAGAGAAAAACACTAATCAGTTAACCTAATCTTGTTGCTGTTTGAACTTAACAACTTACTGTATGTTAAATCAACCAAAAATAAATTTGGTGATTTTTTTTTATAAAAAAAAAAGGATTAATTAACAAAACCATAGGGTAGGAGGGGTACAATTCCACACAATTCCTACCACCCAATCTCCATATCCCATCCCCTCCCCTGTTAGCTTTCCCATTCTCTATCCCTCTGGGAACATGGACCCAGGGTCATTGTGGGTTGCAGAAGGTAGAAGGTCTGGCTTCTGTAGTTGCTTCCCTGCTGAACATGGGCATTGACTGGTCGGTCCATACTACCAGTCTGCCTCTCTCTTTCCCTAGTATGGTGGGTCTCTGGGGAAGCGGAGCTCCAGGACACATTGGTGGGGTCTTCAGTCTAGGGAAGCCTGGCCAGCATCCTGATGACAACTAGAACCTGGTGACTGAAAAGAGAGTTAACATAAGAAGCCAAACAAATTGTTGAGCAATCATTTGACTGCACTTTCCTTCTATGACCTATTTGCCTCTGAAGCTCAGAGTAGTCTTTTACTTTAAAAAAATATGTAAGTGTTGGAGGCCTTTTTCTTCCTATCTCCAGGAACATTTCATGCTATTTTCAGATTTCTTAACATTTCTGTCATCAAAAGAGCCTTTCTCCTTCACCAGCCATACTGTAAATGGAGGAGAAAAGTATAACTGGCAAGGCTCTCAGGGTTCACAATATCTTAAACAAATGTGGTTGTCTATGTTTGGCATTTCTTTAAGCCTAGACTCTCTTTGTCATCTGAGATCAGACAAGGGCACTTGCTATTTTAGGTTCCACAGCTGTCCATGTTAGAGACAAAAA